>NC_068935.1:35863141-36166171 GCF_023091745.1 Budorcas taxicolor
CTGAGAGTTCTGACTTCATTATCAATGGAAATGCTATAATAGCTCACAAAATTTTAAAACCTAAAAGGATCACTCTAGATTCTACTTACTTAATATCTTGTCCACAGTCCCCTGCTAAACTGTGAGTTTATTAAGGGCAGACACTTTGCTTCTTCATTTCCATAATCCCAGTAATGTTCTAACACAGAGACCCTGCTCTCAGGAGTTTCTGAGTTGAAGAACAATTGAGTCCACTTCCTCATTTTTGCAGATGTGGAATCTGAGGACCAGAAAGGATACATGACTTGCCCAGGATAACATGGATACTTAATGGAAGAGCATGAAACAGAGAATACGGTTTGATGATGCTTTTCTTCAGCATCTTGACTGAGCCAATCACCTCTCACAACAGGGTGTTCTTAATGTATGCTTGGAGGCTCTGAGTATATGAGAAGAGACAGAATGTTTCTGGAGAACATTCTGTTTCTCAGCATTCCTCCTGACTTCCTAGATACAAAATAAACTCTTGAAATTACCCTTAAAAACTTGGGGCATACAATGTTGGTACTTTGTGTGACTATATGCCTATGAGAAGGCAAATGTGGCCCCTTAAGTCTACAATGCAATGTATGTCAACCTCAGTTTAGAGAACTCTCGAAACATCTCTTTCCCGTAATAACTCATTATAGGTCTGCCATCCATGAATTCATCTAAGCCTTTATCTGGGGGGAGAGGGAAGCTATTTATATTTTCAGTCTAATCCAGCACTCGGTGTAATGAGTTCCATATGTTTCTTCCATTTTCTACCTGATGTGAAAAGTAAGGCTTCCTTTATATGTCCTAAACTCACCTCTATGGGCTATATGCTGGTAAGACACACGCACACACACACACACACTCACTCACTCTCTCACATATATACACACACACTCTCTCACACACATGCACAGTCTTTCTCTGTCTCTGTCACACACATTCTCTCTCTCCTCCTCTCTCACACACACACACACACTCACACACACACACACTTTCTCAGTCACCACATTCTCTCTCTCCCCCCTCACACACACACTCTCTCACACTCTCTCTCTCACATACACACTCTCTGTCATATTGTCTCTCTGCCTCTCTCTCTCACACACACACACACACACTCACACACACACACACACACACACGTGTGATTTAGGAGGGAAAATGACCCCACTATTAATCATCATCTCTATTTACAAGCGTATTAAAAATTCAAATGAAAGGAAGCTGAAATAATGCAATTCAAAGTGAACACAGTGGCAGCTAATTACCCCAAGGAGAAGGATGTAAATCCTTGACAAAACAGAGGCCGGTGGACGCAGGACTCGGCGGAAATAAATGAGAGGCCTGCTAGGGAATCGGTGCCTGGCAGCGCCCTGCCTCTGCCTGCCTGCGGTGAAGTTGAAGCACCCTGTGCAAGTTCAGCGTGGCCCAGGAACATAACCTGTCAGCCTCCTCGCCTGACATGATCTTAATTAGCCTCTGTTCTCCTGCCGAGAAAGCCTGCTGAGGCAGTTAGCACCAGAGAATTAATCAGATCGTTTGTGGAGTCGACAAAGCAGGACAGCAGTCGACACTGGCAACTTATTGATTGGAAAGGATCCATGAAGACTGGGAGTGTTGTAGGCTCTATTCACGGCCCTCTTTCCCCCTGAATGAGGGTGCTCCACAGAGGCTGTGGGGGAGGTGCTCCCCCTTAATCTCTGCCCCTCCCCACCAGCATATTCTGTCTTCCTGGCTCCTGTGCATGGTATGGCTAAGACATCCTGTGTAGCTGTGTTGATGCCAAACAATGTGTTTGACTGTGAGGGAGAGGGAGCGAGCACTGTGGATTTTGTGGCAAATTGCACTTTTGCTACAGGATTAGTTAGGAAAATGGAATATTGCCAGCGTTTCCCTCCCTCCTTTTGTTTACTGCCTATTTTCAACAGCTCTGTAATTGCTTTCCATTTCGTAAAAGGAACATTGTTCCCTTTTTCGGTTTTTCTTTTAATTGTGTTGCTCGCCCTAAGCTCTGACGTTTGGGAACATTGACGAGAATGCCATGTTGTTTTGGGTTTGGATACCCACTAGGCCTTAGCCATCAAAGCAAAATTATTGCTAGAGAAGGCAGTTGGGTGGTGGGCTCAGAAAGACATTTAAGGTCTTCCATGAAGCCTTCTCTGAAGGGTCCAGCTTGCTTATTGTGAACTTGTTTTCTTATTTGGACTCTCACAGTACTTCAAATGGATACTATCCAATCAGACTCTTGTTTGTGCTGTTTTGTATTTATCTTTGCTTCATGTGTGTAGATCCTATCCTGTCACTCTGACCATACAGTAAGTTCTCCAAAGCTAAATGTGCCACCTCCCACTGAATGTAACTGTTAATAGCAATCTACGCACAGTAAGAGATAAGATGGCTTCATTCCAACCCCTTGAGGGATTCTTACAGCCATTTGTCCTTTGACCCTGCTGCCACCTTGGCACTATTGGTGTCTTGCTCCAGATAATTTTGAGGGGCTGGGGGTGCTGTCCTGTGCACTGCATGATGTTTAGCAGCATTCCCAGGGATCGAACCCAGGTTTCCTGCATTGCAAGCGGATTCTTTACCAGCTGAGCCACAAGGGAAGCCCAGGAATACTGGAGTGGGTAGCCTATCTCTTCTCCAGCGGATCTTCCTGACTCAGGAATTGAATTGAACTGGGGTCTTCTGCATTGCAGGCAGATTCTTTACCAACTGAGCTATCAGGGAAGCCCTCCTGTTCTCTACCTACTATGAAAAATGTCTCCGAAAGTCAAGTTGCTCAGTCGTGTCCGACTCTTTGTGACCCCATGGACCGTAGCCCACCAGGCTCCTCTGTCCATGGGATTTTCCAGGCAAGAATACTGCAGTGGGTGTCTCTAGATATCGTCGAACGTCCCCTGTAGGGGGGTAAATCACACTCCCTCTGCATGGAGGATCACTGTTAAAATGATAAGAGGGAAAGTTGATTGAGCATGTTACCGTGTCCAGCTTGATGCTGAAGACATGACAGGCATTCTTTTGTTTCACTTCCATAGCCAGCCCTGCCCTGGCTTGAATGGTTGTCTCAGGGGGCTCTGGGAGACGAACCTCAAAAGTCACAGTTGCAGATCTACACTACAGTGTGTCTCTTCCCCAAGGGACATTTACAAGAGCCTCTCAAAGGCCTCTCAGGCTCCCCCCTGAATTAAGGGGACATGTCTGCTACCCCTTGATGGTGTAAGGACCGTGCATTCATTGAAAACTACATATTCAGCTTAGTGAGGGTTAATTCCTCAAGGAGATTGATGAAAAGCAGCAGCAGGTCAGAGCAAAAGCAACCCTGCCAGCTGTCACCTCCCTTTCTCAGATGTGAATACCCTTCCACACAGCTCTGGCATGCTAGGGGCCTACACATCTATTTCTTTCACTCACGGTGTCATTTGAGCTCAAGAAGCAGAATTTCCAGCAAGCCCACTGGAGTGTCGTTTCTATCCTAAATCCTGACCAGCTGTCTTGCAAACAATGCAATCAGTCACCAGAGGGAGGGGGCAAAAGAAGGCAGATCAACCAGTGCGGGTGCGTTCTTCTGTGGAGGAGCGGACTACTGCAAGATGAGGGACAACCCAAGAGAAAAATTTTGACATTTCAGCTTAGTGTGTCTCTGGAGAGGAATATATCTCTGGCTGCAAAGTTAATTCAGTCTCAAATTCACTGCCACCAAGGAGTTAACACTACATTCAAATTAGTCATGTCATTTGATGGAGAAATATTCTACTTATGGAAAATACCTTTATAGGACAACTGCCTTTCTGAGTCTGAGCTGGAAATATTACTGTAAACAGGATCTAATCACAGCGAAGCCTTTTTTCAGCTTTGCATGACAGCTGTAAAATATGACAGTATTTATTAATAGTCACTGCAGTCTAATCTGCAGCATTGGAGAGATACAGTGGAATATGTTAAGCTACCGGGAGAACAATTTCCACAGTAACTAATATTCTGCTTTTGAAAGGGTAGTTGAATGTTTTGTGATTTTTTTTCCCCTCAGCTGATGGTCCAACCCCAGGAACAAGCTACTGAGCTAATAACCTTTGTAGAGAGGAAGTGTTTAAATGATAATTTATTTCAAGAGCTGACAACAAATTGTTCGGCACTTTTTCTCTTTATGCCTCAAAGCAGTCAAGGATGTGCAAATCGAAGTATTAAAAAATATGACAGCTTTAGTATTTTCATTTTCAATGAAATTCTCATTATAGACATATGTACAGTCTTTTATTCATAATCCAGTCCAAATATTCATTCACTATTATTATTGTGCAGGCCCTTGAGATACTCCTATAGTTGAAGCCTCATCACAATAGATTAGGCAGGCTGCAGAAACTACCAAATGTCTCAGGTACTGTCAACCCCAATTATTGCTGCTCAAACAGGGGAATTTAGTATCTGTCTTTCAACAGATAATGTACTTTCTGGCTCTACCTGATTTATTCAGATATAAAAAGTAGCTTGAATTTCAATAACAACTCTTTTGGCTTCATTGTTCCCAGAAGGCAACTGGACATGACTAGAACTGGAGCCATCTGTTACCTTCGCACATCCTTTAATCAGTTCTTACAGTGAAGGAGAAAAAAAATTCTTGACAATCTGTCTTTTAAAAAATTTATTTCCTGCTTTCTTTAAACTTCCTGCCAAGTAACCATGGTAGAATCTATTGGGTTGGCTCAAAAGTTCATTCAGGTTTTCCTGTAACATCTTATGGAAAAACCTGCATGAACATTTTGACCAACCCAGTATCATCAGTCTCTCCTTTGTTTTCTTCTTCTTCAATCAAAAACAGTCCCTTAGTGATGACGACTTGCAAGTTCAGATGTTTTCTGGACTCTGGAAATGGCCTTGGCCCCAGAGAGGAATCTGTGAGTTCAGATTCACCTCGGAGTTAGGTCCCCACCATAGCATTCTACGAGTGGGCACCATGGGCAAAGCCACCTCTCTGGCTGCATTTACTACGTCTGTTCCCCACCTGCCCCTTAGCCTGGATTTTTCACCCACTGCTTATCTGGATTCCTGGGACTCTGGGACCAAGGGCTCTTGTGTTCATTTGTAGACATCAGCCTTTAAGAAAGAAGTGGACAACTAGAGTGCATCCCCAGGAAGGTGACTAGGATAGGGAGGTTCTAGGTAATAGTTCCTTTGAAGAATAGCTGAAGGGAATACTACAGGACGAGCGCCTCATAATGCCAATGTTAAAAGTGTGGGAGGCAATATGGCAGCCCAGTGAACAACACACACAGGCTGTGGAATATGGCAGGCTTTGCTCAAAATCCTGGGTTTCGTTACTTTGGCACGCTAAGCTGTGTGATCCTTAGGAGCCATCATTTCATCTTTTTATACTTTGGTTTCCTTCTGTTGTAAAGATGCAAGGATGCCATGAGTTTTAAATGTGATCATTGACAAACTCAGGGCCTAGTATGTAATAAGTGCTTAAAAATGGCAGCTGCTCTTCTCAAACTAAGATAATAAAAATGATGACAAAAATTGGGATCTGTTGTTTTGTACCAAGGACTGGTACTGGGGTGTGTATGTGTGCATGCACATGCATGTGTGCATGTGTGTGTGTGCGTAGAAAGGGAGAGAGACAGAGAGACACACACACACAGTGAGAGGATCTGTGCCTTATTTGGGAAAGAACTGGATGACAAGGATGAAGCCAGGTTACGTAAGTAGGTAGTAAATGACAATGTACAGGAAGATGTGAGGGTCTGAAGCTCTGCTTGCCTCTCTGTAGAGTTAAAATCCAGCCAATCTGAAAACATTCATGATCCTTGGAGAAAGGCTCTTTGTCTTTGTCTTGGAGAATCTCTTTACCTCTCAAGCCCTTCAGGATATTTTAACATTTTCCCACCTTCCTCGCTATTTGGCAATACTTTAATCTTTTCACAGGGTGCCTGTTCTGCTGCTGCTGCTGCTAAGTCGCTTCAGTCGTGTCCGACTCTGTGCGACCCCATAGACGGCAGCCCGCTAGGCTCCCCCATCCCTGGGATTCTCCAGGCAAGAACACTGGAGTGGGTTGCCATTTCCTTCTCCAATGCAGGAAAGTGAAAAGTGAAAGTGAAGTTGCTCAGTCATATCCGACTCTTAGCGACCCCATGGACTGCAGCTTACCAGGCTCCTCTGTCTATGGGATTTTCCAGGTACTGGAGTGGGGTGCCATTGCCTTCTCTGGCCTGCTCTAATGAATGCAAATTTTCTTGGTGGATGGGGGTGGGGAAGTTGGGTTAAAAATGAATTTTTCCAGGCCCCTGAGATAAATGACTGTTTCAGTAACAGGATCTCAAATTCTCAAAGGCAGGACCTGAATTCTGCTTAAATATTGCCTGTAGCTGAGCACTAGGCAACATCCAGTAATTGTTTGTTGACTGACGGGCTACTTGTTGTCACTGCCCGTGTTCTTGCCACAACCTCCTAGTGCAAACAGAAAGGTCTGAGAGAAGGCGGGTGACTTCCTGAGAGTTACCTGGGAACTGAGTAGGGAGTTTCAGGTGGAGAATGGGAAACGGCAGGAGTTTATTGAACACTGGCAAGAAGGTAGGGACTAGTTGCCTCAAAGGGCACTTGGAGCTATTATCTCATTATCTAAGCCGAGAGCCACAGGCTGGGCCAGCTTCTTTTATCTCTGTGGGTTGTGCCCATTGAAGCCAAGGAGAGTTGTCAGGTGCACGAGAGAGTCTGGCTGCAGTTCTCAAACGTGTTGCTGTTCTGGGGGAAATGTTAGCACCACAGAGAGCTAGATCACTTGCACCTAAAATATAGGTCTAATAGCAAAGTGGAAGCACTTTTATGCAGGTGTAGAGACTGGTTAGGACAGAGATGCCAAGCCAGGGAGGGCAGGTGTAAGTAAGTGCCATAGTGAGGAGCCCTGGATAAGTAAAAAAGAAAAATGGGGTGCAAGTGGTTAAGACTCTGCACTTTCACTTTAGGGGGCATGGGTTCCATCCCTGGTCAGGAAGCTACGATCTCCATGCAGTGTAGCCTTAAAAAAGGGTCAATAAAGAGAAGAGGGTACAAAGAGGGTGTATATCACACTTAGTAAAGCTCATAACTTTTCCAAGAACTGACTTTTGATGTATATAGCCTCAAGAGCATCAATTTCAATTTTGCATTATCAAACCAAGGTGGTTATTTTAGTAACGAAGCAAGGGGATGGCCTGCAAACAAAAAACCTGACCTTACTCTGCAGACAGAAATCAAAGCATACCTAACAGAACTTTGAAATCCACTCAGTGGTTCACAATTTCAGAGATAAAATTACCCTGATTGTGCTATAACTATTTTAAATGACCTCAAATGTTTAACCCATTTCTCAGCTCCTCACTCATCTCTGCCCTTATACAGTGGAGTCACATCATTTGTATATTTAGCTTATTTGATTGTAATTATAGGTGCTCCCTTCTGTCTCTCTCCAGCTTCCATTTCTCTCTTATGTAATTTAAAAAATTCTAAAATTATACTTTGCAGTTATAATTTTCCCCATAATGTTTATTACTGAAGCAATAGATGATCATTGTAGAAAAAAGAGAAAATATAGAATAGACATACTATTGAATATTTTAGCAAACCATACAACAGAGTTTGAGTTATAAACTGAGTTTTCTCTTTCTTCATTTTTCTTTCTTTCTTCTTTCCTCCCTCCCTCTTTCCTTTCCTTTGTTTCCTTCCCCCTTCCTACCCTCCCTCCCTTCTTGGTTTTCCTGTCTCTTTCAGTCTAACATTTAAAAAACAGTCATGGGCTTCTTCTGGATGAATCACTAGCAGAGTTGGGAAAACACTAAGTATGTACCCAGGCCTGTGCTAGAAACTGGGTAAGCACAAAGTTTCAGTCTGGGGATTAAGCAATGATCTACTATCACAATGGAGAGAAGCACTTGGGAAGGTCAATAGCAGACCCAGTGAATTAACAACAGAAAGCAAGTAAGTGTCAAGTGAATGACATGGACAAAAGGGTTCTGGGGGCCTTCAGAGGTGTGCAAGATCTCTGCTCCTTAAAATTGGTTCTCCTCCTGCCCTCAGCACCTCAGTAAACAGCGTCACCTTATCACCCAGTCTCTCAAGCCAAAAGATTAGCAGTCATTCACGAATGCTTCCTTTCCCTCACATCCCGCAGTCAATCTGTCACCAAGTTCTGTTGATTCTGGGTAAAAAATGTATTTCAACCCCGTCTACTTTTCTCCATTTCCAGCCTAGTCTAAGCTGCCATCATTTCTTACCTATAGAAACTTAAGTGAGATCATGTGACTCCCCTGCTCAGAATCCTCCAATGACTTCCCATTGTAGTTACAATAAAATTCATATTCCTTATCCTGGCTCCTGTGTGTATGCCATGGCTTTGATCTGACTTCTGTTTTCATTCTCATCTTAGGTCACTCTCTACTTCCTCACAACCCTTTAGCCATACTGGTCTTCTTTCAGTTTCTCAAACATACTAAGCTCTCCCTGCCACAGGGCCTTTGCACTTCCTATTTCCATTGCCTAAAAACTTGTTCCCGCTATTCTTCATATGACTGTTCCCTTCTAATTCTTTAGTTCTCAACTGAAATGCTCCTTCTTCATGAGGCTGTCACTGAGAATCCTTTGACAATTATGTCCTATCGATTAGTATCTGTCTTTGTTTCCTTCATAGCACCTGACCTAAATATAAAATTTTTGCTTATTTTTATTTCTTTGCTTACTTATTTTTCTCTATATCCTTTATTAGAATATAACCTTTATAATGGCAGGAGACATGTCTATCCTGTTCAGCAATTTAACCCTACCACCTATTGAATGAATGAATTGTCGTGCACTGGAATGGTCAGGAAAGGCTACCTTGAGGAGGTAGAGTTTGAAGTGGATTTTGAAAAACAGAAGGATAGGCAGGAAGAATTTCCATAATCAAGATGGAGAGAATTCCAGGTAGTAGTAGAAGGGCAGTTCCTGAGGCAAGCGTGGTTCTGGCACATTTGGGCAACAGTGGGAAGTGGGCGTAGCCTGCAATGGACGTTTCCCATCAGGTAACATAGAGACAACAGGTTTGTTAGTTGGTTGAGACATAATTATGCCTTGAGGAGTAGACTGCTTTTATTTTTCAATGTGGGCAAATAAAAACCATTGAAAATTTTGGACCCAGGTTGTGGTGTGCAGTGTTTTAAGAAGGCTTTCTAAGGAGGAAGTTAGTATAAAACTTAATAGAAAATTACTTCTTAAACAGAGCAGATTAATCCCACCAGCTAAATGGCTATAGAGGAAAAAATATGAACCCACATGAGTCAGAAAGGTTTCATTTGGTTCTAAGACCACAGAACTGAACAAATTATTTAATGAGATGATTTGAGCAAAAATATGCAGGATTAGGAAACAGAGACGTGGACTTTCTTAGTAGCCCAGTGGTTAAGACTCCATGTTTCCAATGCAGGGGATGCAGGTTTGATTCCTGGTCGGGAAACTAAGATCCCACATGCTGTGGAGCAACTAAGCCCACACACCACAACTGGAGAGCCCACATGCTCTGAAGCCTGCGCACTGCAACAAAGGCCCAGCACAGCCAAAAAAGAAAGAGAGATGGACTTTTGCTTCCTTTCCTCCAATAGAGAGCTAATGGGCAAAGGAGGATCATGAGAGATGAGGAGAGAATATATGAACTTGTGTCCTGCTTTTCAAAAACTGTTAGCAGAACTGACATTTAGTTTTAAAAAGTTTCAGGAGAGAAGTTGTCTAATTTACAGATTTTAGTTCTGAAAATTAGATTTTTATGCACTAGATTCTACTGTATATAATACATGGAAATAGGCTAATTCATCTTCAGTGTTTAAAAGAAAGGAAATGCATTAAAATTTAGCAAATTGTGAATTAGAACATTTAAACTATTTCGGTACCCTAGTCAGGCAAAGATGTGCAAGAACACAGGGTACTCCTTTCTGATTCTGCCCTTTGTTCATGTTCTTTTTTCTTCCCCAAACTCTGTCTCCCTCTTCTCTTCCAGTTCACAGCTTATATATCCTTTAAGGCCTGGCTCCTCTAGCCAGCCTTTGAAAATTCTACTTTCTTGGAGTGCTACTTTTTCATAAGTCTTACAACAATCAGAATCTGTAGTGTATCACTTAATTTGCTACTGAGTTTGATACTTTGTTCTGAAAGTTGTTCATGAATTGTTTCCTTAATGTCCTTTTTCTGTCTACCCCCACTGGAACTGTATTATATAAGCATGCATCACAAGATTTGAATAAATCATTGAGGGTGGATAACACCTTATAGACTGGCTGACTAATTAACTGATAATATGTAAGCTAAGATTAGTAATAAGATTCAAAATATCCCAAGTCTGGTATAATATTAAAAGTCATAGCATATTACATTAAGAAGGGACATAACTTTGGTTAAGAGATCAAGGCCAAGAAAGCCTCAATGAGTTGGTTAAGGTCAGAGAGCTAGTGAGTGGCAGAGAATGGACTAGAACTCTGCTCTCCTGTTTCAGGTTCATGAAATTTGATAATATTTTGGAGGTAAGTACCATAAGCAAATACAGGCCTTAGTGTTTCCTGAGAGGGTTTATCTTATCAAAATAAGAGTGAAGTGAAGGGCACTCTGGATTCCTAAAAACAAAATGGCCCTTCAAGTTAAGTTACCTATAAGGACATCATTTCCAGTGATCCCTCAGAGAGGTCTTCCATTTGCTCCTTCTTTCTCTGAGTCAGAAAATCCTGAGTCAGAGACAGCCATTCCCTGCGTATGCATGTGTCCTAAGTCACTTAGTGTCCAAATCTTTGTGACCCCATGGACTGTAGCCCACCAGGCTCCTCTGTCCATGGGATTTCCTAGGTACGAATACTGGAGTGGGTAGCCATTCACTTCTCCAGGGGATCTGCCTGACCCAGGGATTGAACTCTGGTCTCCTGTGTCTCCTGCATTGGCAGGCAGATTCTTTACCACTAGCACCACTTGGCAAGCCCTTCCCTCCATATAGCCAGGGGTATAGGCAAACAAGTGATAAAGTAACAATGTCTTTTAGAATCTCATGGTGATAGGATTCCCTGGTTTTACTAAGAAAGCCCTCAAAGATAACTAGATTTTAGAGGAGTCTGTTTAGCTGCACTATGATATATATACCTAACTGGATACTATTTAAGATCAGACTCCTAATTTTTGAGACTCTTTTAATATAATATGTCATCAATATATTCAATATAATATGTCTAACTCTTAGAAAATCTATCCACCCCCAAACCCAGTTTAGCCAGTCTCCTTTCATCATTTCCATCAGCTCGTTGTTGAGGCCCTACAATCCGAAAGCCTAATGTGATCTGCAAGCCAGAGACATTGCCACCAGTCCCAGCTCTGGGGTTAAGCTACTGTGTGAAAAAGCACTTTTCCTTTTTGGGCTTCAGTTTTCTCATCTATGAAATGGGGATAATTGTGGTCTCTGGATGGATTAATTCTGTAAAAGCTTTCCAGCTTAGGCCTTTCTCTATTTTAGACTAAGCCACTTTTCCTTTGTGTATTTTAGACCAGATCACTTATTTTGAGGAGGGGGGAGGGTTCTTTTTCATCAACAGTGATTCAACCAGGAAGATAATCCAAACCCCCTTTCAAAGTTTGGGATCGGAGGACATGTATAATTTGAAAAATTAGATTCGAAAATTAGTATTGCTTTTTTTTTGGCCTTACTCTTCAATTCATTTTGAATAATAATTACAGTTTTAAAAGCATATGAGATTTTATTTACTGGAAGAGAAGGGGACAATCATGAGTTGAGGAAGGTTGAAGACCACTGTTACATCAATATTCAAAGAGGAGAGCAGATGCCTCTTCTTACCTCTTTCTGTGTCGTAAAGGTACACAAACTTCTCCCACTTGTAGTGACCCAGAAGACTCAGGATGGCACCCTTCAAGGCTGGGCGCATCTGGATGACAAACTGCACATCTGCATCAGTGGGGAAGCTGGGAGTGACAAAGGACGTGTGCAGGGCTCCACAGAAGGAGGTCAGAGTGTTCATGGACATCTGGTCATAGAATCCAAAGATGGCATATACCCCTCTCGAGAACTGGGAGCAGACTGCAATGAGAAAAAGAGAGACATTTCAGTAACTTCATGGTCCTTTGCTGCAGCTTGCAGGGTTGGAAATATAGTGCATAGTTAGACTCTAAAAGACAGACAGAAAACCAGTGGTTGCTGAAGTCTCTAGAAGCCCTTGGAAAATCCAGTTGCCCAGCAGGAAAAGGATAAGAAAGGGAAGAATTTATCTGATGCAGTTGCCTCTTCTCTATGAGAGAAAACTAAGCATGAGCAGGAAACTAAGAGGAATGTGGGAAGCACAGAGGTGAAGGTTGTCTTATCCTCCTTCAGCAAACCTCCCAGTGCACCCCCAAGGCACCAAGTGTTCCCACACTTCCACCGTAGCTGCCCAGGGGCCTCTTAGGATACCCAGGCCCCATCAAGGTATTGTTGGCTCAAAAGTTCATTCAGGTTTTTCCAGAAGGTGTTATGGGAAAGCCCAGATGAACTTTTTGGCCAACCCAATAGAATTATCTTGTGTCTCACCCGTGCAGTGCTTTTCTACTAGGTAACAATAGTGACTGATGATTTAGTCAGATGAACTGCTAATGTGTCTTCTAGGAAATGTGTTACTCCTCTTAGGTTGTTGTTGTTTAGTCACAAAGTCGTGTCTGACTCTTTGTGACCTCATGGACTAACGCCCACCAGGCTCCTCTGTCCATGGGATTTCCCAAGGCAAGAATATTGGAGTGGGTTGCCATTTCCTTCTCCAGGGGATCTTCCTGACCCAGGGGTCAAACCTGCATCTCTTGTGTCTCTTGCATTGGCAGGCGAGTTCTTACCACTGAGCCACTTGGGAAACCCCTTCTTAGGTTACATAATGCTTTACCTATCTAGTTATGTTATGATGAACACCCCTTATGTAGACTAATAATGAGGAGAATTTCAGATTCTGGGCAAGTCATTGGGAATACTGGCTTTTCAGTGCCCATGGGGTAGGTGGGCTGATTCTGCCCCTGTATAATAGGTAAAGTTCTATCTTAATCCTTTTGATTTTATATTCTAGACCTGGTAGCCCACACACAGAATGTTCACGTCCTCCTCATGATTGTGGTGAATTTTCTTCCATCTCAAAATGGGTCATGCCACTACCTTTCCTTCTACGGGCCCAGATGAGCTTAAATAAATGGGAACCAATCTCAATATTAACGTAAGTAGAACAAAATTAGCAAAGCAAATCAGCTACAACAGCACCATGTGGTGCATTCCCAAACCAAGTGGAAATGATCTTCAGATTTTTTGCACTACTGCTCCCTTCCATTCATGAGAAACAGGGAGAACAAACAGCTGATAATGTGGTGTGATTTAAGGGCCCCTGCTTGGTCACCCTTATCAGCTAGGAAGCCAACGTTAGGCTTACATTTTTAGGTTTCGATTATGAAAAAAAGCCTATGGCTTGGGAACCCCCTCCCCCAAATTGCAATCTTTTTTTAGCCATTAACATGTCTGATTAGATGTCAATACAAGTAGGAAAATGGATAGGTTCAGTTTTAATGGGAATGGGTGGGTCAGAGAAGAGAATGTAAAGGGTTTGCTTCCTTTTATCAGCCAAACTCGTGGCTCATTGGCTTGAGGTAGCATTTCAAAGGTGATTATCAGTCACTCAAAGGCCTCCTTGCTGCTGCTGCTGCTGCTGCTAAGTTGCCTCAGTAGTGTCTGACTCTGTGCGACCCCATAGATGGCAGCCCACCAGGCTCCGCCGTCCCTGGGATTCTCCAGGCAAGAACACTGGAGTGGGTTGCCATTTCCTTCTCCAATGCATAAAAGTGAAAAGTGAAAGTGAAGTCGCTCAGTCGTGTCTGACCCTCAGCGACCCCATGGACTGCAGCCCACCAGGCTCCTCCGTCCATGGGATTTTCCAGGCAAGAGTACTGGAGTGGGGTGCCATTGCCTTCTCCGCAAGGGCCTCCTTAGGGGAAGACAATTGCTTCCAACTTGAGAAATTCTAAGTGACCTCCAAACACATGCAAGAAAAGCCTTTATATAAAAAGGAAAAATCAACTAGAGAATGAACCTGGGGCATTTCGTGACATGCGGCCAAAAGAAGTATTCTGAAACAAAAAGGAAGTGGCTAGATGGCACTTTGTCTTCAGTACAGTTCAGTTCAGTTCAGTCGCTCAGTCGTGTCCGACTCTTTGCGACCCCATGAATCGCAGCACGCCAGGCCTCCCTGTTCATCACCATCTCCAGGAGTTCACTCAGACTCACATCCATCGAGTCCGTGATGCCATCCAGCTGTCTCATCGTCTGTCGTCCCCTTCTCCTCCTGCCCCCAATCCCTCCCAGCATCAGAGTCTTTTCCAATGAGTCAACTCTTCGCATGAGGTGGCCCAAGTACTGGAGTTTCAGCTTCAGCATCATTCCTTCCAAAGAAATCCCAGGGTTGATCTCCTTCAGAATGGACTGGTTGGATCTCCTTGCAGTCCAAGAGACTCTCAAGAGTCTTCTCCAACACCACAGTTCAAAAGCATCAATTCTTCGGTGCTCAGCCTTCTTCACAGTCCAACTCTCACATCCATACATGACCACAGGAAACACCATAGCTTTGACTAGACGGACCTTAGTCGGCAAAGTAATGTCTCTGCTTTTGAATATGCTATCTAGGTTGGTCATAACTTTCCTTCCAAGGAGTAAGCGTCTTTTAATTTCATGGCTGCAGTCACCATCTGCAGTGATTTTGGAGACCCCAAAAATAAAGTCTGACACTGTTTCCACTGTTTCCCCATCTATTTCCCATGAAGTCATGGGACCAGATGCCATGATCTTCGTTTTCTGAATGTTGAGCTTTAGGCCAACTTTTTCACTCTCCTCTTTCACTTTCATCAAGAGGCTTTTTAGCTCCTCTTCACTTTCTGCCATAAGGGTGGTGTCATCTGCATATCTGAGGTTATTGATATTTCTCCCAGCAATCTTGATTCCAGTTTGTGCTTCTTCCAGTCCAGCATTTCTCATGATGTACTCTGCATATAAGTTAAATAAGCATGGTGACAATATACAGCCTTGACGTACTCCTTTTCCTATTTGGAACCAGTCTGTTGTTCCATGTCCAGATCTAACTGTTGCTTCCTGACCTGCATAGAGATTTCTCAAGAGGCAGGTCAGGTGGTCTGGTATTCCCATCTCTCAGAATTTTCCACAGTTTATTGTGATCCACACAGTCAAAGGCTTTGGCATAGTCAATAAAGCAGAAATAGATGTTTTTCTGGAACTCTCTTGCTTTTTCCATGATCTAGCGGATGTTGGAAATTTGATTTCTGGTTCCTCTGCCTTTTCTAAAACCAGCTTGAACATCAGGGAGTTCATGGTTCCCGTGTTGCTGAAGCCTGGCTTGGAGAATTTTGAGCATTACTTTACTAGCATGTGAGATGAGTGCAACTGTGTGGTAGTTTGAGCATTCTTTTGCATTGCCTTTCTTTGGAATTGAAATGAAAACTGACCTTTTCCAGTCCTGTGCCCACTGCTGAGTTTTCCAAATTTGCTGGCATACTGAGTGCAACACTTTCACAGCATCATCTTTCAGGATTTGAAACAGCTCAATTGGAATTCCATCACCTCCACTAGCTTTGTTCGTAGTGATGTTTTCTAAGGCCCACTTGACTTCACATTCCAAGATGTCTGGTTCTAGATTAGTGATCACATCATCATGACTATCTGGGTCGTGAAGATCTTTTTTGTACAGTTCTTCCGTGTATTCTTGCCACCTCTTCTTAATATCTTCTGCTTCTGTTAGGTCCATACCATTTCTGTCCTTTATCGAGCCCATTCCTTTATCGAGCCCATCTTTGCATGAAATGTTCCTTTGGTATCTCTAATTTTCTTGAAGAGATCTCTAGTCTTTCCCAATCTGTTCTTTTCCTCTATTTCTTTGCATTGATCGCTGAAGAAGGCTTTCTTATCTCTTCTTGCTGTTCTTTGGCACTTTGTCTTAATCATCACCAAAGGAGACATGAAGGAGAGTCCCATTCCCAAATTCATCCTGTCAGTGTAGAATCTTACAGTACTAGGTCAAATCTTGGCCAATACACATAATGTTCTGTATAACATTGACAATGATAATGATAACAGTTATTGAGTTCTTAGTAGGTAACAGCCCATATGCTAAGCACATATATTATCTCTTTTAATATTCCCAACAACCTCTTGAGGTATTACTATCATTTCTATTTAATAGATAAGAATTCTGAGGCCAAAAAATGTTCTCTCTGTTAAGTGGAGGGGCCAGGACTTGAACCTGAGTCCAATTCCAAAACTCACACTCCCTGGGACCCAAAACAAACAGTGACATTGGATAGTATTTATTGGCTTTAATGAAATAGAGTTTCCAGATTTGGCAAATAAAAATATATTGAATATATATCTATATAACTAGAAAATAGATAAATAGAATGTCCAACTAAATTTGAATTTCAGATAAATAAGAAATTATTTTTAGTTTAAATATGCCTCAAATTCACACATATACTGAAAAATTACTTGTTTATTTGAAATTCATATTTAATTGAAAATCCTGAATTTTATCTGGCAGCCCTAGAAAGAATCCAATCTTATTAACAGTCATGGGGCTGGAAGACTGGAATAAGCAGTCATGGCTTTTCATCCAAAATGACTCAGGAGGTAGCCAGTCATTCTTAGATCTGTACCAACTAGCATACAATGCAACATATTTTTCAACAAGGAAATCCCAACCAGTCAAAATTATGAACAACAATTGGGGGAGAAATACTTGGAGAGAGACAATTGTATAGCTATGATCCTCTTAGAGTTTCAAAAAGCCCCTGGTGTATTGGAAAAAACCAGAAAATTAAAGTAGGTTATAGATTCTGGTTAAGTTTAAAAAAAAAAAAAAAAAAAACCCTTGCATTGCTCTTGTAATCATTGGTTTTGAACCTCGTGGGTGCAGAATTAGTCATTACCAGTTTATACATGGACATTTCATTATTTATTTATTTAAAATACATTGAACACTCATAGAACCATCACTCAACCCAAGAATCATAATATTACTAATAACTTAATTTTACCTATGTCTTCTTCTTCTGTTCTATCTTTCTGTTTTGATTCTCTCCCTCCCCCTGAGGTAACTAGTACACTGAATTTTTAAATTTATCATTAGCTTGGTTTTCTAAAAAAAAATACACAGATGCACCTATACAACATAATACTGTTTTTGCTTGTTTTAAAACTTGATAAGAAGAAAGTCATGTTGTATATGTGAAACCCAGACTCCAGGCCGGAGCACCCAGTGAAATCTTTAAGCTTATGTATGATGACAAGTAGAATAAGACTCAGGAAGATCTTCTAAAAATGGGTGAGTGAGCAGGTGTGAGGGAGCCCAGTGACAGTTTAAAAAATTCCTAACTAAGCTTACAGCTTTGGGCCCAGCTCAGGTGAGAGACCTAGGAGTATTATATTGTAGATCAGCAGCACCTTTCAGAGAACACTCAGCTACTGTGGTCTAACAGGCAGACACACGGCAGTGGACATCAACAAGACGCGTGCTAGGAAAAAATCAGTAAGTGTTCTATTCCTTTTTTTCCCCTTAGAGTATAAAGGCTTTACAATATCATGTTAGTTTCTGCTGTACAATAGCATGGATCAGCTATATGTATACATATATCCCCTCCCTCTGAAGCCACCCACCCTCCCATCATACCCCTCTAGGTCATCACAGAGCACAGAGCTGAGCTTGTGCTACACAGCAGCTTCCCGCCGGCTATTTATTTTACACATGGTAGCATATAAATGTCAACGCTACTCTCCCAGTTTGAACCACCCTTCCCTCCCCACCCCACGTCCGTATGTCTGTTCTCTACATCTGCGTCTCTATTCCTGCCTGCAAATAGGTTCATCTTCCTTTTGGATAAAACAGAGGTGCAGCTGTCCTGCAAATACTATTGTGCATAGTTACACTTGCTCTGTCTCAATATGTGCAAGTAACATAAGCAGAAGGCCCAGTGGGGAAGACAGTTGCCACACAAGGACAGGGGTAACAGCCTTTGAGGGAAGCTGGGGCATAAGGTCCCTCTTGGCTGCCGAAAGTAGGGCTGAATAGTACACTGAGCTGACCCAAGGGATAGTGTCTATGTTTCTAGGTCCTTAGAATGTTTGAAATAGAAGAAACTTAAATACTCTGTCATTCACTGTCTTTTCAAGCACAATTTTTAGTGTAGAATCCTTTCTCCAGATGAAATTTTATGTGGCAAGGTCCAGTAGATAAGAGATATAGTGAATATCTCTTCTGCTTCAACACAGAATCCCACTGATGCCTCCCTAGCTGAAAGAAACTGACACAAAGCGACGAAGTGTCTTGCACAAGGTCATGCAATGAATTATGAACCAGTCTCTCAGAATTGCTTTATCAGCATCTCCGCGCCATCCCTACTCCAGTGCTATCTAGGGCAGCATGGGTCAGGATTTGCCTGGCATGAAAGTGACTTACCCACAATACCTAGCTCTCAGCATAGACGGATCCATCAGGGGTTTCCCGTGACTCATCTGCCAGCTGCTGCTCTCAGTTCCCTCCAGCCTCAAATATCAGTGAGAGCAGGTGGCAGATTGGTGGGTGATCTTTGGGGACTTGTGATTCTTTGGGGCAATGTGTGTTATCTTTATCTGACTCTTCAATGAACCACACCCATTTATTTATCTCAGGAGACTGCTGCTGCTAAGTCGCTTCAGTCATGTCCAACTCTGTGCGACCCCATAGACGGCAGCCCATCAGGCTCCCCGTCCCTGGGATTCTCCAGGCAAGAACACGAGTGGGTTGTCATTTCCTTCTCCAATGCAGGAAATTGAAAAGTGAAAGTGAAGTCCCTCAGTCGTGTCCGACTCTTTGTGACCCCATGGACTGCAGCCCACCAGGCTCCTCCGTCCATGGGACTTTCCAGGCAAGAGTACTGGAGTGGGGTGCCATTGCCTTCTCCATCTCAGGAGACTAGTCCCTGGTAAAATAATGATGGAAGAAATAGTTGTCTTGGCAGTCTTACAAAGCCGTGAAACATAAAAGGATGGAGCAGAAGCTTCTGAGGCAGGTGGACTTTACTTCTAGCTATGGCTCTACCAGTCTTAGGCTGCACGACTTCAACTCCGTGAGCCTCAGTATAGGATAGAGATTATGAAGGCAGGTTCTAGAGTTGGATCCTTTAGGTTGAAATCCTGAATTCATCACTTATTAGGCAAATTACTTAATATCTCTGTTTCTGACCCAGTTTTTTCATCTCTAAAAATGAGATAATAGTGCCTGTCTCAGCATGTGAAAGTCAAAATGACTCCATTCATGGGAAGCATCTATCTATAACAGTACCTGGCATGTAAGAGATACTCGCTTAATGCTAGCTATTTATTCATGCAACAAATAGTTGTAGAGCATCGACTATGTGCTGGTACCATTATAAGTAGTAGGAGATACAGGAGACAAAATTGATCCTGTCCTCCCAAAACATGTGTGTGTACTAGTGAGGGGAAAAGACAGTAAGAAATGAGATAAGTAAAAGGTAAAGTATGTCTTAGTTATAAATGTAACTTGGTTATTGTCACAGAGTGAGGAGTAAATGAAATGGTACACGAGAAATACATGGTGCTTAGCATATACTTCAGAGAAGGCAATGGCACCCCACTCCAGTACTCTTGTCTGGAAAATCCCATGGATGGAGGAGCCTGGAAGGCTGCAGTCCATGGGGTCGCTGAGGGTCGGACACGACTGAGTGACTTCACTTTCACTTTTCACTCTCACGCATTGGAGAAGGAAATGGCAACCCACTCCAGTGTTCTTGCCTGGAGAATCCCAGGGACGGGGAGCCTGATAGGCTGCCGTCTATGGGGTCACACAGAGTCGGACACGACTGAAGTGACTTCGCAGCAGCAGCAGCAGCAGCAGCAGCAGCAGCAGCAGCAGCAGCAGCAGCAGCAGCAGCAGCAGCAGCAGCAGCAGCATATACTTGGCAACTAAATAGTTTATTCTGTGTTTCTTTTCTCTTGCCAACTCTTTACTCTGCACTCTGTTGACCCCATCAGGTTACACCGCCTACAGCAACCACTGCCCTTGACTTCACACTAAGTACCCAGGAAGCCCAGTTTTTCTTCTCTTTCACCTTCCCTAGAGATTTCTCCAGTGTTCTTTCCTGTTTTCACTCCTGGGTCACTTCTGGGTGACCAGTCACATTCTGGATAGTCATGGGTTCATGTGATCAGTCACATTCTGGGTAGTCATGGGTTCAGGAAGAACCCTTCTAATTTGACTTTGTCCTCTGACTCTTTGTCCACCCTCCCTATATAATTCCCTTGTGCTGGTGAAATGCGGTCTCCACTCGGGGCCTCCATGGCTTCCCAGTATGAAATATCATGACTGTCTGCTTGCTAAGAATACCTGTCTCCATCTCTTCCTCGTAGCAAAACAGCAAATTCTTTTAGCTGAAAACGTCATTTCTGACTACATTCTGGATGCCTGGGGATTCTAGTGTAGCTCACCGGCTGTGTTCCCCTCAATGTTGAGTGACAAGTAAGGCTGGAGCCAGCTGTCACACTTTTATTTATAGTCCCCAAGTCTGTAGGGTCGGGACAGGTATTGAGAATGTACAGTGTGGCAGCTAATTACACTACCCATATTTCAAAAGGCCTCATTACAAAAATGTCAAACAACTTGATTATCCCAAAGATCAGAATAACAATATTCCATATCATTTACAGAATACTTTTCACAGCCTTTTGAATTGGGGGAAAAAGGAAACGGAAGTCTCTTGCTGACTTAATGATCACATTTGAAACAAGCAGGAAGAAGAAAGACACAGCTATGGAGGAACCAGTAGAGATATATCACAAGAAGGTTCTCTAGGTGATACCACAGTACAGTGAATTCCAGGGGACTGAGGAAGCTTAGAGATGGAAGATCATGGAGTCCAGTGTTTTCTAAAGCTGTGATGCTGGTCCATGGTGAAGTTTCCAGTCTGGTGAAATATCTGTGTGTGTGTGTGTGTGTATGTGTGTGTGTGTGTGTGTGTGTGTGTTGGGGGAAGGTTGACAACTGTTCTTTTTTAGGAAACAATAGTCCTTTTCTCTGTATCATTTCTATTGTCTGAGTGTTGTATGTAGAGTCCTTTCTTTTCTGAAATAATGATGATGTTTGTGATACCACTCATATATACATAAGTTCAAATATATATATATATAAATTCATATAGATCCATACACATATAATACATATATATGTATATATGTATTATATGTGTATGGATATATATGAACTTATATGGATATATATGCCTTTTTTGCAACAGACCAAATAATTGTGTCCCCAAAGATGTCCGTCTTAATCCCCAAATCTGTGAATTAGGTTACATGGTAGAGAGGAATTAAGGCTGCCAATAGAATTAAGGTTGCTAATCAGTTGACTTTAAAATAGTGAGATTATCCTGGATTATCTGGGTGGCCCAATGTAAATGTGGAAGACCGAAGTTGAAAAAAGAGTCAGTATCAGAGTGATGTGATATGAAAAAGACTTGACCAGCCATGACTATGAGCAGAGATGGAGGGGGCTATGAGTTAAGCAAGTAGGTGGTCTCTAGAAATTGGGAAAGGCAAGAAAATGAATTCCCTTTTAGAGCCTCTGGATAGGAATGCTGCCATGCCAACACCTTGATCTGACCTACAGAGCTGGAAGATAATAAACTTGTGCTATTTTAAGCCACTAAATTTGTGGTAATTTGTTATAGTAGTACATAGAAAATTAATACACTTAACACAGCAAAAGTTAAACATTGCTGACTCTCTAGATCAATCTATACTCCACTCACCCTTTTAACCCACCTTAAAACATTTATGGATCCAAAAAGTCCAAAAATTTGGATACTAAGAATCTAATCTAATTTCCAATTCAGCACAGGAACCACTTCCCATGAGGCTGTGTTACCTCCCTTTGAATACGTCCAGTGACATGAGAGCTCATTACTCACAGGCAGCACTTTCTTTGTGGGGCAGCTCTGATGACAAGGGAGCTCTTCCTTAAATTGAACCTCAGTTTACCTCGTGGGCCTCTTGAATGCCACATGATACATCGAGTCCCAATTCCACATGCCCTCTGCTTACTTTTATAGGAAGCTCAAAAATACAATTGACACACTCAAGAGTAGCTATTCAAGTGTGTGCCTTTATTCTCACTAGGCTGCCTTCCTCCTGCCAGGCTAAAACTCTGCTAAAAGATTCCACCTCCTCCTGAATCCCTGCCACTTCCAGAAGCCATCATTCCAACTCCTTCTTTACCATCGTTAGTAATGATGGGATGATGAGGACCCAGCACTCCTCTGCATCTGCAACCTACCTTCTGCCCCATCACTCAAATGAACCCGCTCTCTCAAGTTGGATGATGACCTGCTCACTGCCAAATCCAACTCTGTGCACTGACATCATTCGACTTGACTGCTCAGCAGCATTTGACATTGTTGGCCACATCCTCCCCCTTGAAATTTCCCCCTCTGGTTTCAAGAGCATTAAACTCTGCTGGCTCTTCCATCCTTACGGCTCCTTTTCAGTTTCCTCTTAGTCCATCACCTTGATGAAAATGTGTCCAAACATTTTTGTCTTTGGCCCTCTTTTCTTCTTACTCTAAAGGTTTCTCTTTTTCATTCAACAAGTATTTGTAGAGTTCCTGGTATGTGCCAGGCAGAGAGGGGGGAGGGTCTCATCTCACTACCTTCTTATGAATGAATTCCAAATAGGTGCCTCTAGCTTCAGACACACTCCTGAGTTCCAGATCCACATTACTGACTTCTCATAAAACAGCGCCACTTAGAGGCCTTCATGGCAGTCACACACTCAGTGCATTATTTCTCACTCCCATCCACCACCACAGATCTATCTCACTCCCATCCACCACCACCACACTATTGGCATTTGGGGCTAGATGATTCTCTGTTATGGGGACTGCCCTATGCCTTATAGGATATTTAGCAGCATCCCTGGCCTTTACCCATTAGATGTCAGCAGCGCTACCACCACCCACCAATTGTGACAACCCTATATGACTGAAGTGAAGGGAAAGTCGCTCAGTCATGTCCGATGCTTTGCGACCCCATGGGCTATACAGTCTATGGAATTCTCCAGGCCAGAATACTAGAGTAGGTAGCCTTTCCCTTCTCCAGGGGATCTTCCCAACCCAGGGATCAAACCCAGGTCTCCCACATTGCAGGTGGATTCATTACCAGCTGAGCCACCAGGGAAGCCCATAAATGCCTGAAAATAGTGGCAAATATCCCCTGGCGGCATTGCAACCCCGTTCCCATCTGCCTCCTCCATCCTCTGTTTGATATCCACAGGATTTGGTTATAACTTCCTCTCCACAGAGAACAAGGCTTTACCCGAGTGAAAAGGCATGCATATTGAGGTAATCCCATCAGTTATTTTAATGATGGAAGTTAGGAAGTGTGGACTCTACAAAGGCCACTATATAGGTGGGTACTTTCCTGGTCTTGCCCTAAAACTGGCTATTCGTGTTTAACCTGGGGATGTAAGAGAGGAAGAATTAGGTAAAGGATGGAAGGGTTGGGGTGGGGTAGAAGCCAGCTCATCCTTTCTCTGGGTTCATACAGATCAGCCTTCAGTCTGCTTGAACATCCTTTGGTCTTGGGTTCTAGTAACCATAGTTGGGTGCTTATAGGTTCAAAAGTCAGAACAAAGTGTCAATCTATTCTCCAGCTGATTATTCCATGGTTTAATTATTATCTTTGGGTTAATTCTCTTGAACATTTTGTTCTGCTCTCAGGAGTATCATGCCTTCTGACAGTCTGACTAGTTATTTTTGCAATTACATGGCATGTATCTCAACGCTGGCAAAGAAAACACTCATTATCAACGTTTGATCCTACTTGAATATAGCCGCTTGCAAATGCACACATTAACATATGAACACATGTATTTTGGAACATTCTTCTTTTTTTCAATTCTTAAGTGCAAACTACCCTTCCCCAGCAATGTCAGAAATGGCAGGAGAAGTGCTGAGTTGGGTTGGAGTAAGGAGATGCTTTTTAGGCCCTTTTATATCAAGATACAGAGAAGGCAATGGCAGCCCACTCCAGTACTCTTGCCTGGAAAATCCCATGGATGGAGAAGCCTGTGGGCTACAGTCCATGGGGTCGCTAAGAGTCGGGCACGGCTGAGCAACTTCACTTTCACTTTTCACTCTCACGCATTGGAGAAGCAAATGGCAACCCACTCCAGTGTTCTTGCCTGGAGAATCCCAGGGACAAGGGAGCCTGGTGGGCTGCCGTCTATGGGGTCGCACAGAGTCGGACATGACTGAAGCGACTTAGCAGCAGCAGCAGCAGCATATCAAGACATGTGGTTAAGGGCTGGAGCTCATGAGTTTAAAATTTTTTGTTTATTCATTCATCAAATGAAATGTTGAGTGCCTCTTGAGTGACAAACACTGTCTACATGCTGGGATTGGGATACAGCAGTGAGCAAAACAGATTTGACCTCTGTCCTTATGGTGCTTACAATCTAGTATTGGAAGCAAACAGTAATAAAAGAATCATACCGATCTGTGATTACCACGTTCTAAGCGCTAAGAAGGAAAGGTATTAGGGTGCTGTGAGGCTATGTGACAAGGTGGCTTTAATTTAGATGAGGTCAAGGGGAAAGATATCTGACCATGTGACATGTGAGCTGATGCCTAAGAGCAGAAGAGCATCCCAGGCAGAGAAAATAGCCCTTTCTGAGGCCCAGATGGAGGACAGCACTTGATGTACTTGAGGCACTGAAAGATGACTAGCCTGACTGAAGTGTGGCCAGTAAGGAGAAGCTACAAGAAGAATCTGGTAGGAGGCAGGGACCCAACTGTGAAGGACCTTGTAGGATGCTGGTAAGGAATTTTGATTTTATTCTAAGGACAACATGGGGAAATCATGGAAGGACTTTGCTCATGGTTATTCCATGAGCTGATTTATATTTTTAAAAGATTTATCTGGCTGGTGCCTGGAAAGTAAATTTAAGGGGGTTGTCAGTGAAAGCAGGGAGAACATTTGAGATACTTTCCTACAGTCTAAATGAGAGACAAGAGTGTTCTAGATTTGAGTTGTGGCAATGGATGTGGAAAAAACTGGAGTTTATTTCTGAGGTCAAATGACTGAATTTGGGCTGGTTATTTAAACTCTCCAAACCTCATTTCCAAATCTATAACCATTAGACTGATAATACCTACCCCATAACATTGTTGTGTGGATTAAATGAATATGAACAAAGTATGTGGCTCTCATAGAAGTCTGTGCTCAACTGATAAATAGAATCTGCTCTTAATATTATTTTAAAAATTATCTCTCAGTATGTTTGCCCTGCAGTGGGGTTTGTTTGTTTGTTTGTTTGTATGTTTTTGGCCATGCCACACAGCATGTGGGATCTTAGTTCCCCAACCAGAGGTTGAACCTGTGCCCCTGCATTGGAAGTGCAGAGTCTTAACCACTGGATTGCCAGGGGCAAGCCTCTGTGATGTGTCTTTTATGGCTTGGTCTCTAATGTGCTGTGTGGTCTGGGGCCAGTTAGCTCACTGGGCTTCAGGTCTGTCATTTGTCAGCCAGGAGAACTAACACCTGTCCTGCCCACTTCACAGGGATGTGCTGAGAATGGAAATAATAGCTGAAACTCTCCTTTGAAATATTACAAAAGCTGCTATCTAAGTGTCAGTGAGTAAGTGCTATTGGTTCTCAACTCCCAGTACTTATTATCTCCATAACAAATAGCTCAACAGAATCGTCATTCTTCCCAGCCTCCATCTCTGCTATTCACCTACGTGTCTCCATCAATCATCTAAAGTTGTCAGGGGCCTGTCTTGACTTGCAACTCATTTTACATGGGATTTTAGCACAACTCTTAATTGAAAAACTAATTGATCCAGTGATCCAGTCACAGTCAATGAAACAATTTCTAAAGCTGGGCAGGAAAGTGATGAACTCTGACGATGCATTTGAATCAACCCTAAGATTTGTCATTGACAGATAAGAGCCTCAAGTTCAATATTGTGTCACATAACACTGGAGCTCCACTGTCTTCAATTTTGCAGCCTATGCCGGGCTGAGGGGAGAGTGAGCTTGGCCCCTAAACAAAAATTATTCTTAAAAGTTAATTAATGGTTATCTGTTATGCATGCTTGGAATACTTCATAATTAAAACCAAAACCATATAAACATGATAAAACATTTAGGTCCACTGTCAGTCAGCAAGACAAGCTTTTATTTGCCATTCTGTTTGAATTCCTTAGCATCACATTCTCAATGTGGAGTGTAATGGCCGAGGTCACCCCCGAGGTGTTTACAATGCAAAGAGCCCCTCTATAGTTTGATTGGGCTTCCCTCTTGGCTCAACTGGTAAAGAATCTGCCTGCAATGTGGGAGACCTGGATTCAATCCCTGGGTTGGGAAGATCCCCTGGAGAAGGGAATGGCTACCCACTCCAGTATTCTAGCCCAAATAATTCCATGGACTATACAGTCCATGGGGTCACAAAAAGTCAAACACTACTGAGTGATGATTAGTTAGCTAGCTAGCTATAGTTTGATTGACAGGTAGGCATTCCATCTCGTCCTGAACATGGCTGCTGATGGTGAGCTCACCACTTTTTCCAAAGTAGTGCATTCTACTTTTAGGTAACTCTTGTGATAAGAGATTTCCTTATTATATTGAGCATATATCTACCTCTCTGTAACTTTCACCACCTAAGGTTCCTTTTTATCTGAGGCTTACCGAAATATCTACTCTCTCTTCTAATGGCAGGCCTTCAAGCATTGGAAGATATATTTCCCAGCTGCCTGTGCCTTCTCTTATTCAGGCTAATCACTCCTGGCACTTCAGATGTATGTCGTAGATCCCAGGCCTTCTCCACTCTGACCACCTTCCTCCTGATGCGTTTCAGTTTGTTAAGTGTCACTCTTAAGAGACTGATGTCTGGAACTGAGCACCACACTGCCAGTGAAGTTGAACCCATTCAGAAGACAGAGAACTGATGCCTTCTCACTGCCTATTTTGGACTAGACATCATGTACTTATCAGTCCTGCCTAGGATAGCATTGATTTTATTTTTACCCATCCACTGTAGAATTCTATGGAACCTCCTCTTATGTTGTGAATTTATATCCCAGGTATTTTGTTTAGGAACTTCTGCCAAGCCAGGCTTCCCCTAACCTTGGATATGTGCTGTTAATTTTTTTTTTTAACACATTTTCCCCTTTTAAATGCCCTTATGGCTTTGACCCAGTGTTTTTTTTTTTTTTTTTCAAATTAAAAAAAAATTTTGGGCCATGCTGTATGATATGTGGGATCTTAGTTCCCCAACCAGCAATTAAGCCCATGCTCCCTGCAGGGGAAGCACAGAGTCTTGACTACTGGACCATTAAGGGAGTCTCCTTGACCCAGTCTTTTAAATCTTGATTTGGTTAACAAGCTTATCAGCTGTCACTTCCAGTTATGTGTCATTTACAAATTTCGATCAGCCTGCTTTGGGTGGCATTATCCAAATTGTTGGTGAAAATTCTGAAGAAGACAGAGTCAAAGACAGAACCAGTTGCCATGCTACTTTATTCTTCACCCTTATGGTTTCCAGGATGATAACAACTAGGTAATAAGTACACTGGGTAGAATTCTTCAGTCTGCTCCAAAAGTATCTTTAATACTCTTACAGTTTAGGCAATACAAATAACTCTTACTACTGATCTTTGTTCTTCAGACATCTTCACAGGTATGAAGTTCAGGAAAAAAAAAAAACTGGAATGATTTTCTCTACTCCTGGTATTGTCATCTCTGACCATGCATCTTTACTAGTTATTATTGAGTTTCATGGGGCAGAAGTAAAAAAAAAAAAAAAAAAAAAAGAGGAAACTAAGAATAAACAGAGAAATACTTTCTAGTAAAGAATGAAGCACCAGAATAATTGGGCAACTACTGCTTTCTATCCTCTAACTCAAGCAGTGTGTCATTACCTAAGGTCAGAAAACTGATTCGTTGCCCTTTGTTGTCAAAAAGCAAATGGCTTTTCCATTTTTTGAGTAGAATCCTTGATATCTGATCAGTTCCTGGGGTCTACAGTCCTTAGCATCTGTGCCCCCTAGCTGACTTTAAATATACTGTAAAGAGCCTTATAAGATTTCCCAAATGCAATCTTGATGGGAAGCAACTCTTGAAAAGCCATCTTCACAATACCCAGAACTGGTAATTATACAAAACAGTTCACCTTACTGCTGCATTAAAAAATTGATACAGCCTTCAGTTCAGTTCAGTTGCTCAGTCCTGTCCAACTCTTTGTGACTCCATGAACCTCAGCATTCCAGGCCCCCCTGTCCATCACCAACTCCCGGAGTTTACCCAAACTCATGTCCATAAAGTCGGTGATGCCATCCAGCCATCTCATCCTCTGTCATCCCCTTCTCCTCCTGCCCTCAATCCCTCCCAGTATCAAAATCTTTTCAAATGAGTTAACTCTTCGCATGAGGTGGCCAAAGTATTGGAATTTCAGCTTCAACATCAGTCCTTCCAATGAACACCCAGGATTGATCTCCTTTAGAATGGACTGGTTAGATCTCCTTGCAGTCCAAGGGACTCTCAAGAGTCTTCTCCAACACCACAGTTCACAAGCATCAATTTTTCAGTGCTCAGCTTTCTTCACAGTCCAACTCTCACATCCATACATGACCACTGGAAAAACCATAGCCTTGACTAGACTGACCTTTGTTGGCAAAGTAATATCTCTGCTTTTTATATGCCATCTAGGTTGGTCATAACTTTCCTTCCAAGGAGTAAGCATCTTTTAATTTCGATACAGCCTTAGTTCCCTCAAATATGTGCCAACAGCCTGAAGAGTACAGAACCCATTTTTCCTCTAGGAAAAAAAGGCAAGTTTAAATTAAAGGCACTTTTTCTAACCTGAATTCAACTGGTTGGATTTTGGACAATAATTCTCTGCTCTTAGTTTGGGAGGACAGTCTGGATCTGTGTGGAATGTGTCAGAGAAGTCCAGTCAGTGCTGTCTGTCCTGTCAAGCATAAGGCTGATATGCAGGCAACAATCAGTGGCCCTTGCATGACATTACAGGATCCAACTACTCTCTATTTTAATGGCACTTTGATTGGGAACTATGGGCACTGTAGCTTGAATCTAAAAGAAAACCTTCCAATACCTGCACCCATAAGTCCCCCCGTTTTCATTCATCCTAAAAAAAGAAAGATGACATCTCTTGGAAGAGAGGAATTTTAGGACTCAGGGCTAATTTAGAAAAAGAGCCAGCTTTTTAACCAGGGCACTAATGAGAGCCAGATAATTGCTCAAAATGTGTTTCCTGTGTTTAGTGACTGTCCAGACCTGTCTTGTCTGATCTGGTACCCACTAGCCACATGTGATTATTTGAATTAAAATTATTTAAATGAAGTGAAATTAAAGATTCTGTTTTTCAGTTACACCACCCATATTTCTAGTGCTTCACAGCTACATGTACTGGCCAATCAGTGTGACATGGTACATTTCCATGATCAACACAGTGCTGGTCTAGTAAGTCCTATTAAAGTTGCCTACTGCGCCTACCCAATTCAGTGTTTTAGATTCTACTTTAACTAGCATTTATTCAGTACTCTGTTCTAGGCATCATACTAGCAACTTTCATACTTTTATGGTGGGGTGGGGGGCATTGTTTAACATTTCATGGAAGTTACCAATGTGTAGGCAGAGCAGGCAGTAGTGTGCCTTGTAGTGTGGTTGGAAGGTCCCTGGAAAGTCTTCCTGCCTTCAATTGTCCCATCCATTACCTGCTGCCAAGTTTGAAATATCTACCTATCTGGGATAGGATGGTGAATAGTGTGTGTTAGTTGCTTAGTCATATCCGACTCTTTGTGACCCCGTGGACTGTAGCCCACCAGGCTCCTCTGTCCATGGGATTCTCCAGGCAAGAATACTGGAGTGGGTAGCCATCCTGTTCTCCAGGGGATCTTCCTGACCCAGGGATTGAACCTGGGTCTCTTGCATTGCAGGCCGATTCTTTACTATCTGAACCACCAGGGAAGCCCAGGGTGGTGAAATTTCCTGTTCAATGACCAGTGTGGTCTGGAAGGGGTACATGTGTGGATTGCTTTATGAGATTAATTCAAACTGAGGGCCAGGCAACACTGCTATTTGCCAAAGGTAGGTTCTGATCTACACTGTGTGTGTGTTTCTAGTGAGTTAGAATGTATTTATTAATCAAGAGGTATAATTTATTTTAGGCAAAATATAAAACAATTTTGACAGTTCAAAGTTTAAATAAATATCACTGCTATATATATATAGCAGTTCAGTTTTAGTATGTATGTGTGTGTGTGTGTGTGTATATATATACATATATATATATAAAACTAGGTAACTAATGAGAACCTACTGATTAGCACAGGGAACTCTATTCAACACTCTGTGTGTGCTGTGCTTAGTTGCTCAATGGTGTCTGACTCTTTGGGACCCCATGGACTGTAGCCCATCGGGCTCCTCTGTCCATGGGGATTCTCCAGGCAAGAATATTGGAGTGGGTTGCCATGCCCTCCTCCAAGGGATCTTCCCAACTCGGGGATTGAACCCAGGTCTCCCACATTGCAGGTGGATTCTTTACCGGCTGGGTCACCAGGGAAACCCATTCAATACTCTATAATGACCTATATGGCAATAAAATCTTAAAAAGAGCAGATGTATGTGTATGTATAACTGAATCACTTTGCTGTGCCCTTCAACTATACTGCACCACTCCAGTACTCTTGCCTGGAAAATCCCATGGACAGAGGAGCCTGGTGGGCTGCAGTCCATGGGGTCGCTAAGAGTCGGATACAACTGAGCGTCTTCACTTTCACTTTTCACTTGCATGCATTGGAGAAGGAAATGGCAATCCACTCCAGTGTTCTTGCCTGGAGAATCCCAGGGACGGGGGAGCCTGGTGGGCTGCCGTCTATGGGGTCGCATAGAGTCGGACACAACTGAAGCGACTTAGCAGCAGCAGCAGCATACTGCGCTAAAAAAAAAAAAAGAAAATTGATAAAAAAAAAAATCACTCCTAATACACCCACTAATTAGACCAGAAAGAAAAGCAGGATATTTACTGTGTTTTGATCAGACTTGAATGTTCATAGAACCTCTAACTTATGTGTATCAATTCAGCAGTATAACTGTTGTTATATCGAACAGTATCAAGTATTGTGCTAGACGCTGGAGCTGTGAAATTCTCCTCTCAAGTTCCCTTTCATAGGACCTCCTTCTAGGGCATTCACAGCTGGTCCAGTGACAGCAAGACCTCACCTTTCTTCCCCACTTCTCCCCCTTCACCACTCTTATCCCAGTCCCCATTTTTTTCAACCTCCCTTCTGACTTGTTCTCGGCCAGCAGATATAATTGATAAGGGAGAAAGGCACGGACTCGATGGACGTGAGTCTGAGTGAACTCTGGGAGATGGTGATGGACAGGGAGGCCTGGCGTGCTGCGATTCATGGGGTCGCAAAGAGTCGGACACGACTGAGTGACTGAACTGAACCGAGTCTTCCTTTCCTCTCCCTACAGCAGTGCTTTGCAAATTGCACGGCACAACCCACTAGTGGGTTATGAAATCAGTGTAATGAGTCATGACCTAGCTTTTTAAAAAATAAATGAAATAAAATAGAAAAATGTCAAAATGTATCCAGGTAGTCAGGGTAAATATTGTTTTGTCAAACATTTGTTTTGGTTATCAAATATATGCATGTATGTTGTGGGTCTTTAAGTCAAATGTATTTTTTTTAAGTGATAGGGTTTTTTTGGGGGGGGGGTGTTGTTGTTTGTTTGTTTTTATTTTATTTTTTGGCTATGCAGGATCTTAGCTTCTTGACCAGGGATTGAACCCATCCCCCCAGCAGTATAAGGGCAGAGTCCCAACCACTGGAATACCAAGTCTCTCAAATATATTTCTTTACCACCTCACACCTGCAGCTCCATGCTTTGTTCCAAGTCTAGTACTGGTTTGATCTACATTTATGTCCTCACTCCTTATTGCCTCCTGCAAAAATCCCATCTTATTCCCTCTTCTATTTGCCCAATCCATCCCTCCTCTCCTGACCCTCCAAGCCTCCATGTGAACTCACCCACCCCTTGCCATCCAGCTGGGGTCCCATTGAATGGCCACCTGGGGATGGAGTTGGTGGAATCTCTGTTGGTGGAATCTCAGATGGGAGTGATTAGGGAACGTGTGGCACTGAACTCTGGAGCTGAGACGGTGAGAAGCATGAGCACACCAGGTGGTGGGCAATGCCAGAGCCTATGTACTTCATGGGACAGCTCTCATACCCAGGCTACCTGTATACTGGCCACATTACATGTCTCCCTTTGGAACTCAGTCCATGTATAAGCTGAGAAGAGAAACTGCTGGTGCAGAGTGTCATTCAAAGGGAATCTAACTTCTTGCAGGAATACAGAACAGCTGGGTCCTCTTCACAGCCCCTGCAGATGCTTCTTCAGTGGCTTGGAAGTAAGACTGTGTCTCCCGAAGTGTAACTTGCTCCATGGGGAAGAATCTGACTAAAAATAGCTGGAAATAGCTAGAATTAAGTAAACACATGTAACTTGTAGAATGCAGTTTCCACTGGAGACAGAGTACGCAGCCCCCTCTAGCGCTTTGCTGTTCAGTCATGTATTAAACTTGTGACTTTTATGTGCTGCCAATGAGTACATCTGACCATGGCAGAGTGATCCGTTTGCTCCAAGAGGAAGAGGAATTTAGGCCTCTGTAATTCTCTTTGTGCAATGCCATGCAAAATTAAAGGCTTCATTTTTGTGGATGACAATGGCATTGCTGGAGAGAAGCTGCATATTCAGTCATAAAAACACTCGAATAAGTACTCAGGGGTTGGCCAGGGACATGTGAGTGAGGTAACTGAACACACTCTCTGTCTCGTTTTAGGTACTGGGACCCAGTAACTGGGCCCTTGACTCCCTATTGCCTGTCAGATATCATCCAAACCCATCAGCCTGGAATTCACATTAGAAAAACATGGTACCCAGAGCTGTACATAGTAGGTGCTCAGTAAATAGTGCATATTTGTTTTCTATGCAGTGTTCCTCATCACTAGAGCTTATGATCTGCCTCAAAGTATCTCCCACAACTCTCCAGTAGGAACTTTGTGCCCCAGTCCAGTTGGTCTTTCTATTCCTGACATCCTTCTTTCTGATTCCTGCTGCTGAGCACTTGTTTATGCTGCATCCCCATCCTGGGATGCCGTTTCCCACATCTCTACCATTCCAATTCTTTAAAACATTTAAACCAATATTGATTGATTGATTTGGCTGTGTTAGGTCTTAGCTCAGCATGTGGGCAGTGCATGGGCTTCTCTCTAGTTGCCCCATGGCACGTGGGATCTTAGTTCCCTGACCAGGGATTGAACCCGTGTCCCCTGCACTGGAAGACAGTCTTAACCCCTGGACCAGCAGGGAAGCCCCTACCATTTCAATTCTTGCCCACCTTTCAAAACTTGCTGAAGCTAAGCTCCCTCCTCCACGGACCTGACGTCCCCATTTTGGTGTTCAATCACAGCGTGCCTCCACCAAGCTCTGGCCTGTTTGGCTCATGTATGTGAATGTGAGTGCCTACCAATGGTTGAGAAGCTTTAGAGTGTCAGGAAACACATACGTATTCTACTCATCTGTGTCAGGCTTGGGATATGTGGTTTATATTGTAAGTACTTAATGAGCTGATGACGTACATTGGTAAGAAGTTATGAATAATTGCTGAAAAGCAGAATTTTCCAGTTCTGCTTCCTAAGTCACTGCTGACTCAAACTGTGACTTTCCCTTTGCCTTCTTCTGAGCTCTCGCTTCTCTCCAGCCTATTGGCAAGGGCAGTATTTATATACTATAAGGAGATGTTTTGTGCATTAGCCATAATGAGGATAAAACATGTAAAAATATGAAGATCTGTGGAACCCTATTATTATAGGAATAATAATAATTACAGCTGCACTTGGTTAAATGCTCCAGAAATCATATAGAAGATGCCTTCTCTGGGGCGGGGCGGGGGGGGGGGGGGCGGAAAGCAGCCAACTGTACCAGCAATTAGTCAATTATGAATATTTAATTTTGCTTTATTGCTTGCGATTTTTGTTTCTGTGCACAACTGGGGCCTAGTTGCCTCTTTTGCCTTTTAAATAGAACCTCTGGTGAAGCTGGTTACAGAACCATCTTCATGCGACCTGGGCCACGCAAACCAACACTACAGATCCAGTGACACGAGGACTATGTTTTGCTATCCTTTACCCTAGTGGCCAATGTTCCTTCCCACGTTGGTTTTCATCTGTCCCTAAGGAGTCTTAGGCTTGCCTGATGGCTCAGTGGTAAAGAATCTGCTTGCCAGTGCAGGGGACATGGGTTCAATCCCTCGTCAGGGAAGATCTCACTTGCCACAGAGCAACTAAGCCTGCATGCCACAATTACTGCACTTGTATTTCTAAAGCCTGGGAGCCGCAACTACTGAGCCCACAGGCCACAACTGTTGAAGCCTGTGTGCTCTAGAGCCCACGCTCCACGACCAGAGAAGCTACCACAGTGAGAAGCCTGCACGCCACAACTAGAGAGTAGCCCGTGCAGCAACAAAGACCCAGCACAACCAAAAATAAACAAAACATTTTAAAAACGGAGTTTCAACTCCAGAGCATTGTGGGGGTTACTGAACATCTGTGTTGGCCAAGCAGCACTGGCATATGAAGGCACCCCAAGTGCAGAGTCTTTTGACAGGTGCCTGGAAGAAACCTGGAGGAAACAGAACATGTATTCCCTTAGCAGGGAAAGGGTTTTTGCTTTGGAAGAGGCTTAGAAAAACTAACAGAGGCCCTTAGAAAAACTGAAGAATCTTTTTCTCTAGAAAGCCAATATACTTGATTTATTCAGGAAGGTGTCTGTGTATTCTTGGTTGGAGGCAGAGTGCTGACCTCTATCTAGATTGTTCTACCTTTGCTAAGAACCTCCCATTATAAGACAGTTTAAAGGATGTATTCTCTGGGACTCATTCTGCCTCCCTATCTTTTTCATTATTTATCTGACCACCTGAATCATTCTACACAATGCATTTCTCTAAAGTGTTTCAAGATTTCTAAGTCAAAATTCTCTTGTATATAATTAAGAATTTCTCTGAGTAGAGCCTATGAATATATTTGATGCAAAAAGTAATTGAATGATAACATGATTTCCATTCTCTTTCATCTCTCCAGCTAATACAGAAAAGTATTATCAATGTGCTGTCACTCATTAAACAAATATTTATGTGTCTGGCCATCAAAATTAGAAATCAGGAGAAAGATGTTTTTTTTTGTTTTAAATTTACTGTGCTTCATGTTCATCAGTTAGCAGGCACCGACTCTCTTTTCTAAATGTTAGGTTGCTGCATGCTTATGTATGATGAGGTTTTTGTTGTGCTTTTTCTCTGAAGATCTCAACATGAGCAGCTTTGGAAAGATTATAGGGAATAGACTTTAAAAGACATTTCGAGTACCCTGAAACATTCCTTTTCAGGAGTCCTGCTTTTGCTTTCAAAGTTTTGTGAATTCCTCTTTGGTGGAGAGTCACCTACTTTCTGGCCCTACCCTGCCCTTCCTTCGCCTCCTCTGGGGCCACCCCATCGCCAAGGTGACTCTGCTTTTGAGGAACCCTGGAGCCAGCTGGTGACCTTTAGCTTTCAGGAGCAGAAGTGGCCACTCTGGGATCTGCTCCACAATGAGGAGGTGCCACTTGCAACTACCTTATTTCCCTAGGTTGTTTTTCTTTACCATTCAGAATTTTAGCCTTTTCTGCTTTGGCCTTTTCCTCCCCTTTAAAAAAAATAATTTCAAATTTCTGTTTATGTATTCAGCACACACCACAGGGTGCCAATTTCATTTTATTGTCCCATTTAAAGGGCAAATAAACCTTTGTTTTTATAAGGAGAGGATAAAGGACCAATTATCCTGGGCCCCAATGCATATTTGCTATTTGAGCTTATAATCCAGTTCTGCGTCTTCAGAACAGATTCTGCCATTTTCACCCTCTTGCCTCATTTCCTGTTATGTCATTGCTGTGACATAACACATTTGCTGGTGAATATCTTACCCTTAATGAACAGAGTTACTGTTTTATTAGTTGCCATTGCCTGATGTTTGTTCTAAGCTCCCATGAAGAGCGGATGACCAAGCATCGAGGGGAACACTCCACTGCCCTGAATTGAAGGGTCTCTTAGTCCCAGTATGTTGCCACAATGAATGAAATGAGCAGATACATGTTGTCATTGGATTGTCACCCAGTCAACTGCAGGGAGCTGGGGTGGCATTGCTTACCGCTTGCTTGGTACGTCATCTCCTCCAAGAAGCTCACCCTGAACTGGCCCATCTTGCCAATAATTATCACTTCTACATACCACTTTGCTACTTCACAGCTATAATCCTATCATTAGTATTTCAGAGTTAGAAACATTTGTGGATTAGGGTCCAGGAGAGAAAATACAAACTCTTTCAGTGTGGCATCCTTTGGGAGTAGCATGAGAACTAGGAAAATATTTGTTATGGGGATGACTCTGTTGCTATTTGTGAAATCGATGGACTCAGAGACAGTGAAAGAAGTGGCTGGAAACTCCCTGTCCTGCTGAGGCCAAAGTCATGGGCCAGTTTGTAAGGGGACCAGTTAAGCTTCCACCACTGGGCAGACCGCTGGCCCCAGGCGGTAGCCACTATAAGGGTGACTGCTCATACAAAGGAGAGCCTGAGCCCACAGTCAAATTTTCATCTACGAGAATAGCATCATATTTCTAGGGCCTCATGGTGTTACTCATGAAAATGGAAGGAAGCGAGAAGAAAACGAGCGGAATATTTTTGGCTATAAAACAGGAGCTGTTATTTTCCTAATTTTAGTGTAGTCTTTCAGAAGAAAAAAACATGAAAAAAGGTAAGTACGTAGGAATTATTCATAGGCGTGCTTCTAGCTCCTATCAACAAGCTAACAGCTTTATATAGCTAATACTTCTCTTCAAATACTTACTATTCATGGCTTCAACCTCTGATCATCAAATTCCCTGGCAGAAGACATTCTGCTCATTCTTTCATTTCTAGATCTTAAGCATAAAAAGACTTAGGTAGGGATAAAGACAGAAATAGTAGGAATGGCTCTTCAAAACAAGCAAGACATTGTTCAGTTCTGCATATTTGGTAAATGCAGGTAGATTCCTTAGTCACTGAAGAAGGTCCAGCAAATTCTCAAGGCACAAGACCTACTGGGTTGGTTCAAAAGTTCACTAAGTTTTCCCATACCATCCTATGGAAAATATGAACAAACTTTTGGGCCAACTCAATATTTTGTGGGACATTGGCAAGAGAAGGGAAGGCATTAGGGGTGGGACAGCTGGAGAGCTGGGGTACCAGTGTGTGAGTCAGGAAGGCTGGAGAGCTAGGAGAGACCTGAGAGAAAAACAAGAAACTGAAGCCCTGAGTAGGCAAGCAGTTTCCCAAGCGATTCCCCATTCCACAGATAAACAAACTGAGGCTCAGAGAAGTAACATACCATGACTAATATCACACAATAGAAAATGTCAAAGCTAGGATGTGAACATGGGATTACCTGAAATGCCATCACAGTGACTAAGCAGAGCCTAATTCATCTGAAAGGCTATTCATGAAGGGTGTCCCTAAGCTGAAGTGTTATGGCAGGAAGAGTAAAAAACTTGGGAAGCCAGGAAATGGCAGTGAAGACAAGCAATTAGGAGCTCACTGGTTTCCAGATAAGAGATTTTAATGACTTAAGTGGATAAAGAGGGCTTCCCAGGTGGCTCAGTGGTAAAGAATCCACCTGCCAAGCAGGAAATATGGGTTCAGTCCCTGAACTGGGAAGATCCTCTGGAGACGGAAATGGCAACACACTCCAGTAGTCTTGCTTGGGAAATCCCAATGACAGAGACTGGCAGGCTGCAGTCTCCGGGGTCACAAGGAGTCAGACATGACTGAAGTGATTTAGCATGCAGTACATAGCACCCAAGTGGATAAAGACTGAAAGATAGAGTCCTTGGAAGTGGTGTGTCCAGTGCATAAGTAGAAGCTAGAAGAAGACTGCTTTGATTGGACTCCAACTTCACCAAATATTTACTGAGCACTTGCTTTGTGCCAATCACTGTTCTTAATGCTAAGGATATGGCAGTGAGCAAGGCAGACACAAATCCCTGCCCCAGTGGAGCTGATATTCTTGTTGGGAGGGATTTATTATCTGTATGACCTTGGCCAAATTGTTCAGCTTCTCAGAGGCTCAGTTCGCTCACCTGCAAAATGGTAAGAATGGAGCCCAGATCAAATGAGGATTATATGATATCATACATATAAAACGTTTAGTGCCTGAAAGAGCAGCTTTTCTTATTAACAGTTAATTTTAACCAGAGCTGGACTGCAGGCACATCCAAGGTGACATGGCAGAATTGGGGACCTCTGAGAACATCAGATTTGTCTTTCCACATTTGGGATGTAGGACTCCAAACCCCTTCAGGGGTTAGCACCTGCAACATGTTTTAGTTGCTTGCCTTGTGGGTAGGGCAGTTCCAGTAAGAGCTAGAAGGGGTTAAGGTCCTGGTTTCTGCCTGCTGATATATTGCTATGTATATCTTTTTCTGTGTCCATATGTGAAAATACCACCATCCTTTATTTCTACTTCAGACCATGCACTTGTTTTCAGTGAGCATAACTTAAAATCTACTCTTTGAATATAAGTTTATTTTATCTTCAGGTGCCATGCAAAAAGATGAGGAGGTGACCTTTTCAGAAGCTTGAAACACTGATTATCTGCTTTGGTGTGTGGCATGGGTGAGTAAAAATAACTGTTTAATCAGAGAGGTGATTTAATAATTATTTGAATAGGTCCAGATGGCTATGGTGTTTTTCTCCCCACTACTGCCATACTTTTGCAGAAATGAAAACAGGGTGGAGATCCTGCTGCTTTTTTTTTTTTTAAGGGCAGGATGTCTAGATTCTGAGAGAGATAGCATGGGGGAGCTAGGGGAGCTTAAGCCAACTATACTTTTCCATATGCTATCTGGAATGTTCTGTTCCACATTTCTACCTCAACCACATGGATAATTTTGACCTCACTAGTGGACTCGCCTCCACCTTCTATTTCTTAGCCTAAATTGTGATTTCCTCCGAGAGACTTCTCTTACTTACTTAACAAGGCTGGATCACACTCAGAGCATCCTGTACTTATCCTTCACAGCATGCATCATATTTTTGAATGACTAATGAGTCATTTGTTCAATGTCTGTCTCCCCAAGCTTTACAAGGACAGGGACAGAGGCCCCTTGTGTAGTCCCCAATCCCTCAAACTTAGCATAATGTCCAGCACATAGTAGGTGTTCAAGAAATTTAAATTGACTGACTAGCTGGCTCAATGAAGGAATAAGTAGCTTTCAGGAGCTCTGGATTCTGGGCCCAGCCCTGGCATTCTCAGGATGTGTGGCCATAGGTACATCATGACTTTGAGCCTCACTTTGAGCCTTAAGTCGCCTCACCTGAAAAGTGAGGATTCAGTGATTTCTAAGGTTATTTCTAACTTGAGTAGTTTCTCATTCCACGGAAGTCAGGATTCTGATTCTTATCAGTAGGGGAAAATATTCCAGTGAAACCACCCAGGGTTTGCTGCCTCTCATTTCCAGGCATCTCCAGTGTGCTAATAACTTGAATTGTCATGGGAAAAGCAGGTGTAATTAGTGGATTCCTCTTCAAAGGCCTCAAAGTGAGGACCACATTGGTTTGTTTGGAAAGACCAGCAATTTACCCATCCCAGACTTCACTTTTCTGATAAGCTGCTCTTTGTTTAGTTTTACCTCTAAGATTAGGTGCTTTCACATGGAGATCTTCATCTTCTTTGTGTTTGAAACAAAAGGCAGTATTTAAACTAGGGAGGGAAATCTCTGATGGTAAATGGTTATAAGCAAACAGCTGCTAGCTTTGTTTTGATGTTTTCTTCCTCATGTCAATCAAATAAACAGCTCTAAGTTTCGCTAAGGGCCCCAGCTGGACCACAGAAGCAGGCACTTCAAGATATGTCACAGCCAGCCTTGTATCCGCAGCGGCCAGCACAGTGCCAGGTTCAGAGTAGGTGTGCAAAATGCCTGCAGAATTGGATAAGGTGACAGCAAGGGAGGCCCTACACACAGGCTGAGTAGGCAATTCCCATATTTTTGTTATTTTTGTCATTTGTACCTAGTTGACTTGACATTGTACAGGAGACACGGATCAAGACCATCCCCATGGAAAAGAAATGCAAAAAAGCAAAATGGCTGTCTGGGGAGGCCTTACAAATAGCTGTGAAAAGAAGAGAAGTGTAAAGGAAAGGAGAAAAGGAAAGACATAAGCATCTGAATGCAGAGTTCCAAAGAATAGCAAGAAGAGATAAGAAAGCCTTCTTCAGCGATCAATGCAAAGAAACAGAGGAAAACAACAGAATGGGAAAGACTAGAGATCTCTTCAAGAAAATTAGAGATACCAAGGGAACATTTCATGCAAAGATGGACTCCATAAAGGACAGAAATGGTATGGACCTAACAGAAGCAGAAGATATTAAGAAGAGGTGGCAAGAATACACAGAAGAACTGTACAAAAAAGATCTTCACGACCCAGATAGTCATGATGGTGTGATCACTCACCTAGAGCCAGACATCCTGGAATGTGAAGTCAAGTGGGCCTTAGAAAGCATCACTATGAACAGAGCTAGTGGAGGTGATGGAATTCCAGTTGAGCTATTTCAAATCCTGAAAGATGATGCTGTGAAAGTGCTGCACTCAATATGCCAGCAAATTTGGAAAACTCAGCAGTGGCCACAGGACTGGAAAAGGTCAGTTTTCATTCCAATCTCAAAGAAAGGCAATGCCAAAGAATGCTCAAATTACCGCACAGTTGCACTCATCTCACATGCTAGTAAAGTAATGCTCAAAATTCTCCAAGCCAGGCTTCAGCAATACCGGAACTGTGAACTTCCTGATGTTCACGCTGGTTTTCGAAAAGGCAGAGGAACCAGAGATCAAATTGCCAACATCTGCTAGATCATGGAAAAAGCAAGAGAGTTCCAGAAAAACATCTATTTCTGCTTTATTGACTATGCCAAAGCCTTTGACTGTGTGGATCACAATAAACTATGGAAAATTCTGAAAGAGATGGGAATACCAGACCACCTGACCTACCTCTTGAGAAACCTATATGCAAGTCAGGAGGCAACAGTTAGAACTAGACATGGAACAACAGACTGGTTCCAAATAGAAAAAGGAGTACGTCAAACCTGTATATTGTCACCCTGCTTATTTAACTTCTATGCAGAGTATGTCATGAGAAATGCTGGGCTGGAAGAAACACAAGCTGGAATCAAGATTGCCGGGAGAAATATCAATAACCTCAGATATGCAGATGACACCACCTTTATGGCAGAAAGTGAAGAGGAACTAAAAAGCCTCTTGATGAAAGTGAAAGAGGAGAGCGAAAAAGTTGGCTTAAAGCTCAACATTCAGAAAACGAAGATCATGGCATCCGGTCCCATCACTTCATGGGAAATAGATGGGGAAACAGTGGAAACAGTGTCAGACTTTATTTTTTTGGGCTTCAAAATCACTGCAGATGGTGACTGCAGCCATGAAATTAAAAGACGCTCACTCCTTGGAAGAAAAGTTATGACCAACCTAGATAGCATATTCAAAAGCAGATGGGGGTGGGGTGGGAGGGGGGCTTCATATTTGGGAACGCATGTACACCCGTGGTGGATTCATGTCAATGTATGGCAAAACCAATACAGTATTGTAACATAAAATAAAGTAAAAATAAAAATTTAAAAAATAAAATAAAATAAATACATTTTCAAAAAACAGAAAAACAAAAGCAGAAACATTACTTTGCCAACAAAGGTCCGTCTAGTCAAGGCTATGGTTTTTCCTGTAGTCGTGTATGGATGTGAGAGTTGGACTGTGAAGAAGGCTGAGTGCCAAAGAATTGATGATTTTGAACTGTGATGTTGGAGAAGACTCTTGAGAATCCCTTGGACTGCAAGGAGATCCAACCAGTCCATTCTGAAGGAGATCAGCCCTGGGTGTTCTTTGGAAGGAATGATGCTAAAGCTGAATCTCCAGTACTTTGTCCACCTCATGTGAAGAGTTGACTCATTGGAAAAGACTCTGATGCTGGGAGGGATTGGGGGCAGGAAGAAAAGGGGACGACAGAGGATGAGATGGCTGGATGGCATCACCGACTCAATGGACGTGAGTCTGAGTGAACTCCGGGAGATGGTGATGGCCAGGGAGGCCTGGCGTGCAGCAATTCATGGGGTCTCAAAGAGTCGGACACGACTGAGCGACTGAACTGAACTGACTTTCCAGAATGATCTGAAGCAGAGCTGCCTACATAGTAGAGTTTGCGGACTAAACAAATGGTCCTATATGCCCATACCAGCTTGTTTAGGCGCTAGAAATTTCTGCCAAGTTGCTTTAGGTTGGCATGAGGGGTTCATGAAAATGATGGCATGACATGTGGATCACCTTGGATAAATGAAGTTCTAGTGATCAGGAACACCTTGGAATGAATTCATTTTTATATTAGCTAATGCCAGGGTCCTGGGAACATAGGACAAGGATGGATTGTCCCGGCAATCTCAACTGCTGGTAGCTTAGCTGGTAAAGAATCTGCCTGTAGGGCAGGAGACCATGGTTTATTTCCTGGGTCTGGAAGTTCTGCTGGAGAAGGGATAGGCTACCTACTCCAGTATCCTTGGGCTTCCCTGGTGCCTCAGATGGTAAAGAATCCACCTGCAATGCAGGAGACCTGGGTTCAATCCCTGGGTTGGGAAGATCCCCTAGAGAAGGGAACAGCTACTCACTCCAGTATTCTGGTCTGGAGAATTCCATGGAGAGAGGAACCTGGCAGGCTACAGTACATAGGGTCGCAGAATCAGATATGACTGAGTGACTTTCACACATTCAGAATCTTAGGGGTGAATTAAGAAAACTGTAGAGCATGGAGTACTCTTCAGGAGGCTAGGAGCATCAGAGTAAGTGTCCCTCAAATAGCTTACATTCAGCTTGAAGGCGTTGGCCTCCCCCAGATAGGAGTGATACCAAAAGTCCAGAGGGAGTTGCCAGCCATAGGAGACGACACCACAGTGGTGAGAGAGACCTTGCATTTGGTCTTGAGACAGCCTGAGCACCTCCAGTAAAAATGCTGACAAGTTGTCCTTGAGTTTAAGAACTGGAATTCTTTAGTTTTCTCCCGAACTCCCACTGACTTCATGCATTTAGCAAAGAGACCTACATTTTAGCATCCCCACTTCCCTCTCAGCATTTGATGACTTATTTAGACGCCCTGGATGGCTTTAGTCCTTATGGCACACTTTTTTTTTTGCTTTTAATAATAGTAATAATGAATACCATTTGATGAGTACTCACCATTTGCCAGACACCATGCTAGACCCCTACATATATTATCTCAATCGTTAGGTCCATCTAAGTACAAAATGTTCAATCCTTCTGTTAAGCTATAATGACTTATCTTATGAATCTCATGGCCCTCTCTTTCATCTTAAGTACAGCATCATAGACTGGGGTCCTCTGTGATCAACCAATCAGCAATTCTGGAAGTTACTGTGTGCCACATACTGTGTTAAGGGCTATGGAGGAAATAGGAAGAGAACATTTAGTCCCAGACACACACCTCCCTCTGAAAGCTGGCCTCTGTCCTTTACTCCTAGTTTCCTTTCTCTAGTTTTTTGGACAGAGACATGGATCCCTGAAAGAAGGCCAGGAGATGGGTACCAAGGGAATGAACCTATTTCATTTCCTGACACAATATGCAATCTGGCAGAGTTAGGGAATAGGCTATTCAGATTGATTCAAAGTTGTGTTTAATGGAGAGTCCTTATAGACACAAAAGTGCAGAAAAGTAAACACAATGGTATTTATTGATGGCACACCAGCAATTGAAGGGACAGGTGATGCTTTTCTCTAATAACTCAGAAGGCACCTCAGAATCTTTTACAGTTTCAGGGTCATCATGATGAACATATCAATAAAGAGTAAGAGGTAGGGTGGTCTGCTGCAAAGTGCCTCCCTTTGGGGAATCAGAAGACCTGAGATGTAGTCCTAGCAATGTAACCTTGTGCCTCAGTTTTTCCATCTGCAAAGAGGAGAGGTCTGTCTTGAATCTCTTAAGGAATCTTTCAGCTCTCAGATTTTCTCACTGCTAATTTTCCCTACGCAGCATGGAAATGGGCAAGGTCTTAGTGGCTTGACTGCCTGAACATAGATTTTCCACCATCTCACCCTCAGTGAGATACCCCTCCTTTCAGTTTTAACAAGTATGTTGCCTGTGGTGATCAGGCTTCAGTAAAGCATGTGCCCCATTTCATAACATGTTACGTAATCAAACCAGCTGCTGTGCTGACCTCTGTGTTGAACTGTCCTCCTTCTCTGGCAACCCTAACTTCCCCACATCAGCAGCATCCTGATTTTCCCGGGTCTCTGGCCATCCAAAGGAGCCCCCTCCTTCCCCAGCCCTGCTAGAACAACTGCCCGATGTGTGCGATTGGACTGGATATATTTCACATGTGCTCACCTAAGTGTGGAGGGGTGGGAGTGAAAGTAAATGATGCTGGACATCGTGAGGCATTGTCATAAAACCTCAGATTCAGACATCTGCTTTTGAATGGATCCTTAATACCAGAAGGCATCACTGAGGCCAGGCTGTTAACTCAATGGTGTTATTAAATCTCTTCATAAAAAATATTCATTTTTGGCTCACCTGCCAAATGTTCTACTCTAAAAAAATTTTCCATATTAGCCCCTAAACAAATTCTCAATCACCAAAATCATTGGACCCATCAGCAAGCTTTGGGCTCAATCCCAAGCCAGTGGTGTTTCAAGCCACTGATTGGAAATGCTCCCTTGGCCCTTTGAGGCCCTCCCAGATACTCTAGAACTCGGTAAATGTACAATAATGCAATTTACTATAATGTCCTTTCCCTTTTCAAGTAACCCAGCTGTGATCTCCAAGTCCCGGTTCACTATATTTGATGGAGGGTATATTTAAAATGAACAGCTGAAACGGCCGCATAAACTGTCTCCTCCATATCCTTTTTATCTCCTCATTGACAAACACAGGGCAGCTCCATGGGGTTGACTGCTGAAAGGCTGACAATGTTAGGGCAACAAGCCCATGCTATTATGTTAATTTCCATTCTTCTGTTTTTGTGCTTTGTTATTGTTATTAGAGTAAATTTTTCCTAAGGGGTGCCAGAGGGACAGCAGGAGAAGCCGAAAGGCTCCATTCTTCAAAATGGAAACAGAGGCTTAACAGGAAAGGTATAAACAAACACCTTGACTGCAAAGTCTGCCTGCAGACCCTCCATCTTTACCTATTAGTCATTGGCCAGCTGGCTTCAGTCTCTGCACTGGAACCTAGATGTGTCTCTCCAAGTTCTGTTTCCATTGACAGAAAGGAATGAAGACAGAGCAAGGAAGACATTATAGAGATGACTACACATTCCAATACTTGAACCATTCAACTCAAGAGAATCATGCAGAAGGCAGAAATATTATGCCTCTCAGATTAGTCTACCTGATGTAGTAGAGAAAAATTTACCATGCTGCACACAGACAACAGTGACCCAAAGTCAGGCAACTGGGCAGTTGTGTTCCACTTTGTGACTTATATACCCCTGATTTCCAATTATAGCCTTACTTTCTCTTGTTCCCCCACAATACCTGTATGGCAGGTTCGAGGTACTCAATAATTGCTGACTGACTTAATGCTTGCAGGTGATCCTTCTTGCTGCCAGGTGCTCTGAGATCCATTAATCAGCTAGGGAATATTTCTTTTGGATGCTGTCTTTTCATCTCTCCCTTCATTTCATTAATCCATTCATTTACTTCCTCATTCAGTGTTTACTTTGTTGAGTATATCCACTATCAGTTATTGCAACAACTGCTGGAGAGACCGGAGAAGGCAATGGCACCCCACTGCAGTACTCTTGCCTGGAAAATCCCATGGAAGGAGGAGCCTGGAAGGCTGCAGTCCATCTGGTCGCTGAGGGTCAGACACAACTGAGCGACTTCTCTTTCACTTTTCACTTTCATGCATTGGAGAAGGAAATGGCAACCCACTCCAGTGTTCTTGCCTGGAGAATCTCAGGGACGGGAGAGCCTGGTGGGCTGCCGTCTGTGGGGTCGCACAGAGTTGAACACGACTGAAGCGACTTAGCAGCATCAGGTGGGGAGACAAAGGTGAACAAGGCATGCTTGCTGACTCAAGTGGTTACAATCTACATGACAAAACCGCAGCAGACAGGAAGGAAGTACTAGGTATGAACTGCCACATAACTCATGATCTAATTAAGGAGGCAGGACTGAGACACATTAAATGATTCAAGAACAATATAAGATAAGAAATCTGGCATTGAAACATGTAGTCTAGACAGTTAAATGGGGAAAGGAGTTTAGAGGAGGGGGAAGCTGGGTGGGTTTTAGGAGATGTGGAAGATTTAATGAAGGAAGAAGATCATTTTGAGAAACAAAGGTAAGAAGGCCCTAAACCTGGACATTCATTAATTCCAAAATCAGGTTTTCATAAACATGCAAAATGTAATCTAAAACAAATACATGTATGTGTTGGGGAAGGGAGGAACAGGAAGCTAAAAGTTACAGATACATATCATTTAATATATCCTGAAGCAACAGTTCTTTTCTAATATAATGAATAATCAATGATTGACTGCACAGAAGAATGCCTATTTGCGTATTTTATTTTTCTTTTTGGATCAGAATGAAATTTTTAAAAATTTCTCTGCTTTTAATTTTTTTCTTAATTTCATGAAGTTTGGAAGTCATTGTCATTAGAGAATCCCCTTCTCCTCTCATCTCATCTCTCAGAGTCCAAATTGAAATAAAAAGTGCTAGACCAAGTTAGTAATAGGCATGGTTAGTCATCGGAGAGACACCAAAGATCAGCTCATTGGAATGAGTGGTTTGTGTATACAGAGATACATTATTTTGTGTGTAGATTTGGGACATTATGCCATCTGTCCTCTCAGAGTGATTTTTCTCTGAAAAACTGAAGCCATGGGAAAATCTTCTAGGCAGTCATATAATTAGAATTATAGTTTTCTGAAGCTCTTAAAATCTCCTTAGTGTACTGGGGATGCTTAGGAGGCAAGCTTTGAAAAAAAAATGCAGGAAAATGAAAAAGAATGGACTTTATATAGAGACACAAGAATGGTTCTAGTTGTATATGGATAGTAGAGTTTTGGATGAACCCTTTCTCTCATTTTCCAAAATTCCTGTACTATTCTTATATTGTCTTTATAATAATAATAATGGACTCAGTGGAATTACTCACTGACTAAAGATTTGAAATAAGTGTTTTCCTCTGGGCTTTTTCTAGGACTAACTAAACGGGAAAACTATGCATAGTGTTTGTCTTTCCCCAAAGAATAGGGCTTCTATTGAAAGCATGCCAGAATTTGGAATTTTTAAAGGATATTCTTTATCAAGGGATATTAAACAGATTATTCTGGGTTGAAAATGAAAGGTAATCTTTCAGGATTTCATGACTAAAACGGAGGTCAAGAGATTAAGACGGATTATAGGTGAAGGGGGGCAAGAATCAGAAATGCCATTAATTTGAATTTTTATTGGTAGAGGAGTTTGGGATGAATTAAACCTCTAAGGTACCAAGTTTAAGACATCTTGCTGAACCTGACTCAGAGAATGGTATTTTCAAACATGCTGAGCTCAATTACCATTACATCTTAAAAGTTATGGCTTGCTGTACTAAATAATTATCACATTAATTGAACTATCCTATTTGTCAACTGTTAAAGTAGAAAAAGAAGTCTTTTGGATTTATCTGGGTAAAGAACTTTGAAACACACACTTCGAAAATTGTATTTGTGGGAATAAAGATGTAATAGATTCTGATTCAAAAGATACTATGTATACACACAGCTTTTGGTGTCCACAATTGCTACTGTAATGATCTAACTACAGAGAAAGAAATTCATTATCTAATTCAACTTTTGTGCCTCTGACAGGAATCCCAAGATCCAACAAAGCAAGCAATTGTCCATTTAGCAAGTGTTCTTATGTCTTCCATGATAGGATGAATTTATTCAGTAACCATTTATTGAGTACTTGCTTTCTGCAAGACCATGTGCCAGGCACAGCACCGCCCCCTCCCCCGCCATAAAAAAAAAAAAAAAGGTAATAGCCAACATTCATTGAGGTTTATTATATGTCAAGTACTGTAAGTGTTTTATATACATTATCTTACATATTCTTCCTGAGACACTATGGTCACGTCAGTTTTACAGATGAGAACACTGAAGCTTAGAGTTATTGGTCAACTTGTCCAAATTATACAGTAAGTAGCAGAGCTGATACTCACATTCCGGTCTGTATGATTTCAGAGTCTGAGGTATTACGCATGAAAGCTGGAGGTGGAATCACAGCTCTTTAAGAACCTTCACACACCTCATGGTAAAACAATGTGTATGAGAGCTAGAGTGGTCTGTAGGAAGTTTAGAATTCAGAAAAGACCACAGTTAATTCTGCCTGGAGATTTTTCATAGATGACATTACAGTTGGGACAAGGTGATATTTTAAAAATATGAGTTGTAAATGGGAAGAAGAGAAGATACTTCCAGCTAGAGGAAGTAGTATAAACCAAGACACAGAGACGTGAGCTAGCAAAGCATATCTAAGGATCAGCAGAGCAGAGCATAGGTGGGATTGGTGCGCTGGAGGGCGGGGTGGGTGGTGTGGAATGCCAGAGAAAAACTTGAACGATTAAACAGAGCAAGATCATTGGATACTTTGAACTTGATGGGGTATTAGATTTATTGTCTAAGTAGAGGGAAGCCTTAAAGTTTTTAAACAGAGTGACAATATCAGATATGTCTGTGTGTTTTCAAGAGAAAAGTCTAGAGACACTGAGGAGGATAGATTAGAGGTAGGAAAGAGATTGGAGCAGAGGAGACCAATTAGAAAATTGCTGTTACAACTGGAATGATACAGGGGGAAAAGCAGACTGGGAATGAGGGGTGTGTGTCGACTGGACTTCTCAGTCAAGACACTCAAAAGAGAGTTGGCTATATGGGTTTGGAGTTTGGAAGAATGATTGGTACAAGAGATAAAGATTTGAGAGTCAGGTAAGTCATATGATAGGGTTATTTATGAAAGGAAAAGAGAAAAGGGGAGGGAAAATGTCCATCACTTGAGGGGTGGAAAAAGGAATAGCCCAAGAAGGCAAGTAAAAATAATAGATGATAAATAGGGGGAGAATCTGGAGATTGTGTCACAAAGGTCAAAGTATGGTTCGGTTCAGTTCAGTTCAGTCGCTCAGTCATGTCCGACTCTTTGCGACCCCATGTATCGCAGCACACCAGGCCTCCCTGTCCATCACCATCTCCCGGAGTTCACTCAGACTCACGTCCATTGAGTCCGTGATGCCATCCAGCCATCTCATCCTCGATCATCCCCTTCTCTTCCTGCCCCCAGTCCCTCTCAGCATCAGAGTCTTTTCCAATGAGTCAACTCTTCGCATGAGGTGGCCAAAGTATTGGAGTTTCAGCTTTAGCATCATTCCTTCCAAAGAAATCCCAGGGTTGATCTCCTTCAGAATGGACTGGTTGGATCTTCTTGCAGTCCAAGGCACTCTCAAGAGTCTTCTCCAACACCACAGTTCAAAAGCATCAATTCTTCGGTGCTCAGCCTTCTTCACAGTCCAACTCTCACATCCATACATGACCACAGGAAACACCATAGCTTTGACTAGACGGACCTTAGTCGGCAAAGTAATGTCTGCTTCTGAATATACTATCTAGGTTGGTCATAACTTTTCTTCCAAGGAGTAAGCGTCTTTTAATTTCATGGCTGCAGTCACCATCTGCAGTGATTTTGGAGCCCAAAAAAATAAAGTCTGACACTGTTTCCACTGTTTCCCCATCTATTTCCCATGAAGTCATGGGACCAGATGCCATGATCTTCGTTTTCTGAATGTTGAGCTTTAAGCCAACTTTTTCACTCTCCACTTTCACTTTCATCAAGAGGCTTTTTAGCTCCTCTTCACTTTCTGCCATAAAGGTGGTGTCATCTGCATATCTGAGGTTATTGATATTTCTCCCAGCAATCTTGATTCCAGCTTGTGTTTCTTCCAGTCCAGCGTTTCTCATGATGTACTCTGCATAGAAGTTAAATAAGCAGGGTGACAATATACAGCCTTGACGTACTCCTTTTCCTATTTGGAACCAGTCTGTTGTTCCATGTCCAGTTCTAACTGTTGCTTCCTGACCTGCATACAGGTTTCTCAAGAGGCAGGTCAGGTGGTCTGGTATTCCCACCTCTTTCAGAATTTTCCACAGTTTATTGTGATCCACACAGTCAAAGGCTTTGGCATAGTCAATAAAGCAGAAATAGATGTTTTTCTGGAACTCTCTTGCTTTTTCCATGATCCAGCGGATGTTGCCAATTTGATCTCTGGTTCCTCTGCCTTTTCTAAAACCAGCTTGAACATCAGGGAGTTCATGGTTCATGTATTGCTGAAGCCTGGCTTGGAGAATTTTGAGCATTACTTTACTAGCATGTGAGATGAGTGCAATTGTGTGGTAGTTTGTGCATTCTTTTGCATTGCCTTTCTTTGGAATTGGAATGAAAACTGACCTTTTCCAGTCCTGTGGCCACTGCTGAGTTTTCCAAATTTGCTGGCATATTGAGTGCAGCACTTTCACAGCATCATCTTTCAGGATTTGAAACAGCTCAACTGGAATGCCATCACCTCCACTAGCTCTGTTTGTAGTGGTGCTTTCTAAGGCCCACTTGACTTCACATTCCAAGATGTCTGGCTCTAGATTAGTGATCACATCATCATGATTATCTGGGTCGTGAAGATCTTTTTTGTACAGTTCTTCCGTGTATTCTTGCCACCTCTTCTTAATATCTTCTGCTTCTGTTAGGTCCATACCATTTCTGTCCTTTATGGAGCCCATCTTTGCATGAAATGTTCCCTTGGTATGTCTAATTTTCTTGAAGAGATCTTTAGTCTCCCCCATTCTATTGTTTTCCTCTATTTCTTTGCATTGATCGCTGAAGAAGACTTTCTTATCTCTTCTTGCTATTCTTTGGAATTCTGCACTCAGATGCGTATATCTTTCCTTTTCTCCTTTGCTTTTCACTTCTCTTCTTTTCACAGCTATTTGTAAGGGCTCCCCAGACAGCCATTTTGCTTTTTCGCATTTCTATTCCCAGGACATTAGGTGCCCAATATGCTACTGGAGATCAGCGGAGAAATAAGTCCAGAAAGAATGAAGGGATGGAGCCAGAGGAAAACAATACCCAGTTGTGGATGTGACTGGTGATAGAAGCAAGATCCGATGCTGTAAAGAGCAATATTGCATAGGAACCTGGAATGTCAGGTCCATGAATCAAGGCAAATTGGAAGTGGTCAAACAAGAGATGGCAAGGGTGAACATTGACATTCTAGGAATCAGCAAACTAAAATGGACTGGAATGGGTGAATTTAACTCAGATGACCATTGTATCTACTACTGTGGGCAGGAATCCCTCAGAAGAAATGGAGTAGCCATCATGGTCAACAAAAGAGTCCAAAATGCAGTACTTGGATGCAATCTCAAAAACTACGGAATGATCTCTGTTCGTCTCTAAGGCAAACCATTCAATATCAGTTATCCAAGTCTATGCCCCAACCAGTAACACTGAAGAAGCTGAAGTTGAACGGTTTTATGAAGACCTACAAGACCTTTTAGAACTAACACCCAAAAAAGATGTCCTTTTCATTATAGGGGGCTGGAATGCCAAAGTAGGAAGTCAAGAAACACCTGGAGTAACAGGCAAATTTGGCCTTGGAATGCGGAATGAAGCAGGGCAAAGACTAATAGAGTTTTGCCAAGAAAATGCACTGGTCATAGCAAACACCCTCTTCCAACAACACAAGAGAAGACTCTACACATGGACATCACCAGATGGTCAACACCAAAATCAGATTGATTATATTCTTTGCAGCCAAAGATAGAGAAGCTCTATACAGTCAACAAAAACAAGACTGGGAGCTGACTGTGGCTCAGATCATGAACTCCTTATTGCCAAATTCAGTCTCAAATTGAAGAAAGTGGGGAAAACCGCTAGACCATTCAGGTATGACCTAAATCAAATCCCTTATGATTATACAGTGGAAGTGAGAAATAGATTTAAGGGCCTAGATCTGATAGATAGAGTTCCTGATGAACTATGGAATGAGGTTTGTGACATTGTACAGGAGACAGGGATCAAGACCATCCCCATGGAAAAGAAATGCAAAAAGAAGCAAAGTATGGTTAACAGTGTCAAATAACATAGAGGTCTCAGTCTGAATGAGGCTTGAGAGCTGCCCGTGGGATTTGGCTGGTAGGAGATCACTGATATCTCAATGAGAGCAGTTTAAGCAGAGTGATGAATATAGGAATCACACTTGAGGAATGAATGGAAGCTGAAGAAGCAGAGACAAGGTAAATAGGTAACTACTCTTCCCAGGCATTTGGCAACGAAGGGAGAATGATCTTAAATGATCTCATGTACTTTTGGCAATCTGATCAGGGGACCATAACAAAGCACCTCTGCACATTCTTACCCTTAAAGGGCACTTTCTTACCTTAAGCTGTCTATGGAAGGATCTTTAGTTGGGGCATATAGGATCTAGTTCCCTGACTAAGGATCAAACCCAGGCCTCCTGTATTGGGAGCACAGAGTCCTGGCCACTGGACTACCAGGGAAGTCCCTCAACTCTGTATTTTAGGATCTTAGTAGTTTGGAAGTTTTAAATTCTGATTCCTGCCCTGTGTTTCCTTCCACCCTAATCCTGACACATTTCCAGCCTCTGTCTGCACACAGAGCAGGCCAACATTCCTAGTGGAATGCTTCTAGAATAAAGCTATCTTGTGACCTTGAGGGGCCTTTTGTTCCCTGTATAGTGTTCACCCTGTTCATCTGAGACAGAGCCTTCCTTTAGAAGCCCTATGTTCTGAAAAAGCATTGTTGATAGAACGCTAGTGGTTAAAAAGAATCATGTCTTTCTGAAAATAGCCCAGCATATTTTAATTTGACATTTCTAAATCCTTGGCATGTCTGCTCTTCGGGAAGCTCAGGAATGTTTTGACAGGTTAAGAAAATGCTAGGATTTCACTATATTGGTCTTCCTGGCTGATGAGGCATGGTTCTTGCTGTAGCATTCAAAGGCCATTATGTGGTTTGTATGTTAAATCGATACCTTATAAAACTCCTGCGTAACTGTTGGCTTATTATTTAAAGCAATGGAAGAACAAATCAATTCCGTAAGTGTCAAGGACTTTCTTGACGAAGGGCTGAACAGAATGGGCAGGCTCAGTGCCATGAAAAAGTCCAGTGAGATGGAAAGTTGTGCATTGTGCTTATGGATTTCTTCCAGATGGGCGAGTGTGCTCCAGGTTGCTCATATTTGCTTGTTTGGGTTTTCCCAGCTTGGAAGCAGGGCAGGCTGGCTAGTGTTTTAGGGATTTATCCTGGGACCAGGGGAGCTCCTTTGATGGCAAAATAACCCATATAGCTATCAAAGGCAGATCTCAATAGCAGCACTGAGGGAGGATCTCAAGGGTACACACCAAGTTTCAAGTCAGGTAAATGGGTTTCAAGATAGTGGGCTGCTGAGCAACTCAATGGATGGAACTTGTGGTGTGTGGTGGTAGACAGGCAAGTGGAACATAGGCAGGGCAGCCCTGCTATCAAGAGAGACCCAGCTGTAGTCAGGAAGACTAGGCATGAGTGACCATCTAGCCCAGTAGGTCTCTACCCTGGAAACATATCAGATTCATTGGAGAGCTCTGTAAAAATACCAATGCTAAGGCCTCACCCCATGCCAATTAAATCAGACACCCTGGGGAGAGGATCTAGCCTCAGTAATTCTAATGCTCCTCCAGATGATTCTAGTATGATGTCATGAGTGAGAACCACCGATCTAGCCCAATAGTGTTCATTTAAAAATGAGCGACCTGAGGCTTAAAGAAGAAAGATGGTTTCTTCTAGTTCCTCTGGCTATTGGTGATAGATTTAAGACTAGAACAAGGGTTTGGGGTTAATGATCAAGAAAGAGGGGAGTTTCTAAGGAAGAGCTAATCATTAGTTTCATCTTTGTGTGCATCATCTCTGATAAAATTTCCCAAGGATTCTAAAATAAAACTGAGATGTTTAAGATAGACTCTTCTCATTGCACCTGGTGAGAGCATGGTTTACATTCATCCATTGGGTGTCTGGAGTGTCTGCTATGTGTCAAATCCTGTGCTGGATGTTATAGGCTCTATCTGGATAGAATACTACAGATTGAGTTTTGGCTTTCAAACATCTCTGTGCCTGGGAGGCTGAGCAAAGAAGAGGGAGACAAGATACAGTCATGGGTAAATTTGATCCCATGGCTTTGTTATTGGCTTTGTTAATGGAGAACAGTGCGTTTCTTGGTCACACATTCTGTCTACTCCTTCTGAACAGGGAAACAGTGATGTTTATTCCTTGTAGGAATGCTGGCAGAAATCTGTCATATATATCACCAGTGGGGTGGGTGTTGTGAGGGGTGCTTAGGTGAGAAAGGATCAGGAGCTGTGTCTCACTGTCATCCAAGAGTTTGGCACCATTTCTGAGAGAGGGGGTGTGATTCAGGGAAGTGGTGCCCTTTCTCGGAAAAGACATGGGTATGGAAGGTCATATATACTTTGGTTTGGATCCCAGTTTCCCCAAGTATTAGCTGCATGTCTGGGAAAACAACTTTCTGAGCCCCATTGTCTTTGCCTAAAATATCTTTTAGATATTGACGATCTCCATCTTTCTGCTCCCTACTCTCAGAGGTCTTATCCCTCCTTTGCTTGCTATAAGGAATAAGGTTTAGCTACAGCAGTAGCCTGTCACTGGTCAGGGAAGAACTGCAGGTATGTAGTGTCCTGGACGTTCTCACACCTGTGTGCTTGTATGTTCATGTTTCTAGAAATCAATTCTCATTTGTCCCCTGCCCTGTCTTATCACCACCTGGGTTCCCATAGCACTTCCCTCAAGGGAGGGAGATCTGTATGCTTCCCTGGGAGGGCACGTGTAAGCCAAATATAAGTTGATAGCAATACTTCTACTTTCACATTCTATGTTACTTTTACACAAGTAGTTAAAATTGGACTCACTGTTTAAGTTTTGAGTACCTATACATTCCTTCCAGGGTGGTAATCATTACCCTAAATGTGTTCCCAGTTTCTGCAAACTATATTATACTTCTGTGATATAAATTATGGAAAGTATCACACATTCACTTTCAATTTTATCTTAGAGAGGCCAGTTGATACTCAACTGACCTGTTGTATCATTGTCATTTGTTCTTTGGATTCAACTTTTGTGCAGGTGTGAAATCTTTTAAAGATCGAAGCTACTTGCTTCTAAAAGAAAATTAGAATTTGACCATACTAATGTATTTTACGGAGAAGGCAATGGCACCCCACTCCAGTACTCTTGCCTAGAAAATGCCATGGACGACAGAGCCTGGTAGGCTGCAGTCCATGGGGTCTAAGGGTTGGACACGACTGAGCGACTTCCCTTTCACTTTTCACTTTCATGCATTGGAGAAGGAAATGGCAACCCACTCCAGTGGTCTTGCCTGGAGAATCCCAGGGACGGGGGAGCCTGGTGGGCTTCCATCTATGGGATCGCACAGAGTTGGACATGACTGAAGCGATTAAAGGAAGGAAGGAAGGAATGTATTTTATTGTCATTTTTATCCCTCATCATTTTACATGCCACAACTAATATCTATTTCATAGGACTGTCGTCAGGATGACAGTGTTGTGAAAGTGTTAGTCACTCAGTCGTGTCTAATTCCTTGCAACCTCATGGACTGTAGCCCACCAGGCTCCTCTGTCCATGGGACTTCCCAGGCAAGAATACTGGAGTGGGTGGTCATTCCCTCCTCCAGGGGATCTTCCTGACCCAGGAATTGAACCCCATCCTCTTGCATTGCAGGCAGATTCTTTACTGTCTGAGCCACCAGAGAATCCTGTTGTCAGGATAAATGAGTGGATGTGAAAGTGCTGGGCACATAGGTATTTGATAAAGCTGGTTTCTACATACCCCTGAGCATTTCTGAAGACAGTCATATTTCCTTACATGTTAGAAGGGTTTTGGAATGTTCACGTGGTTTTCTTATCTGTAATATTTTCTTCCTATAGCCAACCCAGGAGGGAGGTAGTAGTATCATCCCTATTTTACAAATGAGGAAAATAAAATGAGAGCATGTGCCCCACTCTGAATGTTACCAAGGGAGCTAGCAGAGTCAACATTAAAACTCAGACCGTCTGGATTCAGACCTGGGGCTCTTTCTGCTTCCCTTTATCACAAGTCAGCAACCTGCAGTGGTAATGACATACCACACTAATCTCAGTTAGTGCACAACAATCAGAATTAATTGGAAGCTTATAATTTATATTAGTTTAAGGTTAACAGTAGCCAAGGTGCATTGGGAGAAAGAGGGAGCTTTTATCTCAGGCAGAATGAGTGAGATCTTTCTTGAGTTACAAATAAAGACAGCAAGCAGAAGCTCCGTGTATATTCACCTATATCACAAGGCTACCACAAGTCTGGGTCTCCAGGACAGCTGATTAAAGACAGACCTATCCTTATCATTCTTATTCCTTACCTACAGTTGCATTAACACCCTTCCAAGGCGATGGCTCAAGCTATCTATAAATAAAGAATATGAAAGCTTTGGCCAGGCCTTTCTCATAGATTGAGGTAGTTCAAGTTAACTCTGTTGTGGGTTGTTTGTTCTCCCTTTTGTTTCAGTCCTCACTCAGTAGCTGACTCATCCTACGACCTTGAACAGCTTTTGTTCTAAACTCAGCACTTGAAGCGTGAGGCTAAGAATACAGACCGCTCCCGGGGCGCTCAGGGGGACTAGATAATTTCTGCTTTTCCAATGCAAAGGATTCTCTAGTTGAGTCCCATGGGGCCGAGGATCCCCTGAGGTGATGTGACAGGGGGTTGGCCCATCATGCCCACAGTCTGTGTCCGCTGTCCCCAGCCGAGTCTAGGCTGCCTGCCAAGTACTATTTTGGAAATGGCTCAAATTGTCCGTCTTTTGAAGGTCGTGGACGTTCTGCTCTATGGGAATGCATGTGGCAGAGGAGATGGAGACAAACCTCGGCGTCACTGCTAGAGCCTTAAGCAAAGTGATTGTGGTCCACCTTCAGGGTCAACCCTAGTACCTGGTCTACAGTAGCTTCGATATTGCAGATGCTATTCACTTGGTAAGGCACAGGAACAGCTGGTCAGAATAGATTCCAGCTATAGTCCTGGAGCAAGGACCTGGAGACCCATTGCTGAGCCAGGTATTACCTAGTAGTTGTTGGATCTTGTGGAAGTTGGGGGATCTCAAAGTAGGGTCTGAAGCAGTCAAGGCAAGGGGTAGTGGCTATTTACCAACCACTCTTGGGGTATTTGGGATTTCCCACTGGCTCAGCAGTAAAGAATCTCCTTGAAATGCATGAGCATAGACACACAGGTTCAATCCCTGGGTTGAGAAGACCTCATGGAGAAGGAAATGGCAACCTACTCCAGCATTCTTGCCTTGAGAATTCCAGGGACAGAGGAGCCTGGCAGGCTACAGTCCATGGGGTCAGAAAGAGTTGGACATGACTTAGCACATACACATGGGGGCTATTTACTATTTTACCAACAGGTGTGCCTTACTGGTCAATCTGGCCAAAGATCAGTCTTGTACTTTTGCAGTGAATGCATGGATCAGATCGTTTGGAATTCTTTACATCACAGATGGATTTAATGAGGTGTGCCTGTTGGCGTTGCCCTTCCTGTAGACACCTCTTCTCAGTAGTGCAGGTTGACTTCTAGAACCTTAAAAGAAGTTAAGCAATGGGGATGAAGAGTAGACTCATTTCAGAACATTAGTAAGGAAGACAAGTTTTAGATGACCCAGGAAAAATGCAAAACCAATCTAGCATCCTCGCTTTGCCTCAGGTAGACTCAGCTTTTTTATAAAAAAAAAAAGGCAAAAGTGCAAAAGACAAAGCAAAAATCATGTGTAAAGTACACAACCTATTATAGATGGATACCTGCCTGTGGGTTGATCCTTGGCATCATTAATAGGTTATTAGTGAATTAAGCTGATTACTTCCACCCCCTAAACCAGCCAAGGTACCCCTTCTGTCCTATGCTTAGGCAAAGTAAGAAGCCATTTCCAGTGTGCAGTAGGTGTGTCCAATGGTGCCCCCGTCCCCAAGTACCATCTCCACCAGCCTACTACAAGCCTGAAATGTTATCATTGGAAACTCGTTCCTTGTCAACCAGCCTGTTGTAATTACAAAGAGTACAACTCATTATCAGCTATGACCACTTTAACACATCATAGCTCATTAGCCCCCAGAAAGTAGGCAAGTGGGTCCTCAGAGGAGAGACTCAGGGTAGGACCTTGGGATGGGAGTGAGGAAGGAGAGAAAGTATTGGAGACTGTGGCGGACTTCTCATCATGAGAAGCCTGGAGTAGGTAGAGTCATAGGGAGTCCTAAGCACCAGGGAGAAGTGGTTCCCAGCAGTATGGGAAAAGCGACCTTTGAAAAAGAAGGAAACCAAAAACAAGCTTGGTTCATTTGCTAGGACTGCTCAGGCAAGTTCACTTGTAACAAGTAATCTGAGATCACAACATTCTTTGTCCAGAGAAATCTCCTTACAGTAATGCTCATTTAGAATCAGCATCGCTAGATGCTTTCTTGGATACTCTGAAAGTCAGAATTCTTCACTAGAGGCTTTTATTCTGAAAATTCAGCTGTGACTCAGCCCAGGAGGCTAGGAAGTCAGACCCACCCATCACAAGTCAAATGGAGTTCTTAATAGTCTCTAGCCTTTGATAAGCTGGGCACCCTAAATGTAGGTGTTTCTCTCACGCTCAGTCATCTTAGAAAAGGCCTCTACTGCCAGTCATCGCCTGCTTCCTCCCAGCAAAGCCCTTGCTCTTCACGCTGGGTGTAAACACACAGTGGCTGCCGTAGGCAGACCTGCCTGGTTCCACACTCTCTTATTTAGACCTTCTAAATTAAAGAAGACGCAATGTACAGTTTCAAAAACTTCTAAGTGGGCAGTTTTTATCATCCTGTCGGTTGCTTTAAATGCTTTTCTTCCTCACAGTTTGCTAATAGGGCCAGTTCTCTTAACTCCTGTATTTGCTTTCTTTCCCTGCAAGCAACGATAGCACAAATTAGCAGTTTGCAATCTGTGAGAAATAGTTTAGATGAAGTTCTTATATCTTGGGGCTCACATATGGAGGTATCCTGGTGTTCTTGGCCCTAATTTTGTTGAGGTTTGTGACCAGGTGGCTGTCTGTTAGGCTGCCTTATACTTAGACAAGGAGGTAGGTGATGATTCCTTCATGTGGAATTGAAGGTGGGGCCCTCCAGGGTCTCTCTGCCCGGGGCTCCCCCACCTTTACTGGAAGCCCTTTCCCTACACATGCTCTTTGGAGTGAAGGTTCCCCGTTGCTAAGAGACAGCTGTTTAACTGCCCATACGTGAGCCTGGTGGGGACCACACAAACTCCTGCATGGCCCTCAGTGCATTGGACCCCAGAGCAGTTATCATGAAGTGACAAAGTAGAAGTGCTGTGGGCACAAGACACGGCTGTGACAAAATTGAGGTGGGGTGGGGGGAAGGTCTGAGGAAAGTGGGCCTGTTTGGGGAGGGGAGACGGGGGATGGTGGGAAACGCCTGGTGGGTTGGCCTTGGCGTGGGGGCTGGGATGCTTGGGGAAGGGAGAGGATGTTGAAAGTGGGACGTGGGGGGCCATGTCAGAGAAAAAGCTGGCCGACTGCCTTCTTTTGCTGATGCTTGAGGACAGGCAGTTTTGTCTTTCTGTTGCTTCTTCCCTCCACCCTCCCTTTCATTATCAGGGTGTTCCAGGTTCTTTCAGAGCTTTTTCTTTGGCTGCCTTATGAGAGGCCTGGCTCTGGGGACTGGCCGGTCTTTCTTAATTCTCCTGACTCATCCTGCAGACTCACTGTCCTCTCTCACGACCTTCTGAGGGCCCCGAGTGCCTGGCCTTGACTTTGCTGGCGCAGGGAGGGCTCTGATGAGGGGGAGTTTGCAGCTGACCTGTGCTGTGGTTTTGTTGGCTTGGCAAGATCTGAACGCTATTTGTTCTGCTGGGGGAAAAAAGACATTGCAGAAATGTCCATGGTCCCTGTCAGTACCTTTTGCCCTTTAGCAGTATCAGACAGACAGTGCTGAAAGGCTATTTGAGAAGCTAGATGTTAGGAATGGAGCGCAGCTGTCCAGTGGGTTCAGGCTCAACAGCTGAGACCCGACCAGCTGTGACTGAAACCTCACTTATGCTTTCCTTTGAGATGATTTACACAGTTTAGTCTATTTATTCAGATATGGCTCTTTCGTGTAGTCTCTTTCCACACACATTTCTGGAAGAAAATCAAGGGAAAAAAAATGTTTGCTTAATATAATCCCTTCCCCCATCATTCGTGTTTCCTATTTAGAAACAACACCTGTGCTATTCATAGAGCCTTCTTTAATTACAATATGCTGGCTTTTCAGTGGTGGGGGCCAGGCTGAGCAGAAGGTTAAGTGGAAGGTGCAAGAGACCACTGGCCAAGTAGGCCCTTCCTCCTCTAGTCCTGCCTCGCCATCATTCCCCCCCACAACCATCTCTCTGAGAAGTGCCAACCTTGTCAGTCTTGATAGCCCCCAGCTATCTGAAGAGACACAGGTGAAGAGGGACCCTGCAACAGTGCCTGTTGTTTGTCCCACTGACCAGAGAAGCTTAAGGCCCAGATAGGAGCACGGATAGGAAAGGAAATATTCCGTGCAAGCATCGCTGAAAACGTCACCCCAAACAGCACCCCTCTCTCTCTCGCAGAAAAAGGGACAAAGAATTGCTAAAAGAAGGAAGCCATGTTGGGAAAGCCATATTCCAATCAGCCTGACCACGGCCTGTCATGCAATTCTGGTGAAATCAATGTTTTAAAAAATAATCATGGCAGGAATCTCCAACTCTTTTCTATTTTAATTGGAGGATAATTGCTTCACAGTGTTGTGTTAGTTCCACAGTGTGAATCAGCTATAGGTATACATCTATTCACTTCCTTTTGAGCCTCCCTCCCAACTCCCACATCCTACACCTCTAGGTTGTCACAGATCACCAAGCTGAACTCTCTGTGTCCAATCTCTTGACGGATGGCAGAGGTAGGGCTGGCTGGGGATCTGAGGCTGACTTTATTTCAGTCTCATCTAAGCTTTTCTATCTTAGAGAAAAATGAACAGGAATCTGAGAAGAGAATGGTGTGAGTGAAGGTGGTATTTAGCTGTTTGCTCGGTGCTAACTTTTCAATTATTTTCATGCACTCCAGAGGCTTGCCTTCATCTGTGTTTTTCCTCCTAGAGGGCAGAGGTCACTTCTCTGTTACTGGCTTTGTCCTATACAAATTGCAGCAGCAGGCATAGAGTGCAAAGCAGCCTATGAGTGGGTTTGTGTGGGTTGTTGGAGCCAAGCCTTGGAACTGCAGCCCCGGGTGAGGTCAGTGCTTGGCTCTTCTGGGTCAATAACGATGACACTGGGTGTCCTTGGGTTCTCTGATTTAACTTGGCCATCATACGTTTTGTGTTTGTTTGGCTTGCCTCTGTGACCAGCTGCATGCCTCTCTCTAGCCCCGAGTCAAAGAGTTCCCATTTTATGCCACAGTAGGCACACGAAGTATTTTCATGACTCTGCCATGAGCCACTTGAGGGCAGGACTTGTCTTTTCATCTCTGTGTTCCCCAATGCATGCTGACTCCTAGTTAACTGAACTAAGTGGGTACTTCAATAGCTGGCACTTGAGCTTGTCTCCCCGGCATAAGGGCTTATTAAAGAAAACTATCCTCAGAAGAAAGTAGCTACTCCAAAACCAACAGCCAAATTTCCTGACCCCACTACACTAGTGTAGCTGACATCAGAGGAAGAGGGGAGGCAGAGGAGGGGAGAAAGGAACCAACATATTTAAAGTTTCTAGTCTGTATGTTTGTGTGTGTATATATATACACATAGCCTGGTTTAGTTCTCACAATGGCTCTCTAAGTTTGGGAGGATCACTCTTATTTTACAAATGAGGAAACTGAGAGGGAGGTAAAGTGACTTTTCTCTAATCTGACAGCTTTGCAGGAAGTGGGACAGGTCTGCCTACCTACATTCCCCTATTACACCCTGATGTAGCAGTGGAATTTGGGGGAACATTTAGTTGGGCTTGTTCTGAGCATAGTTTATGCTGAGTACAATATTTAACTTTCAGTCAACCTTTCTAACGTAGCTATAAAGATTTCCCTCAATTGTCACTTGTCCCTCAACTGCAACCACTGATTCTTCTAGAATAGTCTAGAGCATTATATCTCTGATTTACCTAGAATGCAGATTTCTTACTACCACCTGCCCTCCCCTCCAACAGAGGTGGGTTCTATAGATCTGAGGTAGGGCCTGTGATTTGCATTTTGACAGCAGTGACAACACTTTGAGAAACACTGGTGCATAGAAGCCCATTCTCCAAGTGTGTATCAGGAGATTTTCCTCAAAAGGGGGGCATATGGCCAGATAGGTTTTGGTAGCTCTAAGTTAGGAAAAGGAAATTGATTTCTTTCCTAAAGGCCTTCTTGGAGGATTTAATTGGTTCATAGGCATTGTGAATGTTCAAGACGAGGGTACACTGGGCAAAATTATCTCATAATGGAAGTTTTTTCCTTTTTTGTGATGGTTTATGTGAGGATATTGAATATAGTCCTTATGCTACGCAGTAGGACCTTGTTTTTATCCATCCTATATATAATAGCTTTTATCTGCTAATCCTAAACTCCCAATCCATCCCTACCCCACCCCCTTGGCAACTATAAATCTGTTCCCTATGTCTGTGAGTCTGTTTCTGTTCGTAGATAAGCTCATTTGTGTCATGATGGAAATTTTTAATCCAGTACTATTAATATGTTATAGTGCCTGGTACACTGTATGCACTCACCCGTTACTTAGTATTACAGAGTCTCTTATTCTTGCTTTAGACCAGATCTCAATTGCAAGAAGAGAAATATAGTTCAATTTCATGACTTGAGGCTAAACTGAAGTTAAGATCAGCCTTAATTAGGTAAAGTCTGAGTTACAGAATGTTCTTAAGTAAACATTAAACTTTACATGGGGCCCTTCAAAGGCTAAAGGAGGGCTGCTAAGATATTCTGCATGAATATGTTCCAGATTCTATGACCTATTGCAATGAATAGATGAAAGGAAGTAAACTAACTTTAACCCTCTGTTTGCCAATAAGTGCTTCTAAAGAATTGGGTTGGCCAAAAAGTTCACTTTCCGTAAAGTGGTATGCTTAAACTTACAGTAAGTAGCTGGTTAATAGTAACTCAAAGAAACTTTCCCCATCTTCTAGAGAGTGAAAATAAATTCAGCTCATCTGTGTCTGAGTATCCTAAATTTGGAACTAGTAAGGCCTGAAAGAGGAGAGTTTAGCACTTTGCATCGTGATTCTCAAACTTGACTAGATACCCGAGTGATCGCAGCACTTGTTAACCTGCACAGTCTCAGGTCCTGCTCCAGGGGTCCCGCACTTGGAGAATCTGCATTTTTAACAATCGTTCCAAGAGATTTCTTTGAGAGACACTGATGGAGAGTTTCTCTTTGGAGAGGGCACTGAGAGTGTAGGGATTGGTTTCTTGTTACTAAGGGGTAGATCTAATGACATGAAAGAGTGAATTCATCATCTCAGAGGAAGCTGTCCTGTGGCATATGGATAAGTTTAGATAATTTTACTTTTAGTGCCAATTTTTTTCTTTATTTTGCCTGAAGTAATTCTGGAGAATGGCTTCAACCTGTTCCCATTCAGTGCTCTGAAAGCTAAAAGTGATGGGAATGCTGTAACCCGGTGTTCCATAGGATACAAAGTGCTGTGTACAGGAGAAATGGAATTACTCTTGGGAATGACTTTGGAATTGGCTTTCACGACTAAGGTTTTAGTTCCAAGGAAGTAGGCTATTAATTCATCACTAAAGTCAAGGTATTTTCTCTCTTTTGCTGGTTTGATTTTGACTTCATATTGCAAAAAGCATCACCTTCAGGATTGAACCTATCCAACTGAACATCCCAGCCCTGCTCTTGCTAGAAGCATGACCTTGGGAAAAAATTTTAACTTCTGTGAGACTTCTCCTCCTTTTATCTGTAAGATGTTTTTAAAAATATCAGTCTCATAAGGTTAATGGGAGTGTTAAATAGGCAACTTATGTAAAGCACTTGGCCCAGTTCCCAGCACATGGTAGATGCTCACTAAATATTAATGCTCCTTCATAGGAAACAACTCATACAATTCTAAATGGGTTTCTGCACCCAGGTCATTTGTCTGAGCAAAAGATCCTGTAGACACTCCCATTTCTCTAGGCTTTGGTTTCCCTGTTTTTAAAATGGAGCTAACAATTACATAGGTTTGTTGTACGGATTTTTAGTAACATAATATGTGTAAAAGCGTTGAGCAAGATGGTATAGAATAAGAGGTCAGTGTTAGTGACTATTATTACTACCCAGTCAGTCTTTCATTGACGCTGCAAAAACTCTCCAAACTAATAAAACAAATGGTGTTGTTGCTTCGGATGGAAGACTGTGGGATGATTTCTTATTTTTATTAAATGTTATAAGTAATTATCAATGTGTGCCAGAAATCTAAATATAACTTTTGGCACATAACAGCAAACTCTTTGTCACTGGCACCATACCACCTGGAACTCTTCATAAATTGGCATTTTGTCCAATTCACTTAAGCCTGAAGTTGTGACAATGCAATACAGTACAAATGACCTCTAAAAGTAATACCTTCAAGGCCCCCAAAATGAAGATGTTGCTGCTGCTGCTGCTGCTGCTAAGTCACTTCAGCCGTGTCCGACTCTGTGTGACCCCATAGACGGCAGCCCACCAGGCTCCCCCGTCCCTGGGGTTCTCCAGGCAAGAACACCGGAGTGGGTTGCCATTTCCTTCTCCAATGCTTGAAAGCGAAAAGTGAAAGTGAAGTCGCTCAGTCGTGTCCGACTCTAACGACCCATGGACTGCAGCCCACCAGGCTCCTCTGTCCATGGGATTTTCCAGGCAAGAGTACTGGAGTGGGGTGCCACTGCTAGAGAAGCAGAAATCAGAGTTTTGAAATGAGTTACCACATGATTCCTTTTAAGAGCTGAACATTGGGATTTCTTACTTCAAAATAAAGACAGGGTGGTTTGTAATCTCAAGGTAGGATTTCTGTTTGCATTTTACATAACAATTCTGGCAATGCTTACTCACTTTAAAAATCATCGAGGGTGTTCGTTTCCCTGAAAACCTCAGGATCAGTTCTTTTACTTAGAACAGACTTTCAGGGTCCCGTCATTTCAAAGATGGTGCCTGCGTGCTCAGTTGCTCAGTCGTGTCCTACTCTTTGTGACCCCATGGACTGTAGCCCACCAGGCTCCTCTGTCCATGGGATTTCCCAGGCAAGAATACTGGAGTGGGTTGCCATTTCCTCTTCCAGGGGATCTTCCCAAGTCAGGGATTGAACCCACATCTCTTACATCTCCTGCACTGGCAGGGGGATTCTTTACACTGTGCTACCTGGGAAAACCATTCCAAAGATGGTACCTTTTACTTAATGACCTGACGTCCTTCCAGGGCAGTACTGAACCATCAGTGAAAGATAACTTTTTGTGCTGTGTATTTGTAGCCATGAGTAAATTTTATTTTCTTGTAACTCAGAAGTTGGTCAACCTTACATAGTGTATTTAGTAGTTCTTTAGCAACTTAAATATTCAAGTCTATAGTTTTTGCTTGTCATTTGCCTTTAAAAACTATTTTTAAACATTTAGTGGGTTGGCCAAAAAGTTTGTTTGGGTTTTTCTGCCCCCATCTTGTTCATTTTTCTGCCCCAAATGAACTTTTTGGTCAACCCAATATTTTTATTGAGGTATAGTTGATTTATAGTGTTGTGTTAGTTTCAAGTATACAGTAAAATGATTACGTTACACATAAACCTAGATTGTTTTCCAGATTCTTATATCCTGTAATAACCTATAATTGAACACCCAAGCATATTAATTTGAATGTTCTGGCCCCTGATAATGCTTGTACAAAACTATATCATACCATAAAAATCAGCCCATTAAGCAGGTTTTGAGAACCACTATGGTGGTCTGTGGTGTATGTTTATGAGAGAGAAAAGAGGGAGGGCAGGGGAACAGAAGAGGAACAGAGCAAGGCGGGTAGTGGCAGCCAGTGTTGTCATATGTGTGTAAATTGACAGCTTTTGAATTTTGGACAGAGATTTGAGGTCTTGTCAACTCAGCCACTGCTCTGACGATTTTGGGCATATCACTGAATTTCTTCCATGACAGTATATCATGCCTCATTGAGACACTGACACGTTTATGTTCCATGGATCAAGAGAAGTGTGCAAGATCTTTCAAATTCACATATTTTGAGTGATAAACAAACAAACCAGGACCTCAGGTGCTTTTGAGTAACCTGAGGACCCTTATCCCCACTCTTGACTGTCTTCCTTAGCAGGAACAGGCATATTCTATCTTGTACACCTAAAGTTGCCCTTTTTTGGACCCCTCATTACCAATGCAGGTTTTATTGTGTTCCCATTGGGCTCAGGCCTTGTGTTACTGCTTTTTATTTGGGACAAGAGAAACTTCTTATTCAGAGGATTTGTGGAGATTGTCTTGAAGAAATGGATTGCCCACCTTTTGCCTTGGGCTGTCTGACAACTCTTGAAGATGTCATGTATAGCACCTAAAATGTGTGTGAAGGAAAAATTATCAGTAGAAATTGTATTGTAATATTATGTCCCCTTGAATGTCTTCAAGTGATTTTACGTGGACACTCACAGGGTTCATTACACCCCTACAGTCTTTGTGTATAACACATAAATTCTGTATTAAACTGTCACATGTTATTTGTAGCTCTTTGTTGATGATGTTGGTGAATTCAGGCTCTTAAGGTTGGTCATAATGCCTTCACTTGGCTTAGAGAATTGTTGTTTCATTTTCTAAATATCCAAATTAAATGGAACAAGGTGAATGATTTCTGACATGCACACATTTTTCAAAGACTAATATGAAGCATAAGCAACAGGATATTGTTCTAGAATGTACCTTGTATTTATTCTCAAGAAAGGTATGTACACTATAGTATCCAGGTACTTCAAACATACATATTCTTAGATATTCTTAGATAAAGATGGCAAGCAGACACAGATTAAATATGTATAAATCAGCCAAGGCCCAGGTTTATGAAGTCTGTTCACTTATATCAGTTAATGGAACCCTAAAGTAGACAGAAGTAGCTATAAAACCTTCAACATTAAAAGCACACAACATGCTGAAGTCAGAGGATCTCAGGTATATCTCACTGACTCTCAGTGCCACAGAATGTTAGATATGGAAGGGAGTTTAGACATCATCCTGTTTAAACCTGTGTGTAAAGGGGTTTAATCAAGGACTGACACATCAAAGGCCATTTTACTGATGAAGAAATTCAAGCCCAGAAGGGAGAAGTGACTTGCCTAATGCCACGAAGAGAACAGGTAGAAAATCAGAGGACAATCCAGAAACTTCCATGTCAGCAGAAGTGAAAGAGAGAACTTTAGTGCATCATCGCAAGATATTGAGGATGAACAATTGAAAAAACTGCCCTTGGATTTGGCAAGAAGGCGATCACTGGTGAACTCAAAAGAGAAATGTTGGTAGATGAGTGAGAATAGAGGCAGATAGTGGGATGGAAAATGGAGGCAATACAGATTAGAAGTGAGGAAGCCAAAGGAGGGAGATGGTAAAAAAAAAACACAGCAGCTTGAAAGAGTGATTTTGTATAGATAGCTTTGGCCTCTCTATAAAAGGAAGAAAAGGAACTCTGAGCCCCAAACTTATCATGGTTCTATGATAGAAAAGAATAAATTGTGATTAGCCCCTCTACACCAGCACTACTTCTCAAATAATAATAATAAAAAAGACAGAAAGACCCAACCCCAAACCTGACAACATTCAAGCTAGTCATGTAGAAGGGGATAGGCCAGAAATCAAGAAGTGGAGACCTCAAGACTATCCAGCAGTATGACCCCAAGCCAACCCCCAAGCTTCCTGGTAGACTGCCGTTGATAGGTGTTTTGACTCAGCCCCTACCCCTATGAGCTTTTCTGGTGGTTCAGTGGTAAAGAATCTGCCTGCCAATGCAGGAGATGCAGGTTTGATCCCTCAGTCAGGAAGACCCCCTGGAGAAGGAAATAGGAACCCACTCCAGTATTCCTGCCTGGAAAACCCCATGGACAGAGGAGCCTGGTGGGCTACAATCCATGGGGTTGCAAAGAGTCGGACATGACTGAGCAACTAAGCATGCATGCACCTGCCCCTACATGTAAAACTCACACTGAAACCATAACGTTTCATTTGCTGACTTTCTTCTTTCGTGGTAAAGTTGAAATATATATTGGGCACATTTCCCAAGATAGCCACTAAGTATGGTTACTCCTGGTTGGAGCTAATTAATAGGGAAACCACTTTAAATTTCTTTTAACTGGGCTAAGTTGGAAAATGTGAAGACTATTGTTGTTTAGTCACTTGGTCACATCTGACTTTGCGACCCCATGGACTGCAGCACACCAGGCTTCCCTGTCCTTCACCATCTCCTGGAGCTTGCACAAACTCATGCCCATTGAGTCAGTGATGCCATCCAACCATTTCATCCTCTGTTGTTCCCTTCTCCTCCTGTCTTCAATTTTTCCCAGCATCAGGGTTTTTTCCAAGGAGTCAGTTCTTCGCGTCAGGGGGCCAAAGTATTGGAGCTTCAGCTTCAGCATCAGTCCTTCTAATGAATATTCAGGGTTGATTTCCTTTAGGATGGACTGGTTTGATCTCCTTGCTGTCCAAGAACTCTCAAGAGCCTTCTCCAACACCACAGTTCAAAAGCATCAACTGTTTCTTCCTGAGCCTTCTTTATGGTTCAACTGTCACATCCATACATGACTACTTGAAAAACCATAGCTTTGACTAGATGGACCTTTGTCAGCAAAGTGATGTCTCTGCTTTTTAATACAGTGTCTAGGTTTGTCATAGCTTTTCTTCCAAGGAACAAGCGTCTTTTAATTTCATGGCTGCAGTCACCATCTGCAGTGATTTTGGAGCCCAAGAAAATAAAGTCTCTTATTCTTTCCACTGTTTCCCCATCTATATGATATGAAGGGATGGGACCGGTTGCCATGATCTTAGTTTTTTGAATGTTGATTTTTAAGCAAGCTTTTCCACTCTCCTGTTTCACCCTCATCAAGAGGTTCTTTAGTTCCTCTTTGCTTTCTGCCATAAAGGTGGTGTCATATGCATATCTGAGGTTGTCGATATTTCTCCCTGCAATCTTGATTTCAGCTTGTGTTTCATCCAGCCCAGCATGTCATGTGATGTACTCTGCATATAAATTAAATAACCAGGGTGACAATATACACCCTTGCCGTTCTTCTTTGCCAATTTTGAACCAGTCTGTTGTCTATGGCTCCCCTCAAATTATTTAATATCAGCACAGAACTTGTCTCTTTGTGGTTGTAAATCTTGACCAGGGTTGTTAGCATTTCAGTTGCTTAACAGTGGAGATTCTGGCTGGTGCTTAGATCAGATATTCAGTACACCCCATGAATGGCTAAGACAGTATTAGCAGTGGCTACAGACCAGAGTTCAGCAACAACACTTATACCTGAAAGCTGCAGAGGCGTAATCAAGGACAGACACATCAGAAGACAGCAATCTATGACAATACTGTGGATTTAGGGCTGAAAGCATATTTAAATCAAGTATGCTGCACTTATGCCTTTGCCTGATTATGTCAATTCTCAACAGTAGCTATGTGAGGTAGATAATATTGGGTTGGCCAGAACAAACTTTTTGGCTGGCCCAATATTATTACAATGCTACTGCTTGGAAAACTAAGACTCGGGGAGGTTAAGAGACTTGCACATGGTGATATAGCAGGTAAGTGGTAGGTTGAGATATAAGCCCAAATGTGACTCCAAGTTTCTACACATTCTATTAGGCCACCACTTTAGGTTCTCCACACCTATCCATTCCTGTTCTATATGATTTACCCCTATCACTGAAGTCTGTTTCACTGTCTTCAAGAATTCTCTATCTTTGACCTCTCTTTCCTGTTGAAATCTGCTTTCATGATAGAATCTATGTGAGTCACATGCATCACGATATGAACGTAGACAGTGTCACCTCTTTTAAAGGGATTTGTATCTGTCATAGATTTTCAGTGTAGAATAAAAGTCTAGACCCTCTGTTAAAGAGACTTTTGGCATCACTGAGCAGAAGCAAGGAGTATTTGGGGGTGAGGGTCCAATGACCCATGCCAGCACTTGTGGTATGCAGACAGGTAAGCAACATCTCTTTTGCTTATGTATAAAGCTGGCATTGTTCCCATGCTTAGACTGGTTGTATTTGGACAAAGGGAAGCCTGTCCCTGAAAGGACATGGCAAAAGCTGACCTTTTAGGTCCTTTTCATCCAAGAAATGTAACGAGCCTATGATTTGATGACTCAGAGAGGTGAGCAATTATCCAGCAATATCAACTGAAAGAGATAAGGCTAAAAAGGGAATCTACTTTTTTTAATCTTTTGGCCATGCCACATGGCATGTAGGATCTTAGTTCCCCAACCAGAATGCAACTCATGTTCCCTGCATTGGAAGCACAGAGTCTCAACCACTGGACCACCAGGGAAGTCACAGAATCTACTTTTTGACTCCAGTGGTCTGGGTTGGATGCTCAGAAATACCTCCCAAAGAGTTCAAATCTCTGTTTCATTTGGTTAAATCATTCTCTGAGTACCCTTCTGTCTTGAGGGAGAATCAGTCATTAAAAGGGAGAAGGGTAAAATCAGGGTAAAAATGAGTGTTTAATGTTAGAAAAGCCTCCATACATAGCCTATTCACTCTAACTCTTGCATTTTACAAAGGGTCTAAGACCTGGAGAGTCATGGTTGATTAGACGTAGTGCTGAAGCTGGAACCCAGGACTCCTGGCTCCCAGCCCAGAGTTTTGTTTAACATACCCTGCTGTTTAGTAATCTCTTTTTCCAAACTTACATTTCCATTTAGTCCCTGGAAGGCCAGGAAAATACAACTACAGAAGTGAGGTTTAGCAAGGGAAACAACTGCCTCTCTACTCAATCCTTTCCCACTGGGGGCTTTTTCTTTTGAACAACTTGATACCTCAGTAAATCCCTAGGCCTGGAATGCACATGCTTAATTAGAACCAACTCTTATTGTTTGTGTTACCAGCTGAAATGGCTTTTGGGCAACAGGAGAAAGGTTTCAATGGCCTTTGGTTTGTGTGTTGTCTCTGCCTGTAGGTAGCTGGGAGTGCTGAGACAGAAGCCAGGTGACCAGAGGGTGTGTGTCAGCAGAGATTCTACATGGTCAACTGGTGCAGATGGGAGCTTGGGGGCCATAGACTCATTTGGCATTTTCTTGTCAGGACTGTTGGCTGGACGAGTGCACAGCACCGAGATGATGGATCTAATGACTGGCACCCCACCTGAAAACTCAGGCTTTCCTCCTGCCTGCCTGCAGCCTCGGTTTGATTTGGCCTGACTCACCTTAGCCTTAACGGCAGTGACACATGCAAAGAGCACATGCATTTAGTGAGGGAGCAAGCCTCCATGGAAGTAAGAGCCTAATTCTAACTTGCACAGCAGCTGGAGCAAAGAAAACCTCCGACAGATCTGAAAGAAAACAATATTTCCAAGGAGACTGGCATTTGCAACTCTGCCAGCACAGTAAAGCACGGTATTGTGGTTAGAAGCAAAGGCTCTGGGACCCGGCTGACTGTGTCTATCGTCAGCTGTCACTTACCAGTGGTATAGCCTTCAGCAAGTTACTTCTGTACACCTCAGCTTCCTTACTTGTGAAACAGACCTAAATCATAGTGTTTTTGTGATGATTGAAAGAGTGAATAAACAGACATCACTAAGAAGGATGCCTGGTATGGAGGAGGCACTGTGTTAGCTCTTTCTGCTCCCAATACTCTCCTAGCAGCATCTAACAAAGGAATCATAGGACGAGCAAATGAAGGTGTGGTCTTCTGCAGTCCTTTGAGACTGCTGTTCTTTGGGTTTCTAGAATTTGGGGGCAAATTAAAATACCGAGGTGCTCATCCCTCAACCAGATGTGTTAACATCATTGTGATTCCTTCTCTAAACTGAAATTGAAATTTGGGTTGCATAGATCCTGCAGAAACATACATTTTCTCCAAAGAGAAGAATGGTCGTGTTACTGCAGCAGAAATGAATACTATGCTGAGTATAGAGAACGTGAAGGGCTCTTGTAAATAAAGTAGTAAATTAGCAATGATTTTGCCAGCAGTTTTAAAACAAATGGATTGAAAGAGATTTCAATCACCACATGCCTAACTTAAAGCTGCACTCGAAGCATTTAGTTAACATGTCATTCCAGTATTGAAAACAGCATCTAATCAAAGCATGTTTATAATTAGACATAACGTATAATATCTCTCAAAATTATGTTCTGCCAGGTGAGATGCCGTTGCCTGAAATGCCAAAATGGACTATTTGTTAGACTTTTGTTATTATTAAAGAGAACAGGTTGGGGGTACCAAGGGGGACTCAGACAAATGAAAGTGCTTAATTTTAATTAGAGAGAGAAGAAAAAAAAAATTCAACATGGGTAGCCTGTACAGAGAACCCTGTGCCAGTAAAATCTGCCTCAAAAGGTATGACTCTATATTAATTTAAATCAGACAGACATTGGCACTGCATTCTTTTATTTTTCATTAACATTTTGATTTAGAACAACAGATTGCTGCAGTGAGGGGACAAGAACGGCAGCCAGTGAGCCATCTGCCGAGCATCTCGCTGACGACTCCACTAGCAAAAGAAGCCAGTGACTCTGGAATGGATGCAGGAGGGACACACACCATTAACTAAGTGACAGGATGAAAGATGGGGAACTTTGCCGGGTCAGAGGAGACAGAGATGGAGAAGGCACAGCAGAGCCCATTCTGATTGGAACTTGAAAAGATCCAAGTAATTGCAGCAGACCAATAGGATGGCAATCTGTGGTGGGTTTCTTCTGAGGGATGTTTTTTTCTTTGAGATTACAGGTGGGGAAAGGAAAGGAAAGTGACAGGCTACACGCACAGTCGTTTGCCATGCATCTCACATGGGATACATTTTCCAGGTCAGTGAAGATCTGCACCTTTACACATACCAACTCTTGAGCCATTTGAGATGAAAATCTTTCTAAAATGGAAAACCTCCCACCCTGCCTTTTCCAACCCAGTAAAGCAGTGGCACACCAAGGGGAGGGTGGCGGAAGTGGTCTGCACACAATAAGAGGGTGCATTGTGTGTCAAGAATTTAAAGACAGTACTATATTGTCTGAAAGTACCTTTGATAATCACCATGAACAGGCAGTTCTAAACAGTATTAGTGAAAAAAGTCCTCCTCCCAGCTGGGATGAATCTCGCCCTGCATCCTTTCTCCTTGGTACCCAGTGCAATAAAATCAATGCAATCCCATTTTCTATTGATAATTCTGGGTCTTTCTCAGGAGCTCTGGCGCTGGCTGTGTTGTCTGTGAAGCTAAATAGCCCCAGGAAGCTGCACCTATAGGGCTGGTAATTCCATATATTGTCCCTTCACTGTCAACTGTCACATGGCAGCATGCCTGCTTCCAGGAGCACCCGATTTCTAATATGTTATCTTCACTAACCCAGGAAAGTATTGAATGTTGTCAGCCTCACAGTGACAGAAGAGATAGAAAGCTATGAAAATAGAGGATTAAAAGCACAGTAATCTGTATTCTCTGCATAATAAGGCATGGAGGTGTGGGATGCATTGTAGACTTTTTCTTCAAAAATGGTTAAAATAAAAATAGCACTTGCACTGCTGAAAAATCTGTGCTTCAATTATCTGGAAAAATAACTTAGATGGGACCTTTGCAATGTTAGTTAATGAAGACAGCATGGTGGATGGAAAGAACATAAGATCAGGAGATCAGGAGACAGATTTGGGTCCTGCCCCAACCGCTTACTGGCAACAATGCTTTAAGTCTTCTGAACCTCAGTGTCTTTAACTGTGGAAGGGGTATTGTCATAATTTCTACCTTCCTATCTTACTGTGAAGTGAATTTTCCATGAGCCATCCTCCTGGTAAAGTACAGGTCATCATTTCTCTCACCCTCCCACTCCCTGGTATACCTTGAAGGATGCTCTTTATCTCTTTGCTTCCATACTCAGTCCATTCAGCAATTAAGGCATATTTATGTTCATGCATGTATCCCAATTCATTACTTGGGTTCTTTTCCCACAAAGATGGAGGACTTCTCATTCACAAGAGCCTAAGAAAAGAAACTATCTTTAGGTAGCCTGTGTGAGATGAGCTATGGGGTCTTCAGGTCAAAGTTGACCCTCCGGACAGTGGTCGAGGGGAACTGTATGAAAAGAAGCTGATTCTCCATGCTCTCTGTGCCCATCTCCTCCTCATCCCCCAGACACACAGCTGCACAGCATAAGTCAGGGCTGGAGGAATTTAGGAATGGTCCTTTAGTAAACATTTTTGTAATTTCATCATCTTTGATGCTGCCCTACCTCAGGTTCATCTTGTTATTTTATCTCAAAAGGGCAACTCCTCCCGTCTGTATGGTGAGTTTGGTCTCAACCTGCCATTTTCCAGCTGTGTGTACCCAGGCAGAGCCTCTCTCTGTTCTCCCTCCATGGCACTTGCTCGGTGAGAACCCAAGGGGGGAAGAGATAGAGGCAACTTTAACAGCCTTGTTCTCACCTCACAGTTTCACTTGGCACCCTGAACAGAAAGGTGACAGATTGTTCCACACTGTGAGTGAACGAACCACATCAAGGATCCTCCCTTCTGTGGATCCTCCCTTTCTGTCAGGATCTTTGTGGGCTGGGCTGACTCTACAGGGAGGTAAAAGTACTACTCATTCTAATAGTGTGATTTGGAGGGTAACCCAAATGCCACCGGCAATAGCTCTCTTGTTGGACTGTGAAGTTTCCAGAATGCCCCTGTGCTTAGTTGCTCAGTCTTGTCCAACTCTTTGCAACCCCATGGACTGTAGCCTGCCAGGTTCCTCTGTCCACTGGGATTCTCCAAGCAAGAATACTGGAGTGGGTGGTCATGCTCTCCTCTGGGAGATCTTTCAAACCCAGGGATCAAATCCAGGTCTCCCACATTGCAGGCGGATTCTTTACCATCTGAGCCACCAGGGAAGCCCATAGAATGCCCCTGAATAATAATAAATAGGGCCCAAAGCATGGGGGCTCCCTCTGAAAAGCTAAATAATTTGCCAGTGCTTAAACGTTATGGCCTTGATGACTAGCTCAATATGAATTGATTTACCGGTTTTGATTTTTAGCTCGACATCTATTTAATGCAGAGTGGAGAAGCATGCTATGTGTCAGGCCTTGTGCTGAGCCTTTGATGTGAATTCTCTCATGTAATCCCAGCAAGCACTCTAGAAAGGAGGCAGTATTGTAACTGTCAGTCCACAGATGAGGCAACAGAAGTACAGAGTGCCTAGGCACCTCGCTGAAGGTCACACAGCTGAAAGCGGCAGAATCAGAATTCTAACCCCAGTCAGCCCGAGCTTTAAAGCCTGTGCAATGTTGCCTTTGACATTTGGAGCCCAATCTTGCCTACTGCACTGAAGCAAAGCAAACCCCCATATAGAACCATTTCTACCTTCTTACAAGGCAGCTGGAGGGTTGAGGAGTGGGAGATATAAATCCCAGAGCATGGGCCTCAGGTGTAGATGCCAGTCTTGAGTAAGACATCCTGTTGGAGTCTGGGCGATGTTCAGAGCATCATGAAGCCCCCCAGCTCCTGAGCAGAGGAGGGCAGGGCAAGGGGCTGAGCCCCTCCAAAACTCCCCAAGGGAATGCTGCTGTCATCTGAATTAAATGTATCTGAAGCTGGAAGAGACCTTTGCGGGGGGTAGGGGGGAGGTCCACCTCGTCTAACACCCTTATTTTACAAATGGGAAAAGGTGAGGCCCAGAGAGAGGTGATCACATAGCCAGTTAGTAGTAACAGGGCGGGGGCAAGGTTTTTTCTTCCATAACACATTGTCTCCCTTATATGTGTGGAAGAATCTAACTCTAAACAAACCAGAGATCTGAGCAATTCATGCGGAGCCAACCAATCCTAAGTATCACCTTTCTTTTAAGCTGAATTGGAAAGCACAAGCACAATTCTGAGGCCATATCTTCAGGACTCATTCACTAAGGCTGGCAGAGGATCTGGTTGTCTTGACTGATTCTGGGCTCCAAGATTAAGGATGTCCCCCAGACAGCAGGAATGGATTGAACCTTCTCTGACTGTATTTTCAGCTGCCACTAACTCTGGGCTAAGGGGTTCCCTATGTAGATTTTCCATAGTGTAAAGTAGGCCTCTTTTGACTCGCCTGAAATTTGTTCCTTTCCAGTGTCCGAGGGGAGCCCCTTGTTCTAGCCTAAGAGGGCTTGATGAGCAAGGTTGTTTTACCTTTCCGGTCCATCTTGTTGATTTTGGACACTTATTCCAGACAGAAGAGACCTGGTTTTGGCTGGCCTTCACCTGGTGAACATTTTTTGTGTAGCAGGTAGCGGTCTCTGCTGCAGGAAAAAGGACTTCTAGTGATTTTCTCCTCCCTTCCCCCAGGGCTTTCTGGCCTAGGCAGGGAGGTCCTCTGCACAAAAGCTGTGGAGGATGAGAAGGTCAGCTGCCTCTGGCGATAGGGTCTCCTTCAGCTGAAGGGACCTTTGAGGGCTGGGGTAAGGGGTGCACCTTGATGGACTCTGTCCGGGCCATGCCGGCAGCTGGGAAAGGCGGCCACAATTCTCCAGCTGAGAATAGTGAGACCTCATTTGGGTTTATTGTATTAACACATTTCACACTACATTTCTTAATGGGCTGCCTTGTTGGATGGCATTTTTAGTCACCTCTGGAGCCTGCTATTGAAAAACTCCTTTCTTGTTTCTTTTTCAAATAACCTTCTGTGGTGTTGAACTTGAAAAGGTTGTCAGATAGAAGTGTTTATGTGCTCTCATCTCAACTAAAATAGTGTAAAGATGAAAGTATCCAACACACATATTTACCGAGGACCTGGGGGGACATAATTCAGGGGAGGCGGTGCTCTCTCAGCTGCCATCAGCGCTGCAGCTCCTGCTTGACATGGTCTGTGTGCGTGGCAGCCTCACACGAATAGTCCTCTGGCACTAATCAATTTACTTCATTCAAACAATTGGCAATTGCATTTTCAAGCAACTGGCAATATCATCTGCTTTACCAAGTTTTCCAAAAACACACAACTGAGGACTGACTGCAAAGATAAATATTAACAAAGAAAGGCCATCTGCTGTTCCGGTCATTCTGGGGACAAGAGAAGTCCCTGGGGAACCCGGCCAAGTTTGAGTGCACTCACCTACCTGACTGAGATGCCCCCCGCCCATCACCTTCTTGCCCCCTTCCTCTCCCTTATCTGCAATAAGGTTGGCACCTAAAAATAGAGTGGAGCTCTGCCCTGGTGGCTCCGTTGGTAAAGAATCTGCCTGGAATGCAGGAGACCCAGGTTCGATCCCTGGATCAGGAAGATCCCCTGGAGGAGGGCATGGCAACCCACTCCAGTATTCTTGCCTGGAGAATCCCACGGACAGAGGAGCCTGGTGGGCTACAGTCCATGGGGTCACAAAGAGTCAGACACGACTTGTTGTTAAACAACAACAATGCTAATTTAAACTCCCCAAAGATCCCTAGTGGCTGACTAATATCTCTGAGGGCTCTGCAGGTGGCTCAGTGGTAAAGAATCCACCTGCCAATGCAGGAGACTCTGTTTCAATCCTTGGGTCGGGAAGATCCCCTGGAGGAGGGCATGGCAACCCACTCCAGTATTCTTGCCTGGAGAATCCCATGGACAGAGGAGCCTGGTGGGCTACAGTCCCTGGAGTTACAGAGTCAGACATGGCTTAGTGATTAAACAAAAACAACAATGCTATATGGGATTTGTCCTCACAATAAACTCCTAACTAATCAGTTCCTACCTACACAAATTCTATAAATACTGGATTTTTTCCTTATCCCTGTTAGACAAAGGTCAATAAAAAAAAGGGCTACAGTGGCTGCTTTAGGATTCTGCCCAGGAAATCAGGAGACCTGAGTTCTAGTCCCATTTCTGGAACTGGCTCTGTGACCTCAAACTCTCTCTTCTCTGAATCACTTTTCTTATTAAGATGTTGGGTTAGATGATCCGTAAGATCTCTTTGCTCTCTAACCATCACTGTTTCCCATACCAGGGGTTCAATTTTAGGAACAGCTTTCTAGGGTCAGCATATTCAGTCTGGTCTCTTATATCTTCTGCATCTCTCATTCTACCTACAACCATGCATCACATCTAAGCTTACAGATCTAACAATCCTACTTGACTTCCTCGTTTTCAAAGCACCCTCACATTCATTCTCTCATTTGATTCTCATAGAATCCCTGTAAGGCACACAGCTCAGGTATTATTATTCCCATTTTGTAGATGAACAAACTGAGACCTAGACAATTAAAAGAACTCATGCAAGATCACTGGGCCAGAAAACAGCTGAGAGGGAATGAGAAGCCACATATTCTCACTCCTAGTCTGGGGCTTTATTCCTGTGACAAAAGATATAATCTATAATATTAATAAGGGCAATTAATGTTTGTTGAGTGCTCACTATATACCAAGAACTTTCCATATATTTTATCATTTAATTTTTAACCACAACCTGATGAGGTGGGCACTACCATTTCCCTCATTTGTCAGACAGAAAAACGGAAGCTTGGCGGGGTTAAGCTTCTTATCCTCAAATACAAAGTGATGGATCCAGGATTTGAGCCCAGAGAGTCTGACTTCTGAGCTTAACCACCATTGCTATACTGCCTATTTTGAGTTATATAACATGTACCTCATAGACATTGGAATGTCAAGTTGTCACTTTGGTTGCCCTATCTAGTGGAAGAATAATGGTCATTTCAGAAATGTCAAGGCAATGAATCAGTCAGCAAGTATTTATTAAATACTGTATGTTCAAACCTGTGCTAGGATGTAGGTATTACAGGAAGTTGAGGCATAATTACAAACCTCAGTGAATGGGGAATCCACCTAAATGCATAAAATTGGGTGATGCTCATATAAATCATTGTATATATATGTCATAAAATGACACTGTGTGATATAATAATTTCTAGACATTAAAAAATCAAAATTTCAAAGAACATTTAAGAGGTCCAGAAAAATGTTCCCTGAATAACATAAAGTAAAAAGGCAGGATAAAAATCTGTACATATGGTAAAACCCAACTTGGGGCGATTTTTTTCACTTGGACAATTTTTCTTCTCTATGTTTTCAAATTTTTTATAATAAGCATGAATAAATTTTATATTTTAATTTCTATAATCATAAAAATGTCCTACATTTAAAAAACCTGATGACTTATATAGATGAAACAATTAGAGGGAAAAAAGATACCAGTAAACAGTAACATAATCAAATGCATGGTATTACTTCAGTACAACACTCTGCTGTTAGAAAACGTGGTAGCAAAGACCCTGCTCTGGGAATCTGGTAGTCTAGATTCTCATCTTGCTTCTGCCTTCAGGGAGACACATCACCTTTGGCAAATCTCTTCTCCTTTCTTGGCCTCACCTTCTTCATCCACCAAATGAAGCAGTTGGGCTAGAACTGCTTGATCTATCTCCAATCGTCTCTGATCTATAACAGGATTTCAAGACTTTGTTTTGCTCATTCCTGACTGTAAATCAGAGGATGGGAAAATGACATGTTAACATGGAGGCACTAAATGTAAGATACCATTAACCGTGGTCCCTGAAACTCATGCTTTACTGCATTTCAAATTCACTTGCTGTGGACTTTACTCTTCCTCTCTGCCATCTATTTTAAAAAGACAGGGTTGTCATTATTGTTGTATGTAACGTCATGAGGCAGCAGTGAAAGTTCAAAGAAGAAGGATTATGTTGGGAAGACATCTCAGATAGGGGTCAAAAGTCAGAAGGCCTGCATCACAATCACTGGCTGTGTGATCTTGGTCAAGTTATTTAGCCTCTCTTCCTTAGTTGCCTCACCTGAGAGGAAAAAGTCAGTGATCCCATGAGGCAACATAGCAGGGGGGTTGGATGGGAAATGAGAAGAGGAGGTGATGCAGGTGGAGCAAGGGCAGTGTGAGATGAGGAAAGGAAAACAATGCTTTGGTTATCACCCAGGTTTGGGCCTGCTGGAGAGAGCATACTGGTAGATCATGCCAGAATACAGAGAAGAGGGGAGGGAAAAGACTGCATTGCTTCGTGGTCCTCAGCAGGATCCTCTGTAGTGAGGCCATGTTTATGGAATGGGCTAGTTAACCTTTGCTCTGGAGAGAATGAAGACTGAAATGCTGAAAAATCACATTAGCAAAATTTCTCTTTTAGCCTTTTCCGTATCTTCTTCCTATGCTATTTTTGGCCTGACTTAGGCAAGCAACTTCAAAAGAAGAAAATCCATTCACTCAAACTGATATGTTCTAAACTACCATCCACACACCATCCTTAATGAAAAGAATTCAGAAAAATCATGGCTGGGAGAGCTCAACTGGCCCCACATTTTTCCTTGTCTAAGTGAAGATTCTGAGATCTACTTTTCCACTCTCCCACTTTCAACTGCATGAAAATAGAATTTTACATTTGGAGAATGGTTGTACTTCCCTCCAAGCCAGAAAGTACCAAGGTTAGCATATCCACGTTGCTTTATCTCAAGCATATCTTGTTCAGATTTTTAAAAATTGAAGAGATCATGTCTTTCTAGACAATTTCAGTCAACAAAGGCATGATTAAACATAGTGGCATGTGTTCCCTGGATTTGGGGGGCATCTAGTCAGTTCTTCCTTTCTCCTTTGCTCTCCCCCAAAGCAAATCCTTTATATTTGTGGCAGCACTGTGAGTACTCAGAGATGACCCTATCTGGCCTGGTTCCAGCTACAGATCCACAGAGGGTATAAAAATTAGTTTTCAGGGCTTTAGGGGTGGCCAAAGATGGGAAAAATCTGTTGCATAGTTTGGTTCTGATTAATTCTATTCCTCTCTTCCACTTACTCAACACCTCAGTACTCTGTGTTAATAATAACTACTACTTATTGAACACTTACTATATGGCAGGCATCACAATAAATATTTTACACGGATAATTTCATTTAAGCCTCACAACAACTTTACAAGGTAGTTATTATTTAAAAAAAAAAAAACACAAACCCTTATTTACTTATTTAGCCATGCCACTTAGCATGTGGGATCCTAGTTCCCCAACCAGGAATTGAACCCATGTCCCCTGCATTGGAAGGGCAGAGTCTTAACCACTGGACCACCAAGTAGGGTCCTGGGTAGTTACTATTATAATTACCTTCATTTCACAAATGAGGAAACTGAAGCTTAGAGAGGTTAAGTCATTTGCCCAAAGTCATACAACTACTGAGAGACAGAGCCAAGATTCAAAGGCAGGCAGTCCAATTTAGGAGCCATCCTTGGGCCTTTGGTTGCTCCCAAAGTAAGTCGCAGAAACAACCTTCGACTAGGCAAGGGTAACTCCTTGCTGCAGAGAGTTAGGTGCCAAACCCAAGGGTTAGGAGTGAGTGTATAAAGAGCTGGGAAGTTCCAGTTCCCTTTACCCAGGAGAGAGCTCAGCTTCCTTCATTGTTCTCAACCTGTCCTCATATTCTAGAGATATGTCTACAGGCAGTAGAGAGAAGAACTGGGGACAGTAAGAGTTGGGACTGACAGAAACCAGGAGCTCAAAGGACACTCTTAGTAACTCTTGTACAAGGTGGACTGAACTCTAGTAAGAGCTTGGTATTTAGTTAAAGGGTTGACTAGACTCGGAGATGTGCCATAGTGGGTTTCCATTGAGTTGTCATCATCTGGATGGCAAGAGACTAAAATGATTGTCAAATGCCAAGTATCACCAGGAAATGGGACAGTCTAGGGGAAGATGTATGCCATGTGTATGTGCCAGGACAGTGTCTGCTTTAGAGAAGAATGGACGGTATGGAGGGCCTCAGCCCTCAGTTCCCTGGGCTCTTGACTCCAGGACCACAGAGAAATTTCATTCACTAATGCCCAAGGAAATGAAGGTACTTCCTCCGAGAAGGCCCTGAGCACTTCCTTGCTGTTCTTCCCTCCATGGGCAACCCCATTTCTAAGAGAAGCTCCAGGGCCTTATTGTAGAGTCAGTCCCCTGGGTGCTTGGCCCAAGTGTTTTCTCCCAAATCAACCATCTGAGGACCTGTGGATGCCTCCTGAGCCTTTTAGAAGTCAGGGGGGGCTACTATTGTGCTGTTTGGATAATGGAATATCACCAAAGAGCAGAAAGGATGATTGATTGTGTGATTGGAAGTGGATGGAATTAGAGATGAAGATAATGGGAAAGAAGACTAACTCTTCTCTTAAACCCATAGTCCTTCAATTATGCAGAAAAATAGACCTCTGAATTTTTGATCACAGAATATCTGAGTAGCTCACAACAGACAAACTAGGGGGGCAAATTTGGATGCATGGGTGAGAGATGTAGAGGGCTATGATTTGGGGCTGGTGATTAGAAGGGGTGCCATGATGGGTTTTTGGCAGAAAAAAAAAAAATAATCTTGGGTTTGGAGCAGAGCTGAGAACTGTAGAAAGCCTCAGAGGGCAGCTACTTAGGAAGGAAATTTGATCCCTAAAGTGACAAGAGATTTAACTTTTCAAAACTAGGTTTCTCTTTTTAGGACAAAAAGCTCAAAGGGTTTTAAACTAATGATTATGTTGATGATAATAATATCCAATATGTGCCAAACACAATTCTAAGTACCTTATGTGTATTTCTGAATTATCTCATTTAAAACTCTCAGTAACTCTATGAAGTGAGGATTATTGTTATCCCCACTTTATTATTGTGAAATCAGGCACAATCAAGGTAAGTAACTTGGCCCAAGGTTTCACAGTTAGCAAGTGGAAGAGCTAGGATGCAAGCAAAGATAAGCACAACTGGCTGGAAACACTGTCTACTGGTTTCAAGGATTCAGTAGTTTCATCATAGTCTTATAAAGACAGAGAATAGATGAATATGAAGAGAAATTTCTAGATGTAGTAGAATCTGAGGGGCTTCATTTTGGATGATCTTTCCTCAGTAATCAATGAGGTGAGACTGTTACTAGAAATGGAGCTGGTAGGAATTGGACAAGAATGATGGGATGTAAAACATGGCAGCCTCCTCAGAGATCATCCAGAAGAAACTTCCCATTTTACAAATGATGAAAACTAGAACCAGTGAAGGAAGTGGCTTGTCCAAGGTCATCCAGGCAGTAGGTGGCAGAGTTGAGATCGGAACTCATCTCCTAATCCTTGCTCCATTGCTCAGTCCACTGTTACCCACAACCCCCTACAACTTTAACTGCTTCCCAAGGCCCTAAGAAACATATTATTTCAAATGTTATATTTTGTGTAATTTATTTTATAAGACTTCAACATAAGTTGTGTAGTATATATGTGCGTTATTTAGTCTGAATCTACAACCTTGGGGTGGTCAGTTACCCTTATCGGGAATTACAGAGTACAGGAGTGGTTATCTAGCATTTAATAATTCTAATCAAGAAGTGGTTTCACAAGCATTTCACGTATCTTTATCTTTAATGAACACCAGAGGCTTTGTTAACTAGCATTAAATTTCTCATTGGTGAAATCAGTGGTGTTTAACACATGTGGGTTGGCTAGAAATATGGTAGAGATGTTCCCAAAGTAGCAGAAAGATGTGTCTAACAAGCTCTATAGTGTTACCCCTTGGAATAGTACCCTAGGCTTAATTTTGTAAATAGTCGTGTGGGCAGCCACCAATGAGGATTCTTGGTTAGCTTCATCCGGCCACTAGGGTATTGTTTTGTCTGCCTCAACTGAACCTTTGTGTGAGGTGTTGTTGGTGCACCTAGAAGGAAAGGGTGTTGTACTTGACTGAGCCGACAGGACAGAACAGGCTATCTAATCATTTTTGTGCCTGCTTGACATTATTTTCATGAGAAAAAGAATTTTAGATAAGGTTTACTTTTATACCTGCTAGTGAGGTTATGGGGAAAAGACCTATAGCCCTCACTCTAACAATGACTGGCTACTGGTATCCAGTGAAATATACCTAAGGATTGTGAGTGACCAATGATTGGCTTTACGTCAGTTTACAACTCCAAGCAACTAACTATACATCTCTATTTTGGACTCTTGTCTAAAGTTGGTGAACCTCTGTCTTGGGATGTATGGGGAGCTCCTACCCTAGGTGAATGTTGATAGAAACTTACTTGACCCAGCAGCCTCCCATTTGTAGAATTTGCATGTACCAGAGTCTAAGCTGTCTCTCCTATAGCACTGCCTGGAAGTATCTCTTTTGGCCTGCTGAGCACTTGTTAATGACTGTGCCAGCGTTCTGACCTTGCTGCAGGCCTCAGCATTGCCTGGGAGAAGATTAGTCAGAGTTGAGCTGGCACTCAACCATGAAAAGCCGCTACTGGATATACAGTGTATGCATGTAGGGCCAAAAAGACAAAGGAGGGGAAGTTCTGCCATATTGAGGTACCTTGATGGAACACAATGAAGAAAAAGTCAAGAGGATTTTTACCAAGAAGACATTTTTCTCTTTTTTCCCCCCATTCATTATGACTGTCAGTTAATAGAGCTTCCCTCAGCCAGTAACTCAGTTGGTAGAGGGAGGTGGATAGCGTAGTGCAGCGGTCTGGAACTCATACCTTCCACCTCTTCCTACCCCAAGTCCTGTCACAGATGTTTTGCTTGTCTCATATTGGATTTGAATGTATTCCAGAAGTGACATGAACTCTCCAGATGGCCACAGGCCCCACCCACCCTTCTATACCAAGCCCAAGTTCCACGTTTATGTGATCCACCTGGCTCATCATCATCTGTGATTTCAACCCCAGTTGACACTGAGTCCCACCTCTAGAGACAGGAAGATCTCAGGTAGAAGCCTGACTCCACTAATTAGCCAACTATGTGACCTTGAGCTTCCCAGGTGGTGCAGTGGTTAAAAAAAGAGTGCCAGCCAATGCAGGAGACTCAAGAGATGTGGGTTTGATCCCTGAATTGGAAAGATCCCCTAGAGGAGGAAATGGCAATCCACTCCAGTATTCCTGCCAAGATAATCCCATGGACAGAGGAGTCTGGCAGGCTACAGTTCATGCGGTTGCAAGGAGTTGGACACAATGAGCAACTGGGCATGCACATGCCCTTGAGCTGGTTGCATATAACCACCTCTGAGTCCTCTTTTATAAAATGGGGATGAGAGTAGCTCCTTTCTAGCAATGCTATGATGATTCCATGAGATAAGACATGTACCATGCTTAGTGCAATGTTTTTCATGTGGCATGGGTCCAAGGAATGGGAGTTATTATTATTATTTCAACCCTAGTATTAAGTTTCTTGCTAGCAAGGATGGCACAATGAGTGCTATATAAACTGGTTGCAGTGCATCATTTTAACAAATGGATTGGCACTGCCATGCCACCTAGCTTACAGCATGGCTAAAGACCAATCATTAGCCAAGAAGGAAAGAAGCACTGTCAAGGCAAATCATTTTCTTGTCCCTGCTTACCATCTCAAAGAACATTTTTGCTTGATTTGTTTACCTCAGACACTGTGACCTGAGGTGAGTCTCTTAGCTCTTTCAAGTCTTGATTTGCCAAGCTCAGAGCCCAACTCACTAATGCTTGCATGGGCCAACAGCACCTCACTTACGAAAGTAACATGTGTAGAAAGTGCCTGGTCAATGCCTGGAGATTAAGGGATGCTCAACAAGTATTCAATATGAATCCACGTATCTCTGTTCACACTACCAGGGCTAATGAAACCAGTGATTCTGAAGTCTCGTGTGCATTAGAATTGCCCATAGAGTTTGTTAAGAAGGCCTATCTTTATTTTGTGATTCAATATGTCTGAAGTGTGACCTGGGAATTCATATGTTTAACAAGCATCTCTGGTGATTCTGCTGCAAGTGGGCCAATTCAAGAAATACTGTTTTAAACTCACCAACAAGTAGTCTTGGAAACGGCAATAAGATATAAGAATGTGAATATATAACAGGTTCTGGCTAACTGTGGATGTTAGTGGCCTTTCTACCTTAAATTTACCGAAGTGTTCATCCACACAGAAACCCACACCAACATCCACACAATGATTCCTCTGTGGACTGGGTCCTGATCTCTTCAGGTCTCATCTATTATTGGTAGCCAATTCCTTTCTGGGCAGCAGCAAGGATGAGGGCCCTGATTGTAATGTATACTTGGCAAGGTAGATCAGTCAATCATAGATGACTGAAACAGGACTATTTTTGATTGCAACATTTTTACACGTTAAAAAAAAAAATCCTCACCACCCTTCATCACAAACTGATTGTCCTTCTGAAAATGTCTCACAGTAATTACAGGGATCCCAGAGATTGGGGTTATCTATTGCAAGAAACGACCATGCACGGAAGCAGCAGCAGACCACTACCACCAGAAAGGTGTGATTTGGAGGGTCAGAAACAATTCAAATTTTAGTTAATAAAGGACCAGATTTTGATCTATGGAGAAGGTCACATGTTGCAAACTAGGTGGAGTGTATTTGAGTAACTCTTGCTCATCTCTCAGAGTCTCCCACTGCCCCCGAATGACCACCATGCACTGGGCACCCCACTCTCTCGGGCAGGTCCCTTGTTTTGGGGTCACTTACCTGTCTTTGCAAACCTCCTCTGAGGATCCTGCAAGGTAACAGGTAGTAATCTGAACAAAGAATTACTGTCAAAATAGTAATGGCTGATAAGGATTTAACGCATTCCCTACCAGAGATGGCATGCTTGCATTTTAGCACAGGTTTTCAGTGCAGTAACAGAAATAAGTGAACTGGTGGGATTTCAGACTAATGGCAGACTGTTGGGGGGCAATACTGGGGGGTGATAGGGTGCTATTTGATAGTCCTCAAGTGACACTGGATAAGCTTTTAATGACTTCCCTGGAGCACTCGTCAGCTCACATATGTTAGAAAGTGACATCACTTCCCCACCCTCCCCTCTAGCTCACAATGAGTGCCTGGCACCAGCCTTGAAAATGGAGTCAATTTTTCAGGCCCTTAGGGAAGCAGACAGAACTTGGGTTGTGTTGTACTTCATATTTCTAACCCTGTTGAAGGAAAGTCGGACAGCTGAGGAGCAGATGCTACGTGCCCGCTTCTGGCATGCCTTGACCTCAAGAAGCAAAGTGGAGAGGCAGTTGGAACTGCATGCCAACCTTTGCTCTCTTGGGCAGGTTGTTTCTAAAAGGGACACTTTGGGGTGTGGCAAGAAGCCAAGTTACTGTCAGCCTGGCTCATGAGCTACCTCCCCCCTCAGCATGCCTTCCAGTCTCCATTCCAAAGCCCTATGAAAAGCAACTCTTAAATAGAGGCTCTCATCAGACATCTACAGACATGGCTGAAATGAACACAGGGTGGTTAAGAGTATGATAGGGACATCCGCGAGTCAGAATGAGCCAAATGTGTCTCTTATAAAGTTTTCTTTGAAAGTCATGTGGGTAAGAGCTTGTTTGGGGGAGCCTTTTTCTTTGGTGAGCACAGTCTCCCTGCAAAATGTGGTTTGAGTACCAGCAGTATTGGCATCACCTGGGAGCTTGCTAGAAATGGAGATTCTTGGACACTGAAGATCTATTGAATCAGAATCTTCATTTTGACAAGATCCCAGGTGTCTGCTACGCACATGAAAGGTGAGAAGTGCTGTTCTAGACTGAACTGTGCCCCATGGAGTCAAGGGTCATGACCAGCTGTGTCTCCTTTCCTCATTCTTATCCCCACACCCCTTCTAAATAAGTACAGATGGTCACATTGATGACAAGTGCTAAAGAAGTAAATGGCAGTTAGCAACTGAGGAGAAGGGAAGTCCAGACAGAGGGCAGTAAACACAGTAAAGTATCTCCATATGAACCTTCACGTTGTGAAATTTCAAAGGTGTGAACGTATGTTCGCATGGCCAATCACGTGTTAGTTCATGTGTCTGGTGTACATTGTCACATGTATGTACACTCCACAAGTGGTTGTGCTTTTGTGTACTTTACTGTGTAGAGTACAGTAGTAGAATATCCTTATTTCAAGTCCAGGATGTCTGGAAGCAAGTGCAAAAGCAGCTGTGATGCAGTTGCTACTGTTGTACTTTTCAGGATACCGTACTGTAGGTTTAAAAGTGTTTTCTTTATTTTTTGTTTGTTTTCTACATATTCTTTGTGTGAAAAGTATTATAAACCTATTACGCTACAGTACTGAATAGCTGGTTGTGTGAGTGAGGTACCTAGGCTAACTTTGTTGGACTGATAAACAAATGGCTTACCAATGTATTCTCAGAACAGAGCTCATTCATATGTAGGGGACTTACTGCACTTCTCTGACTATTGCTCAACCAGAAATCCAGAACAGAGTATTCTGCTTCTTTCCATTGTGTGTGTGTTGGGGGGAACCAGAGTGTACACTTGAGAAAAAAGAAGGGAGAATTGGAGGGGGTGGGGAGGAGACACTGGTCACCTAGGCTTCCAAGTCCCTCTCGAGTTAGATGCTGCCTCGTAATCACTACATTCTGCATGCCACCCCAGGGAAAGAGAGCTTTCAGTCTGAGACCAGCTTCCTCAGCACCTTTCTCCCCTCCTATGGCCTCCCTTCCCTGCCAGTGCATCCCCTGCCAGGGCCCACGTAAGCACCTTCAGACTCTGCAGCCGCCTCTCTTTAGGTAGTACATCTAAAAAGTTGACATTTTCTAAGAACTACTTTACTGAGGCATGATTAAGATACGAAAAGCTGCATATACGGTCTTCTTTAGGAAGAAACTGAGTCCCTATGACCTTTTGCTGCTTCCCAAATGACCACAAAGACATTTAAGTTCAACATGGTGAAGCTGCACCTCCCCTATGCCTTGGGTGAACTTACACCAAACCTACCACATGTAGGAAGCTATTTTCTATATATAATTTTTTATTGGCGTATAGTTGTTTTAAAATGTTGTATTAGTTCCTGCTGTACAGCAAAGTGAATCAGCAGTACATATACACATATCCCCTTTTTTTGGATTTGACTTTGGCCTGTAGAGGTCTTCCCTGACCAGGGGCAGCTGATCTCTGGTTTGGATAGAGTGAACAGCTGCTCTGCACCTCATGTCCAGAAACACTCCTGTTTGAGTGGCTTTCCTTGGAATTGAGGCATTCTGGTTTCCCATTGTCTCTGGTTTTAGAGCAAGCACTCCCCAGTTAGGTATATTAACCCTGTATGAGCCACTCTCAGCTCGATTCTTAAATTAGATAGAAAGCTGTCACCCTCAAAGTAGGAGTAGGACCAAGGACAGAGATCTTCTGGTTAGAGAAGGAGCATGTGGACTGGAAAAGTCTAGAGTAGGAAACAATCCCTGGTATGGTGGGTCAGATCTCTGACTCAGGGGCCAGTGGGACACCAGTGAAAGGGCCTTGGCTGGGCAGGTGGAGCATGAGGAGAAAATAATGGCAAGAGAAGAGGAAGAAGTGAGAAGAGGACAAATTCCGTCCATGTGGAACTTCTGCCAAGTACCGACCCCTTTCAGGGGCTGCTGCCCTGGCTCAAGGCTCACCCCACAGACAGGCTGAGGCTATCTGTCAGCTCTCAGATATTTCCAAAGCCTGGAGGGACTTCCTTTTGTGTCTGCACAACTCCCACGCTCCTGCTGAAAAGTACCCGGAGCCCCCACCTAGGGTTTTAATTGCACCCTCCTGTGGACATGTTATCTAATTAGACCCAAAGCATCAAAGTCAAAGCACCAAAGGAACAAAGTCAAAACTTGACTTTTTTTTAATGGGCCAGGTAAAGTATGCAAATAATTTTCCTGACCTTCAGAGAAGATGGAAAGTTTTTTGAAAGGTCTTTCAAATATATTTGTGGTCTCAGTCTAAGAAGTTCAAAGTGGAATCATCAGAATTAGCATAGGTATCCCCCCACCTCCCTGTGAAGGTATGAATTCTACCTTCTTAAATTCTGGCCCTCTCTAAAAATGCATGCTGTCTTTTAATCCCTTAGCCAATTATATAAAAATAACAAATCTCTTATCCACAAAGGAAGATTAATAATGGTGCCTCAGAAGCTTCATTTATTTTTCCATCTGTTAAACTGAAACCAGCCAATCACCGCTGACTACCCATAATAATGAAATTTTAAAAAATACCAGGAGTTAGAAAAAATACAGTAACAATCTCAGCCAGCCCCCGCTATTCTCATGGAGTCTTGATGAGTATCGAGAAAAAGGCAGAATGACAGAAACAGACTTCTGATAGAGGCAGAAGTGGCGGATGTGAGAAACTAGTTTCATTTTAAGGAAAAAAAGTTAAAACTGCTGAAAGGAAGAAAAACCATGGCTCTTTTCGCAGTGGTCATAGATGGAGAACAAAGAAGTTTTGTTTCTTCCTTGCCCCCAGACCCTTCCACTTAGTAGATCAAGCGGAAGTTGCCTTCTAGGGGCGGTCATACATTTTGCTGGAGGCTCATCTTTACAGCCCGCTGATTGCCGGCTGTTTTTATGGCCCAAATGAACAGCATCACCTTCCTCCCTCCTCGCCATGTAAAAAATAGATTAAAGAAAAAAGAAAAAACATAATAAAGCTTGTGAGAAGGTGACTTAAATCTTTGACTGGCGACCTCTTCGTGCTCCAGTGAGCTTATGAAAGACCAGCCAGCAGACAGAGGGGAGAGCTGTTAAAGTGCAAAGATGGGGGAGTTGGGGGTGGGAGGTGAAGCTGAAGCAACTGACACTGGTTAGTGTGCCAAGATCTGTTTGAAAGCAGGTGCCAGGATATGATGGGTCTTCACCCTGCTTCCAAAGATGATGTGTAAAGTGGAAACCAAACAACACCCAGCCAAGAGCAGAGAATAGGATCAGGAGAGACATTTCTTTCCCAGATGGACTTAAACAGTTAAATAGAACCTGGCAATTAGAATAATGAGATAATTAGATTGTGACTCTGTGGGCAAGAGACAAAAACCTGTCTCGGCTAAGGACACTTAACTTGGTAGCAAAACGCGCTCAGTTAAAAAGGAGCATGCTCTCAGTTAGCAGGTATATTTCAAATGGCTTGAAAAAAATTAATGGAACACAAATTTGCAGCTGATGAGGTACATTTCACCAGCCAAAGGGATTTTGCCTGGGGCTCCATTAGAGCCTGCACTCCTAAGTCCCACTCTCAGTCCCACCATCACTACTGCGCCTCCATCAACAGATTTTTATTTAAGCCAAGTGCGTTAAGAGCACAATTCTGTGGTGAATAACCTTTAAGGTTACATTTGCCTTTTCCTTTCCTCTTGCAAACAGTGCGTAATCCACAAGCACATTTGTTGGCTGTAAAGGTGTACAACAGCAATTTTTGCAATGACAGTGCGGAGAGGGAATATGAGATCTGTGTGCTAATGAGCTGACACTGCAGAGGCTGGGGCGATGTAGTGTGGAGTACACTACAAGTGCACAGCAGCAAGACGCAGGAGGAGACTTCAAGGGAATCGGAGGCATTTCCTGAGGAACCAGGGCAAGCAAGCCACCCCAAGGGGACCTGGCGGTCCCTGGGTGCTGCCACAGTCCCCCAAAGCCTTATGATGATCAAATCTGGTTTTGAAAGAACAGATGTGTGTACAATGTAAAGCATGTGCGTACATCTCTTTTCATGAATACTGACTATGTGTGTAGGGGTACCTGTGTGTGCCTGAAGGCACGTGTCCTGGAATCATACTATTCACACCGTCCTTCTTTCTGGGGCTACCTGGCCAAATTGAAAAGGAAGGCAGCAAACTCAGTTAATCCCTGTGAAATAAGAACATGTGCTCCAAATCAGATGAATCTCTTCGATAAACTTCAATTCACCTCTGAGCTGAGATCCCAAATGAACCACCTTTCAAAGCCAGCGATGCTTTTATTGGCCTCCTAAGAAGCGAAATGAAGTTGGAGTCTGTCTTAAGCAAACCTCTTGGAAGTTGTGCAAAAAAAAAAAAAAAAAAAGGTTGCTGATGAAGAAGAGTCTTCAAATAACTGATGCCTGGGATTCATTGCAAGGAAACTCTTTGAATACATTGGAGGAGGGGATGTGGAGGGAGAGCAGGGACATATACAGGAGGCATTACCATTTGTTTATTTTTGGCATATTTGTTTACCTGCATAATACCTGTGTCCTCAAAAGTGTGTGCCTGCCCTAAGATTGAGGGTGCAGGAAAGATCATGGAAAGAAATCAATTCTAGTGTTAGGGGAAGCTGAAACAAGGAATTCTGAATAGAAAGAGGGGGAAATGTCTTTAATTTTTGCCATTCTATTCCATACTGAATCAGATAGGAGAGATGGGCGACCAGATTTGGACTCATCTGGGGTTTTCTCAAATTCTCCCTAGATCTCCAAGGAGGGGCAGGCCAGAGATCCAGGGTTTTTGTTTTTTTTTGTTTTTGGTCTCTGCGCCATAGTGCAATCAATTATAAGAACGGAACCAGGATCACCTGCCAGTTTCTAGTGCCAAACTAGTATTGTGTGCCAACGTCTGTGTCATGTGATCTTCAATTCCAAAAGAAAAAGGCCAGGGCAAGAAATGAGATCCACCTACAGGACTTCCCTGGCCCCTTGAAACGATTGTGTTCTGCATTCAGAGACTATCCGTCGGAGACAGTTTTGAGATCTGGCTCCCATTCAGTGATTGTGACATTCAAAGAGGACTGTTTTGGGGACCAGAGATGATGAGTTTTCCTCCTCTGTCTTCTAAGCTGTAAAGTCTGAGTGTGCAACAGGCAGCTGGGTACACATCACTGGTTTCTGGAAATGTCTCCTGTGTGAGTCAGTGTGTGCATACATGTGGACTTGGCATGACGAAGGGCAAGGTCACCTTTCTGTTTCGTCTTTCCTGTTGCCCAGTGAGCCACACCCTTTATCCCACACTTTCAAGCCCCCATCCATAACCTAGTCTTGTAAACTTAGAAGCTGAAGTGCTGTGGACTTAGGGTAGGGGCTTCTGATCAATTTCTTTTCCTTTCATGGTTGTTCCTTTATTGCTCTGAGAGATAAGGCATTAAGGCAACTCGACACCCAATATGGATGTCTCAAACCTGAGAACCTTTCACACAGCAAGGATTATTTCCTGAATGCTCCTTGAGTAGGGTTCTGATGGCCCTGGGCTGGCGAGTGCCAATCTGATTTGCCCATAAAAAAACAAGACCCAAACCCTTAGAAATCAGTCATTCCTGAGGAGTCAGTTAGCACTCTTTATCTCAGTCCTCATCAGTGGAAAGGCACTAAAGTGAGTTGAAATAAATGTTATTCATTATTAATAGTAATAAATCTGGGTAGTTTCATGTATTTGGTTTTGAATCTCTTCTAATTGATACTTAGGAAGCTGCGTTTGAAATTCAGCCTCTAGACAAGATCACAGTGCTGCAGGATTAACTGTCAGATGTGTGTTGTAAGTGTGCTACAGAAGACAGGCTGGGATTACCAAAATAAGATGCAAAGTATAGACAGACATTTTGTAACTTTCACACTTAGCTGGAATTAATAAGCTCCTATTTTTGTCAATGTCAGAAAGCCAAAGAATGTCAAATACAGAGTATCTCAGAACATGTTCTTATAAGGATCTGTACCTTCAGAGAAAATTTTCTTAAAGCTGATAACTGTCACCATTTCTTGCAAAGTACTTCACCTCCATCCCCTTGACCTAAGTATTCAAATCCAAGGAACCCATGGCCTTGGAGACCCTGTCAACAGTTTTTGGAAATCACATATCCTTTGAGGCAGAAGCATTTGAAGAGTGTCATATACAAAGTTTTACGCAGCCAAATATAAAATTTCTCCCCTGAAAGAAAATCAAAAGTCAAAACTTCCCAAATACAGCAGCCATAACAGCAAAACACATTTATGCCATCATCACCTTCATTGATGTGTGAAAACTTTTCATGAAATAAGCTTAGATGAAGAATGATCAGTCTTTCTCATAAAACATTCCAGAAAAACCTGTGTCCAACAGGCTATTAGTCATCTGGGTTCCTGTGGCTTTACTTCTTAAAATGTCCCCTTTCCACGGGGACAATCACAGGGCACAACTAGCTGTTTCAGAAGCTGTTTCGGGGCTGATGAAATTGCTCCCTTTTGATATCCAGTTTCCTGCTGCAACCTCCCCCTTCCACTTTTTCTTCTAAGTTAAGAACTGTGTTGTCCTTAACCATGGGGGCAGGGAGCAAACACCACTAGGGGAGACAGAACAGAGGTACCTTTTTCCAGGGAGTCCTCTGAGCACTTTCTCCCTTCCCGTCAGTTTGCCAGGTGTTCATCACTTGTAATCAGTTTGCAGTCTTATCAGTTCCTATCAGAGCTCTCTTGGTAAGAAAGGTGATATTCTAGGACAGAAAGAAACCAGGGAACCCAGCCTGATCTGTCCCTCAAGGTCACTTGTTTGCAGAATTTCTCATATTTGGCTCCTACATAGCGACTGTCAAATTCAGCTCGTTCTCACAGCCAGGTGCTAGCTTTAACAGTCAAGTAATGTACACCCTGAATTGACTCAATCAAGAGGCTTCTTTCTTTAATCCCATCAGAAAAAATTTCCATGAACAACTATGCTGTTTTTTCCTTTTTTTTCCCCCCAGCCAAAGGAAAAGAAAGGGGAGGGGGTGGCGGGGGAGGGAGCGCCAGTTTAGCAGGGAGGAAAATGAAAGTTTTGCATCAAACATTATTCACGACAGAGTTTTGTGTACAGCCTTAAGTCCCTCCCTCAGCAGGATCCTCTGGCGTTCATTTATGTCGCCTGAAACCTGAATTGACTCGAGCCTCTTGAACGTCTACTGGGGCAATCAGCCCTCCTCCAGCACGGAGTGCAGACCCCAAGTCCCATAAGCGAAATGCAAATGAGGTCCCCAGGTCCCACAAGGAGGAAAAGCAGATCTACTTACAAGCATTAGTCACAGAAAAACTATTGGAAGAATCCAAGTGATCTACGTGGTAATTCAAATGGAAGGGCTTCTCGGTGGTGTTCTGGTTGGTGTTGTATAACTGCACAGCAAAGCGGAAAGCACTGTGCTCCTGCACCGTATTTCTCATGAAAAGTCCACCTAGAAGCAAAGGGAACTGAGATTTGGCTTGTGTCCTCCCCCCGAGGAGTTAGAAATTGGGGAGCACTACAGATGGACGATACCCTCTCAGTGGTACCCGGGTGCACGACGATTTTGATTTTCAACCTGTGTGTCTTTGATGACTCTTGCGAACTCAAATTTTGGCCAAGAGAAACCTAGTTTTCCTTCAGAGTCAGAGGAGACGCTGGGGAAAAGGGGGCATGGGGAAAGAGGGCAGAGGAGCCTGCTCTGGGGGTCGGACGATGGAATCAAGAGTGGGACTTGGTTCTTTCTCAGGCGGTAGCTTCCTGTCCCCTCTTCCCTCATACCTCCCATCTCCACAAGCTGGTTCATCCTTTACTGGCGCAAAGGGAAAGGTTGGAGAGAAAAACAATTTCATTTCCCCCTGCTACTCTATCCTGTTCCCCACAGCCCCCTCCACCCCGTGACAATATAGGGGCTGGGTTCTGTAATTGGCAACAATTCGAACTTCTTGACTAGTAAATACAGGCAGAAGCCGAGAGAACTCCCTCCCAGCGCCCGAGAGCCGGACTCCAGACAGACACAGCGGCAATTCATGAATTCGTGGGCTGCGTGACTTCGCCGCTCGCTGGCTCAGCTCCTAGTCTCACCCCTGCCTCTATCCCATCCGCCACCGACCTCGGTGGCTGCCCGGGTCTCGGGGATGCAGAGTGGGTTTCCACCTCCCCTAGCAGTAGCCGGTCTCTCGGGACCCGGAGAAGCGGGACGGGGCGCCCTGGACCGGGTTACGCGCCCTGGCGCAGCCAGACAGGCGGCATCACCCTGGGACAACTTGCAGCGGCGGCACGCACGCCATGGCAAAGTCCGGGGCAGCGAGCCGAAAAGCCGCGACTCTGCGCCGGGTTGCAGCCTCCCAGCCTCTTGCAGGCGTCCCCGGCTCCGCTCAGCTCGGAAAACCCGGCAGCCTACCCCCAAGCCCCAGCCCCAGGAGACCACCTCTCCGGTTCCCGATGCTCCCCAGACCAGCCAGCTTTCTGGGGTTCAGACCCGTGAGATTCCTGCCCGATCCCCATCCCCAGTCCCTTCCCAGGCCATGCAGGACAGGGACCCGGTAGCCGTGCCAGGGCAGCGGGCTCGGTGCCGGAGAGCCGGGACCGACCGGCAGGCTGGCTCACGCTTACCTATGCTGATGGTGTTGGGGAATCCTCCGTGAGAATGACCCAAAAGCCCCAGGACTAAAAAGAAGACCGCCCGGAGCACGCTTTGCCCCATTTTCTTCTGCCTGGCCATGCTACGCCTAGAACGAAGCTGACAAGAGCATGGGCGCAACTCGGGAGTCGTCAAAATAATAATAGAAAAAGAAAAAGAATTCGCCGGCTCTTTCACCCCCTCCCCTCAACTTGCTCTAGCTCACTCTTCCTTTCCACCCCACACTAGTCCTCCTCCTCCACCACCTCCTCTCTTCTCTCTCTCTCTCACGCTCCCCCTCTCGCTCCCAGGCTCTCTCACACCCCCTCCCCGCCCCCCACCTCACTTCTGTCTTCACACCAATCTGGAAGGCGGGTTCATTGGCTGCAAGCTCGGTTCGCCAAAGCGATCTCCCTCCCTATTGCTAAGACAGACAGAAAGAGAGAGAATAAAAACAGAAAACAAAAATGAAAAAGATAAAACACCAGAAAACAAACCAATAAATCCCCCAAAGAAACAAAAGAGAGAGAGAGAGAGAAATTAAAATCTGAGACTTTTCTCCCCCAGAAGATGGTGGGTCTAAAGAGGGAAAAAAAGAAGGAAAGAGAGAAGAGGCTCAGCGGTGGCGAATTGGGCTCTTCCAATTGGGCCGGTAGGGGGATATTGATCAAAGTTGATCTGACGTGGAATTAAAGCCGCACACCGCTTAGCTCCACTGCAAACTGCAGCCGCGGACTGCAAAGCCTCGGTGCTGGCGTTTGTCAACATGGGAGATGGAATCGATAGAAATACACCAGTCCTCACGTGGGCCAGCCTTTCAAGCTGCAGCCAGCTTTTTAAAGAAAAGAAGAAAAAAGCTGTATTGTTTGTGCGTTTGTGCGTCTGGCTTAAAGCAGAGGGGTCTTGCGGGGGGGCGGTGAGTGGTTACTCTGGAGTCTCTGTAGAGATTCGGAGAAGCAGTTCCCATCACAATGCGCCCGAAGATGCTGCGCATGCCTGGGCCATGCCGCTCAGTTTTAACAGCGGAGATCCGAGGAGTGAAGAGCCCCCCAACCACCCCCCAACCTGACAGCTCTGGGAAGCGAGTACCTCTCTGGACCCAAGCGCAGAGCCGGGCCTACGGCAGAGGGGGGAGACGGTGGTGCTGGGCAGCACGGGGCTGACTGCTTGGGAGGAGGACGTAGAAAGTCTGTGTGCGGAGGTGGTGACTAAAAGGTTAATGAAACGGACTTTCAGTCCCAACAGTGAAGGAGGAGAGAGGTGTAGGAATGAGTTGGGTTATGGTGGCTAGGAGCATTCCATGGACTGGAGGAGCCTGGTTGGCTACAGTCCATGGGTTCGCACAGAGTCGGACACGGCTGAGTGACTAACACACACACAGGGATTGGAAGTTAAGGTTGGAGGAAACTGCCCCTAACTGCCTTGCTCCCTCTGTCTTGCCTTTTTGCATAGTATCCTAGGCCCCTGAGCGATGACCCCAGAGGCCATCAATTTCCCCCTACTCCTCTTGTCTCAGAGAAGGCAATGACACCCCACTCTAGTACTCTTGCCTGGAAAATCCCATGGGCCGCAGAGCCTGGTAGGCTGCAGTCCATGGGGTCCACTTCACTTTCACTTTTCACTTTCATGCATTGGAGAAGGCAATGGCAATAAGAAAGAACCTTGGAAGTAGGCAGTGCAGTCTGGATCTCTGTTGGGGGTGGTCCCCTCCACAACATCCCTTGGACAAATAAACCTCTTAGGCTGTAGCTGCCTCTCCATTGCCCCTTTCTCCAGTGGTGAGAAAAAAGAAGCCTCCTTATCTCCGGAGTCTTTCACACCTACCCCAGCTACTGGGGAAGGGCCGGATTTTGTCTCTCCCCACAACAGCTGTTCTTTTTTTTTCATATCCTCTTCTCCTGGCGTACGTGGAAAATGGAACTTCCTGCCAGCCTGCAGCAAAGTGGTACGCATGGGGCAGAGGATACTAAGGCAGGGCCACAGGGCCCCAACTGGCACACTGATCACGCCAGAACTTTGGGTTTGATGTAACATATATTGGAGCCCAGAACAGAAAGTTTTCAAACCCTTGAGCAACCAGAAAAATAGTTCTAGGCTCTTCCCAAATGTCTACCCATTCTGATAATGTAGAATATCTTCCTACCCCACCACCCATGGAAATCTATTGTCTCCATTTGGATGGTCCATGCAAACAGTAAGGGAGAAACCTGGGAGTCATAGAAGCCTAAATTTGCAGGTGGCTGGGATATTAGGACAAAAGGGTAGCAGAGGCTAGGTTTATTACCCCTTGACAAATGTGGAGCGAGAGATAGCATGGTTCAGGGACATGGACTTAGGAGACAGGTTCAGGTTCAAATCTATATTCCATCATATAGAGGCATTGTGTGACCTTGAGTGACTTTCTTAATCTGAACCCCAGTTCAGACTTTCACCTGCAAAATGGAAATAGAAATATTTCTTTCCTGATAGAGTGGTTGTAGATTGAATAAGATAGTGGATTAAGTGGATCTAATTCAGTGCCTGACTCAAAGAAATCAATAAATGTTAATTTCCAAACTCTCTTCCCTCTTTCTCATCTTTTGATAGTGCCATTTTCTCCCCCAAAGTACCTCATGCAATCAGCCTGCTCTTTCTCTACCATCCCCCAAACCTCAGACTCAGCTACCCAATATTTGCCAGTGTTCCACATCAGTCTTCCTGTTGTAGTTCCTCCAGAGCCCTAGGAGACAGGACAGAATCTGGTAGATGCATCTGTACTAAGGTTCTAATGGCAGGCAGTGGCAATTTAATATTAAAAATGACACATTTAGAGAACCTTTACTCTGTGCCAGGCACTATATGTTCCTCCTTTTAGATAACATAGTTGCATTTTAATAGGAGCCTTCAATGCTTTGGCCAAAGAAATAACTCTGATGAGGAGTTTCAGGTTGGTTTCAGGTGGATAGACAACATATTTTGGACAGAGGTGGGGTTGGGGGCAGCTTTCAGCACACCTCACTTCACTCCTGAAGGCCTCCAGGTCCCCAGCCCTGCTTGGCTGACACTGGGTATCAGTGGATGAAGAGAATTGTGGCCATCTTTAGTCATTTGGCTGGAAGAGTAATGGGATGGGTCAGAAAGGAAAGATGAGAGGAAGAAAGGCATCTCAGTGCCTCTGCACTTGAAAGTTCTCCATTGAATTCATCTCTGTAAATGGCACCCATCCCTTCCATGTTCAGTCTCCCCTCTCCACTACCTTTTCTCCTCTCTTTCATCTGCTGCCACTCTTTCAACTTTTCACTGTCAGTGGCAGCTGTTGGCAGAATTGGACTAGTCCCATCTGAGCCAGCAGGGACACAGTGGCACACTAGGCATATTGCTGTTGGTGGAAAAACCTGCTTAATATGTGTGAATTCTTTTGCAATTGATCCCTATCCAAGAAAGCAGTGAGACCCTATTTGAACTTCATCTCTGGTTTTCCAATGAGGAGCTAGAGACTGTACTAGCAGCATCATAGCCACCAGAAGTTGACAACAAAGCCCCCAAACCAGCTCTCCCTCTGTGGTTAAGAGGTATCCCTTCTCCACTCAAGATGACCTGCTAGTCTCAGGACCCAAGACTGCACTTTTAAATGAGCTCTATGATGCAGTTTAAGCAGCAAGAAAATAATTCATTGCAGTGCTTATTGAGAGGCTGTTCTGTATTCTTTCGTGACATAGTCAGTCAGGTGCAGTCACAAGAGGGGACAAAGGAAAGGCACAGGAAAACAGAGATTATTATCCTCACAGGTCCTAGGGAAACTGTCAATATGCCATACAAGAGGACCACATTGTGGGGTACCCAAGGAATGGGCTCAACCAAGCAAGTGGGGGAGATGAGATGGAGACCAGAACAGAGGCCCAGGGCAAAGTACATTGATTGGGGTTCAGAATATACAAGCAGCCCAGTATGCTGCAGTCCGTGGGGTCACAAAGAGTCGGACACGACTGAGCAACTGGACAACAACAAATGTATAAGCACAAGGGAATTCACTGGTGTATTTTAAGGACATTAGGTGACAGTCAAGGGAGAGCAAGCCTTAGCACACTGACACACCTGGTCCCCTGGCAGGGGGCTCATGGCCTGATTTGGGGGATGTTGGAGCAGCAAACGAAACGTGAAGTTCTAAAATTTATAATATAAAGAAATATAAAGAAAGTGAAGTCCCTCAGTCGTGTCCGACTCTGCGACCCCGTGGACTGTAGCCCACCAGGCTCCTCCGTCCATGGGATTCTCCAGGCAAGAATACTGGAGTGGGTTGCCATTTCCTTCTCCTGGAGATCTTCCTGACCCAGGGATTGAACCCAGGTCTCCTGCATTGCAGGCAGATGCTTTAACCTCTGAGCCACCAGGGAATGCAAAATTTATAATACAAAAATGAAAATAGTGGAGAAGGAAATGGCAACCCACTCTAGTATTCTTGCTTGGGAAATCCCAAAGACAGAGGATTTTGCTAGGCTACTACAGTCCATGGGGTCCCAAAAGGGTCAGACACAACTTAGTGACTCAGCAACAACAAAGAACAATGGCAGTTTTAGCCAATATGTGAGAACACAAAAGTTATAAGGAATTGGGGGCTGGGACTGAAACAAAAGTCCAATTGTTTACAGATGTGGATGTCTATTTAGAAAAACGAAAATAAGCTGCAGGTGAATATTTAAACTAAAAAAAAAAAAAAAAAGAAAAAGCAAAAGTGAAAATAAATAATACTTCCCTGTTGCGATTTCTGTTTCAAAATTGGGATGGGGCATTTGGGTAAGCAAAAAGAAATATCAGCTAGCGGAATTTGGAGATGGAGTCTATATCGTACATTAAACTTCATACTTACTAACTGGATACTTTTCAAATAAAAATAATGATGCAAATCATTCTGATTCCTTAGAAGGAAACTGTTCTACCCTTTATAAAGTTAATGAAACCAAGATGCTATATCCCTTGCCTAATAGAAAGATGATTTTCTCACTGTTTGACTTGAAACTTTGATTTCTTCAACAAACGTTTGACCACCTGCTATATGACAGGCTCTGCTAGGCACCGAGAATTTAAGGAAGCAAGACAGTTTCTGCTTTCAGTGAATTTCAAGTTCAGAGAGGAGCAGATGTGTTCATTGGGAATGGCAATCTAACAGGATAAGTGCTGTGAAAACAGTAAGTACCAGTTACCCATGGCAGTATAGAGGAAGGTGTTTAAATGTCTGAAACAAAGTATTGATACTTCCCTTGTCCTAGATTCAATGCCATGCTTCTAAAAAGAGAAGATAGAACAACATGATTTCTAAGGTCCTATGATTCTATGTTGTTCCTTGTTCAGTAGCTAAGTTATGTCCGACTCTGCGACCCCATGGACAGCAGCATGCCAGGCTTCCCTGTCTTTCATCATCTCCCGGAGTCTGTTCAAACTCATGTTCATTGAGTCCCTGATGCCATCCAACCATCTCATCCTCTGTCGCCCCCTTTTCCTCCTGCCCTCAATCTTTCCCAGCATCAGGGTCTTTCCCAATAAGTGGGATCTTCCCATTAGGTTGCCAAAGTATTGGAGCTTCAGCATCAGTCCTCCCAATGAATATTCAAGGTTGATTTCCTTTCAGTTCAGTTCAGTCACTCAGTTGTGTACGACTCTTTGCGACCCCATGGACTGCAGCACGCCAGGCCTCCCTGTCCATCACCAACGCCTGGAGTTTACTCAGACCCATGTCCATTGAGTCAGTGATGCCATCCAACCATCTCATCCTCTGTCATCCCCTGCTCCCCCCGCCTTCAATCTTTCCCAGCATCAGGATCTTTTCAAATGAGTCAGCTCTTTGTAGTTGGCCAAAGTGTTGGAGTTTCAGCTTCAGCATCAGTCCTTCCAAAGAATAGTCAGGACTGATTTCCTTTAGGATGGACTAATTGGATCTCCTTGCAGTCCAAGGGACTCTCAAGAATCTTCTCCAACACCGCAGTTGAAAAGCATCAATTCTTCGGCATTCAGTTTTCTTTATAGTCCAACTCTCACATCTATATATGACTACTGGAAAAACCATAGCTTTAACTAGATGGACCTTTGTTGACAAAATAATATCTTTGCTTTTTAATTTGCTCTTTCGGTTTGTCATAGTTTTCCTTCCAAGGAGCAAGTGATTTTTAATTTCATGGCTGCAGTCCCTGTCTGCAATGATTTTGGAGCCCGAGAAAATAAGATCTGCCACTATTTCCAATTTTTCCCCTTCTATTTACCATGAAGTGATGCGACCAGATGCCATGGTCTTAGTTTTTTGAATGTTGAGTTTTAAGCCAGCTTTTTTCACTCTCCTCTTTCACCCTCGTCAAGAAGCTCTTTAGTTCTTCACTTTCTACCATTACAGTGGTATCATCTGTGTATCTGAGGTTGTTGATATTTCTCTGGCAACTTTGATTCCAGGTTGAGATTTATACAGCCCAGCATTTCACATGATGTAGTCTGCATAGAAGTTACATAAGCAGGGTGACAATATATAGCCTTGTCATACTCTTTTCTCAATTTTGAACCAGTCCATTGTTCCATGTCCGGTTCTGTTGCTTCTTGACTTGCACACAGGTTTCTCAGGAGGCAGGTGAGGCGGTCTGGTATTCCCATCTCTTTAAGAATTTTCCACAATTTGTTGTGATCCACACAGTCAAAGGCTTATAGCGTAGTCAATGAAGCAGAAGTAGCTATTTTTCTGGAATTCCCTTGCTTTCTCTTCTGATCCAGTGGATGTCGGCAATTCGATCTCTGGTACCTATGCCTTTTCTAAATCCAGCTTGAACATCTGAAAGTTCTCATTCATGTACTGCTGAAGCCTAGAAGGATTTTGAGCATTACCTTGCTAGCATGTGAAATGAGCACAATTGTGCGGTAGTTTGAATATTGTTTGGCATTGCACTTCTTGAGATTGGAATAAAAACTGACATTTTCCAGTCATGTGGCCATTGCTGAGTTTCCAAATTTGCTGACATATTGAGTGTAGCACTTTAACAGCATCATCTTTTAGGATTTGAAATAGCTCAGGTGGAATTCCATCACCTCTACTAGCTTTTTCATAGCGATGCTTCCTAAAGCCAACTTGACCTCCCATTTCAGGATGTCTGGCTCTAAGTGAGTGATCACACCATCATGTTTTTCTGGGTTATTAAGACCTTTTTTGTATAGTTCTTCTGTGTATTCTTGCCACCCCTTCTTAATCTCTTCTGCTTCTGTTAGGTCCTTACCATTTCTGTCATTTATTGTGCCCATCCTTGCATGAAATGTTCCCTTGAAATCTCCAATTTTCTTGAAGAGAACTCATATCACCCATTTTATTGTTTTTGTCTATTTCTTTGCATTGTTTACGTAAGAAGGCTTTCTCATCTCTCCTTGCTACTCTCCGGAACTCTGCATTCAGTTGGGTATATTTTTCTCATTCTCCTTTGCCTTTTGCTTCTCTTCTTTTCTCAGCTATTTGTATAGCCTCCTCAGGCAACCACTTTGCCTTCTTACATTTCTTTTTCTTTGGGGAATGGTTTTGGTCACTGCCTCCCGTACAGTGTTACAAACCTCTGTCCATAGTTCTTCAGGCACTCTACCATATCTAATCCCTTGAATCTGTCACCTCCACTGTATAATCATAAGGGGTTTCATTTATACCTGAATGGTCTAGTGGTTTTCCCTGCTTTCTTCAGTGTCAGCCTGAATCTTGCAATAAGGAGCTCATGATTTGACCACAGTCAGCTCCCGGTCTTGTTTTTGCTGACTGTATAGAGCTTCTTCATCTTCAGCTGCAAAGAATATAATCAATCTGACTTTTGTACTGACCATCTGGTGATGTTCATGTGTAGAGTTGTCTCTTGTGTTGCTGGAAGAGGGTGTTTATATGACCAGTGCATTCTCTTGGCAAAACTCTCTTAGCTTTTGCCCTGCTTCATTTTGTACTCTAAGGCCAAACTTGTCTGTTACTCCAGGTATCTCATGACTTCCTACTTTTGCATTCCAATCCCCTGTGATGAAAAAGACATCTGTTTTTGGTGTTAGTTCCAAAAGGTCTTGTAGGTCTTCCATAGAACAAGTCAGCTTCAGCTTCTTCTGCATTAGTTGCTGGGGCATAGACTTGGATTACTATGATGTTGAATGGTTTGCCTTAGGCAAAAACTAAGATCATTCTGTCATTTTTGTGACTGCACTCAAATGCTGCATTTCATGAGCATTGACTCACATAACTGGAAGGGACATAGGTAGGGCTGGCTTGAATTTTGTTTTGTTGTTTAATTTTTGGCTGAAGTGGGTCTTCATTGCTTTGCACAGGCCTTCTCTAGTTGTGGTGATTGGGGGTTACTCTTCGGTCTGATATCTGGGCTTCTTACTGCGGTGGCTTCTCTTGTTGAGGGGCAAAGGGTCTAAGGTGCAAGGGTTTCAGCAGTTGTGGAATACAGGCTCATTAGTTGTGGCACACAGGCTTAGTTGCTCCATGGAATGTGGAATCTTCCCAGACTAGGGACCAAACCTCTGTTCCCTGCATTGGCAGGTGGATTTCCCTCCACGGTGCCACCAGGGAAGTCCTGGCTTGAGGTTTGATTGGACTCAGTAGGTCAAAATTTTTATCAAAGACCTGATTTCTTTTCCTCTCTCCTTTCTGCTTCCTACATGATGGCAAAAATGTCTATAGTATGTCTTGTCTTCATATCTGCATCACAGCTTTTTATATCCTTGGTTCAAAATGAGTCACATGACCATTCATGATCTAATCCTGGTGACCTAGCAATATCATTCTTAGCCCACATAAACCAGTCATCATGGCATGGTGGATTATGCCCCATCCATAATCCTGAGATTAAGGAATAGAGTCATTCCTCCCCACCTCTCACCATACCACATGATTGACACACAGTAGGAGGAGGGAAAGATGGAGGTTGGAAAACAACCACAGTAATTCCTAAAATCTCTATTTTCCAAAGTTCTCTGAGAATTGTGAGTGGTAATTATTTTACTTGAAATGTCTTCAGGGCCCTGATGACTTGCTGAAATGGTCTTGTCTTTGGTCCATTAGACATAGACTGCTCAATGGTGAGACCCTTCTTTTATTTTGATAGTTCAGTTCCTTAAATTCAGTTCATGATGCATCTGCCTGCTATTTAATTCTTCTCTTAAGAGAATCATGTTCTATTGAGTGTCCAGGGTAAGAAATTGTTATAGAAACAATTTATTTGCCTAAGGGTAGAGGCAATAGGCTTCCAGGTCTTTTCAGATAGTGACCTACTGACTCGTCTCTGTGTCCTTCTCAGGATAAGCAGAGGTTTAGGGTGCTACTCCACAGACTGTGAAACTGAAGAATCAGAGAGGTTTAGTGAACAGCCCAAGGTCACACAGCCAAGTGTTGGGGAATGGAGATTCTTAGCCCTCTAGGGCTTTATCCACCAGACCAGAGTCTCCTTCATGCTGTGAGAGAATTGAATCATAACAAATATATTCTACTGGGATGGGTACATCTTAGCAAGTAATTATCCCCTGGTGGGTTCTGAATGGGCTTGAAAACTGCAGATGGAAATCACTTAGCTTCAGGACTCCAGCTTCTCACAAAGTCACATTCTTATAAGCTGCAACGTCTCACTGATGGGAAGTGTAAATTTATTGAGAATTATTCCAGGTTACCTCCGAAAGATGATATTGTTGACATTTTTATTAATGTACTTTTTTTCTTTTTTAACCCTCTGGGAAGGTTAGAAACCGTCACTGTGAAATAGCCTAGCCAAGTTCGGTGGAAATAACCGCCAACCTAAAACTGATTTTGCATCCCAGTCATAGTTGGGAAAGAGTTGCATATTTGAGATTTTTTATTGAGAAATTCTGGGTGCCAATTGGGTGAGGAGTTATGCTTTTATACTCAACTGGAAAAGTTTTCATCTTTTGGAGTACTTATGAAAATTAGACCACCAGACCACCTTACCTGCTTCCTGAGAAATCTGTATGCAGGTCAAGAAGCAGCAGTTAGAACTGGACATGGAACAATGGACTGGTTCCAAATTAGAAAAGGAGTACGTCAAGGCTGTATATTGTCACCCTGCTTATTTAACTTCTATGCAGAGTACATCATGAGAAACGCTGGGCTGGAGGAAGCACAAGCTGGAATCAAGATTGCCAGGAGAAATATCAATAACCTCAGATATGCTCATGACACCACCCTTATGGCAGAAAGTGAAGAGGAACTAAAGAGCCTCTTGATGAAAGTGAAAGAGGAGAGTGAAAAAGCTGGCTTAAAACTCAACATTCAAAAACTAAGATCATGACATCCAGTCCCATCACTTCATGGCAAATAGATGGGGAAACAATGGAAACAGTGACAGAATTTATTTTTTTTTGGCTCCAAAATCACTGCAGATTGTGACTGCAGCTATGAAATTGAAAGACGCTTGCTGCTTGGAAGAAAAGTTATGACCAACCTAGACAGCATTTTAAAAAGCAGAGACATTACTTCGCCAGCAAAGGTCCATCTCGTCAAAGCTATGGTTTTTCCAGTAGTCATGTATGGATGTGAGAGTTGAACCATAAAGAAAGCTGAGCACCGAAGAATTGATGCTTTTGAACTGTGGTGTTGGAGAAGACTCTTGAGAGTCCCTTGGACTGCAAGAAGATCAAACCAGTTAGTCCTAAAGGAAATCAACCCTGAATATTCATTGGAAGGACTGATGCTGAAGCTGAAGCTCCAATATTTTGACCACCTGATGCCAAGAACTGACTCATTTGAAATGACACTAATGCTGGGAAAGATTGAAGGTGAGAGGAGAAGGGGATGACAGAGGATGAGTTGGTTGGATGGCATCATTGGACATGAATTTGAGCAAGCTCTGTGGGTTGGTGATAGAGAAGCCTGGCATGCTGCAGTCCATGGAGTTGCAAAGAGTTGGACAGGATTGAGTGACTGAATTGAATTGACTGATGAAAATTAGAAAGTGGCTTCAGATTCTGAAACTCACAGAATTGTGTCAGGAACTTAGTCAGCATTATACCATATCAGATGAAGGCAAAACAGCTTTTTCCCTTCATTTTTAAGATGTGTGTGGAAGTAGTGGTGACGAGGTTGGAATGGGTAAAGCTCATGTGTTAGATTGAATGAGGGCTCCAATCAGTCCCTCCTTCCTGCATCCCTACCTTTCTCAAGACTCCACTGTGGGTAATTTTTTCTCTGCCCCTTGACTTTGGATTTGGCCATACCACATGCATGTGGGTAGGAGTGACTGTCTTTCAGGTTATGTCTTAAGAAAGCACATGCAGTTTTGCTTGCCATCTTCACCTCTGTCAGTGCCAAGAAAAATGCATGTACCAGCTAGTATGCAGTCTAAGAAAGATGAAAGATATGGGGAGCAGAACTGCCCCAGTTGACTCACAGACCTTTAATAAGGAGCAGAACCATCTCAGCTACTACAGTCTGCAGCAGAGCTGCCCAGTCGAGCTCAGACTAGATCTGCTGAACCACAGACAATGTGCAGATGAGTGAGAAATGATAAATGCTTGTTCTTTTGAGCCACAAGGATTTTGGAGCATATATAGCAGGTATCTGGCAGTGATGTGTTTCTATGAGTGATCTAAGTCTAGGGTGCATGCATTCTGTTTGCCCAGGACAGTTCAGTTTATGCCCATTGTCCTAGCCGAAGTTCTTCTTTCACTCCCAAAAGTATCCCAGCTTGGGTGATAAACTCTCTCATCCATCTAGCTGAGGTAGTGTGTGGCTTATGGGGTTGCTCTAAGGGCCAGAGAAAGACTTGCTATCTGCTTGTTTGCCACTTCCACTCTTTTTTCTTTTTGTACATGATACAGCTTGTGGGATTTTAGTTCCCCAACCAAGGTTCGAACTCAGGCGCCTGGCAGTGGAAGCACAGAGTCCCAACCACTGGGATACCAAGGAAGTCCCTACCTCTGCTTCTTAATTCCTGTTTCCTAATCTGTCAACTGGGCTTCCCTGGTGGTGCTAGTGGTAAAGAACCTGCCTGCCAATGCAGGAGATGTGGGTGCCATCCCTGGGCTGGGAAGATCCCCTGGGGGTGGAATGGCTACACACTCCAGTATTCTTGCCTGGAGAATCCCATGGACAGAGGAGCCTGGTGGGTTACTGTCCATGGGGTTGCAAAAGAGTCAAGAGTCAACCAATCAGCAACAACAATCTGGCAAGTGGGACTTTAACTCTAGCCATCTTGAAGAATCAGGTCTTTTTACCACTTTTGGATCCAGGACATTCTGGGTTTCCTGATTTAAAAATGAATTCAGAGTAGTTAGAGGAATGAAAAGATAACTGAAAACAGTTGAATTCTAGGATACTTGATTGTAGCTAATTTTTAAAAAGGAATTGCTAGGTTTCCTAAAATTTAATCTGTTTTAATCTGTGTGCTGTGAGCAGATTCTGTTGAATCTTTATGACATCATTTCTATGAACATCATAATATTTTGAGGGAAAAGAAAAGCGTATGAACCATTCCACATTTTTCTGGGTGATGACCCACACAACCAAAATTAGTGCTTTTCTCCTTTGAAAATAAGTATCTCCAAGTTTAAGAAAATCCAGTTTATGTGGAAATACAAATTTGAAGAGAGTTTTATAGTTTGCTAAAGGATTCACTGCAAGTTTCCTTTAAACAGTGAACTGTTCTTGTTCAGTGATTATCAGCTGGATATGGTTTTGCCCTCCTGGGGACAAGTGGCAGTGTCTGGAGAGTTTTTTGATTGTCACACCTGGTGGAGGGGTGGTGGTTGCTATGGCACTTAGTGGGTAGAGGCCAAGGTTGCTGCTAAACCTCCTTTAATGCACAAGACAGCCCTTGACAACAAAAGACTATCCAGTTGCAGAGGTCAACAGTGTCACTGTTGAGAAACCCTACTCCTATGTTTTTTACAAAAAACAAGATAGGAGTTTTTAAAAAGAAACAAACGGTTTACACATGCCTTTTTAAGACATGTGAATATTGGGCCAGGTGTCTAAAAACCTGGATTCTAATTGCAGCTCTGCCCAAAGTACACTTTCTGTGTTTCAATGTTTTGATATGTGAGTTGGGAATTCATTTTGTCTATCTCTCCATGTAAGATAATAAAGAGCATAAGGGAGGGAAGGAGAGGAAGGGAGGGAGCGTGAGAGGGAAAGAGAGAGAGAGGTGTCTACTCAATCTTGTGGCATTCAGGTTGGTAAAGTTGAGTAGAGCAAGTTATAGAAATAAAGAAATGTAAACTTTGTGAGAGTATTTCTAACTGCTTTTACTTTTTTTTCGACATTTTATAGCAATAGGTCACTTGTGAAGAAACTGAAGCAGGACAGAATGTTTGTCCTTTCCCTAAATCTGACACAGAATCCAAGGCTTTGTCACTTCCTGTGCTGCCCCATTTGCCTCAGTTCACCGCAAGGCACCTCCAGTGCTTGTTACTAGTCATCAGTGGTTCAAGGAATATTATTGTTATTATTATTGCTCTTTTTTTAAGTTTAGAGAAATGTTAAAGGAGAGGAAGAAGCAGTTACAAAAATATCTTTCTAGTGATCTTCAGGGTTCAGAGTTGGGCAGAAAGCTAGTTTCCTCTGAGCTGCCATCTCTTGGTTTGACTCAAGGATGGGGAGTGAGGTGGACTCTGCTAAGCAGCAGCAGGAAGGAGGGAAATGAAGGAGAAAGGCCACTCATTGTTTAATTTAGAAACTCTTCAGGGCAGAGAAGACTGGCTGGATAACTTGTGGGGTCCAAGGCGAAATGAAAATCCTGGGCCCTTGTTCAAGCATTATCAGGAATTTCAAGACAGAGACAGCAGAGTGTTACAGCAAGCACAGCTGGCAAGACTCCGTGGGCACCTGCACTTCTCAGGCTGACGAAGCCTTCCTCAGAGGGCAGTGCCTGCTCTGGAGGGGAACGGGCAGTGTGGAGAGCCTTTCTCCTCAGTTCCCTGAGCTCTTGACTCTGGGTCTCAGGGAGAAAGCTTGAGCACTAAGGGCCCTCCAGGTCCAAAGGAAATGAAGGGCTTCCTCAAGGGAGGCCACAGACAGTTCCTCAGCTGCTTCTCCTGGCCTCCCTCAGTGCAGAGTCCCAATCCCAAGAGAAGTTCCCTGTTACAAAGGAAGTGAAAAATCACTTAAATTCACTGTTTCTTGGCGGGAGGCCAGTCAAAGAATGGTCTTACAATCTTACCTACCCTGCTATCTAAACTCAAATTGAGTTCCCTAGGGAACGATCATTCTATATCCAGAGGCACCACACTGAGAAAGTCCTTGTCAGGCAATGGCTTTAAATTCAAAGGAAACAAAGTGAAACCAAAGAAACGTCGCCTTCCCTTTAAAGTTCTGGTTAAGAGTTTAGAACATTATTATATTTTGCTAATAAAGGGAAAACAGTAACTCCTTCCCAATTCTGAATTGCCTTTACTCAAATTTTTGGTATATGCAGATTAATTTGGTAGTTTATCCTTATGGTGATGATGATGTTGATGACAATAAAGAAGATAATGATCATGAGGATAGCAACAATGATGATAGCAAACATATATATCTTACCACGTGCCAAGTACTCTGCTAAATGATTTAAATATATTGTCTCAGGAAATCCTGAGAGCAACTCTTTGAGATAAGTACTATTATTATTCCCATATTTAATGCAAACCAAAATTAGAGACATTTCATACAAACTTTAAAGGAAAGAGACCCTGAGAAGCATCTGTCAAGCAAGAGATGGTAAATGGAAAGTAATTGCACAGTTCTCATTCCGAACAAGTGAGAATGTGAAAATTGTCATTGCTTTCCCCTTTTATTTAGAATGTTTCCTTTATTGTGTATTTTGTGAACACAAAGTTTATTTTTAAATGCTTTTCATAATGCTTAGTACCCAGAAGCTTCTCAATAAAGGTGTGATGAATGAATTAATAAATGAGAGCTTTTGTGGGCTTACTCAAGATCTCAGCCTTCTTAAGAAGTTTAATGAAAATGTCCTGAGCTCTTTAATTATGAATTCTGCTACAAGAGTTTTGAGAAACAAAACTTTGTGGTTGGAGAAGTATGTTTACTTGCTCAATCATGCCCAAATCTTTGCACCTCCATGGACTATAGCCTGCCAGGCTCCTCTGTTCATGGGATTTCCCTGGGCAAGAATACTTGAGTGGGTTGCCAGTTCCTTCTCCAGGGATCTTCATTACCTTCATTTCAGGTAAATCATACTTATAATATCAGCCTGCCCTTCTTAAATGGTTATAAACTAAGGCATCATTACCACCACCTTGTGGTTGCTTCCTATAATTGCAGACAAATTGTTGCTGTTAAGTCACTATAGGAGTCTTCCCTGGTGGCTCAGAGGTTAAAGCGTCTGCCTCCAATGTGGCAGACCTGGGTTCGATCCCTGGGTCGGGAAGATCCCCTGGAGAAGGAAATGGTAACCCACTCCAGTATTCTTGCCTGGAGAATCCCATGGACGGAGAAGCCCGGTAGGCTACAGTCCACGGGGTTGCAAAGAGTCGGACACGACTGAGCGACTTCACTTACTTACTTACTTAAGTCACTAAATCATGTCTGACTCTTTGAGAGCCTCTGGACTGTAACTCTCCAGGCTCCTCTGTCCATGGGATTCCCAGGCAAGAATACTGGAGTGGGTACCCACGCCCTCCTCCAGGTGATCTTCCCGACTCAGGTATTGAAACTGCATCTCCTTGCACTGGAGGGCAAATTGTTTACCACTGAGCCACCAGGGACGCCCTGAAGACAAATTACCCAAACAAAAAGTCAGAGTTGTCTTGAATATTGAGCCTTACACTTTCTTAGTATATTACTTGACTTTTGTTATTATTAGATTTATGGGTAATAAATTAAAACAATAAAAGTCTATGTCTTTCATTGTAGAATACTTCAAATTCTTTTTGGAATTAGAACAATGTGATTAATAAGTACCTGAGAGAATGGAATGCTTACATTTCTGAACTAATTGATTTTTGAAAATTAAAAACATTTTACTGTCCTTCTAACCAGAGTGAAACTTTAGGAAACCAACTTCCCTTATATTCTTGTTGTTTGTGTTCAGTCCCTCAATCATGTCCGACTCTTTGTGACCTCATGGACTGCAGCACACCTGGCTTCCCTGTCTTTCACTAACTCCCAGAGTTTGCTCAAACTCATGATCATTGAGTCCCTGATGCCATCCAACTGTCTCATCCTCTGTTGCCTCCTTCTCCTCCTGCCCTCAATCTTTCCCAGTATCAGGGTCTTTTCCAATGAGTTGGCTCTTCGCATCAGGTGGCCAAAGTATTGGAGCTTCAGCTTCAGTATCAGTCCTTCCAATTAATATTCAGGGTTGATTTCCTTTAGGATGGACTGGTTTGATCTCCCTGCAGTCCAAGGGACTCTCAAGAGTCTTCTCCAGTACCACAATTCAGAAGCATCAATTCTTTAGTGCTCAGTCTTATTTACGGTCCAGCTCTCACATCCTTACTGACTATTGGAAAAAACCATAGCTTTGACTATGCTTTTCATATTAGGATACACTGAAACACTACATTTTAACTCTAAATATTTTACTGATTTCATTTGTTTAGGATTATGAGGTCTATGAGCACAAGGATTTTTTTTTTTTTGATCTGTTTTGTTTGTTGCTGTAATTCCAGTACACAGAATAATGCCTGGAATGTAATTGATGCTAAATAATATTTGTCAAGGGGCTTCTCAGGTGGCACTAGTGGTAAAGAACCCTGCTGCCAATGCAAGAGATGGAAGAGATGCAGGTTTGATCCCTAGGTTGGGAAGATTCTCGATCCCTGGGTTAGTAAGATCCCCTGGAGGAGGGCATAGCAACCCATTCCAGTATTCTTGCCTGGAGAATCCCATAGACAGAGGAGCATGGCAGGTAGCAGTCCATAGGGTCTCACAGAGTCAGACACAACTGAAGTAACAGTACAGCACATAGTATTTGTAAAAGGAATGAATGAAGGCGTGAAAAGCAAGTTCCAATGGTCCTCTGTTTAATGTTATGATTGACTCAGGTGGAATACAAGGGAGAAATCTATTGGATTTCCGGGATGGACTTTTTAAGAGCAGACCAAATGCCCTTTTGTCTGGGTGGTTAGATTTGGCAAACTCTTATAGAACGGTGGACATGTTTTGCTTAGGACAAGGCTTCTTAAGGTGCAGGGCTTAGTGGAGAAGAGCAAAGGGTGGATCTGGTGGGAGAAAAGGAGAATAACCTTTCTTTTCTTGTCTCCACAGGGTCAAAACTCACCTATCCTTCCCTCCTTAGGGTCAAAACTTACCTGTCTTTCAACTTCTTTTCAGAATTCTGTTAGATAAGTGGTTGGTACATTCCACAAAGTACTTGGTGGAAAAGCAATCCTTGTGTTACCATTAAGGAACAGATGACAGTTGAGAAGAATTGAAGGTCTGAGTCAGTATAACATTTCCTGTTTCTTAAGAACGTGAAAATTGGCTGACTATGTCTGTAGCTAGCCGCAGCATGATAAGAGGCTGGGTGGTAAATGCCGACAAAGTGGAAATGGACATCAGCAATTTGCTGCTATACCTTACAATATGGGCAAATCTTGCTTTCTGCAGTGGGCATGCACTTAAATTTTTTTGTGGAAAATGAATTTAGGTAAATTGAATCCTATTTTAAATCCAGGACAGGTGCTTGCCACTTAAAGGAACCCTGAAGCAAATCGTTTTTTCGAGTGAAAAAAAAAAAGGGCTATTTTGTCATTTTTGTGATTTCCTACATGTACTAAAAAACCCACAGTCCTCTGTAATTTAGAGGGCAGACTCCTTTGGATAAAAATACATACTTTGGGGCTGTTTATTTTTCAAACCTCTCTTGCCAAAGCTTAAAGCAGGAAATAGCTGGCTTTCTCAAAACCCCAATATTCCAGTCTGATATCTTTTCATAGTATACTTCTAAAGCAGGGTCAAAAATTTGCCAGATTATCTGAGACCAAGTCAAACTGTTAATGAAACATATATAGTACTGCTCTTTCCTGACTCAAATGACCACTGTGTACCTCTTCACTGAAACCTTGGCTGTCAAGCATAAGCTATAAACTTCATGTCAATGGGAAAGGAGTTATAATCGGAACTAGTATTTACCAAGTACTTACTATGAGCCAGGTTAGCTCATTTAATTTTCATAGTCCCTTAGGAAGTAGGTACTGTTTTTATTTTAATTTTGAAGCAGAGGAAATGGACACATACAAAGAAATTAAATGACTTGCCCAAGGTCACCTAGCTCTAAGGCGTGGATGTGAAATTGAATCTAGGAAGCCTCTAGTCCACCCCACCTCAGCATCACACTCTATGCCTCTGTGTGTGTGTATGCTTGTTCTCAAAAGGCAGGGAACATTTAGCTGCCTCGATGCTATATAAACTCTGTCACCATTCAGTCTGCATTGTAGACAAAGACTTGGGAGAGAGTTTTGCTTTGCTTTAAAAAATTTCCCTCTCTAGCTTAGCTAAAGGAGATTTGTTAGAGGATGGAGAGAGTAGTGTTTATATGTCCTGAAAATTAGTTATTTATGGAATGGTGATCAATCAAGTGCCCTGGCAGGGTTAACTTTGTAGTCTGAGATGGGGTAAGGTAATGGTATCAGTCAGTTCAGTCGTTCAGTCATGTCCGACTCTTTGCGACCCCATGGACTGCAACACACCAGGCTTCCCAGTCCTTCACCAACTCCCGAAGCTTGCTCAAACTCATGTCCATGGAGTCAGCGATGCTATTCAACCATCTCATCTTCTGTTGCTATTCAACCATCTCATCTTCTGTTGTCCCCTTCTCTTTCTGCCCTCAATCTTTCCCAGCATCAGGGTTCTTTCAAATGAATCAGTTCTTTGTATCAGGTGGCCAAAGTATTGGAGCTCCAGCTTCAGCATCAGTCCTTCCAATGAATAGTCAGGACTGATTTCCTTTATGATTGACTGGTTTGATCTCCTTGCAGTCCAAGGGACTCTCAAGAGTCTTCTCCAGCATCACAGTCTGAAAGCATTAATTTTTTGGCACTCAGCTTTCTTTATAGTTCAACTCTCACATCCATACATGACTACTGGAAAAACCATAGCTTTGACAAGATGGACCTTTGTTGGCAGGGTAATGTCTACGCTTTTTAATATGCTGTCTAGGTTGGTCATACGTTTTCTTCCAAGGAGTAAGCGTCTTTTAATTTCATGGCTGCAGTCACCATCTGCAGTGATTTTGGAGCCCAAAAAATAAAGTCAGCCACTGTTGCCACTGTTTCCCCATCTATTTGCCATGAAGTGATGGGACTGGATGCCATGATCTTCATTTTCTGAATGTTGAGCTTTAAGCCAACTTTTTAACTCTCCTCTTTCACTTTCATCAAGAGGCTCTTTAGTTCTTTCAAGAGGCTCTTTAGTTCTTCTTCACTTTCTGCCATAAGATTGGTGTCATCTGCATATCTGAGGGTATTGATATTTCTCCTGGCAATCTTGATTCTAGCTTGTGCTTCATCCAGGCCAACATTTCTCATAGTAATGTGCATAGTGGATTACTAATCTTCTTCCATCAGAACCTTCGGGAGTGGTTCAAGCATGTATAGAGCTCTCTGAGTTCAAAATCCTCCATCCACAACTAGTATTAGGGTGATCTGACTTCCTGGGTCTCACTGTCCTCATCAGGACAATGAGGGGATGATAATAGCACCCCATACCCCACAAGGCTATTGTGAGGATTGAATGAGATAATTAAAGTGCATACAATGTTGCCTGGAATGTAATAAATGCTCAGTAATGTTAGCTCTTATTGTTATTAGCTCCAAGCCCATCAGCATATTTTAGCACGGTTCCCTCTAAGCTTCTTTTGGTTCTTTTGGGGGGTTCTGAGAGAGTCCATTTTGCTAAGTTAGAGAAACCAGGGGAGGTTTGTACATTTGCAGAATCTTTCAGCATTTGAGTTTTGTTTCACCCTGGCAAGAAATGGCTTCCTGCTTTGAAAACAAAGGGAAAAAAATGTATTTTTAAAGTGAAGAAACACCTTTTTAAAAACACTCAGAAGACTTATTAGACAGAAAATAGCTTTTACAGAGCAGCATTGTGGTGATTGAGGGGAAAACATTGTCAAGCGTATGAATCAGATTGCTTTTAATGGAGAAGCAAAGTCGAGCATGGCAGAGATGGCTGGGGCGGTGGGAGGGGTGAGGGGGAGGGCAGGGGGTGCAAAAGGTTTGCCATGGAGATTGGATTGTGCCAGTCCAGAAACCACTTGCCAAATGAAAACTGCAGTCACTCTCACCCACTGCCGCTGTGCGCTAATGAATGCATTTTTGATTAGCTTTGCTGATTACCTGCTCTCTATGCACACAGCAGAAGACAGAATAGCCAAGTTTGGGGCTGTCGGTGAAGAGTTTAGAGGCAAGGGGGGCTGCGGGAGAGCTTTGATTATCTTTTTTATTTTTCTCTCCTCACCTGCTCCTCAGTATACATTGAGATAATGCTGACTTTTCCGGGGAGCAGCAAGAGGCCAGAAACTTGCATTTTTTTTTTTTTCCCCACACATCGGTGCTGCTGCAGAGTAATAAAACCAGTGCCAGAGGGGCAAGGAGCCACACACAAGCCCCCATCCGCTCTCCTCCGATTTCTCTGTAGCGTTTAACTCATCGCCTCAACCACAGGAAACGAATGTCTTTGCATATATTGAAAAAGAAATTATGTCTTTGATTTCCTAGATACATTACAAGTATTTACCAAGAGATGAGAATTAGGTGGGGAAATAGATTTTAGGCTCAGAAGGCAATGTCTCTGAAGATTTAGTGCAATTTGAATGAGAACACGAACTTTGGGAAGGAAAAACACAAGTTATCAATTTTGGAACAATTTCCTCTCTGGTGCTGTGAGATGAGAACTGAAATCCAATGTTGATAATCAAATGATTCTTTTCTTCCACATCAGATGGAGCAGAATTTTTCATATTGTATTTTCTCTGTGCATGGCTATTAATTTTTGTTGGGGTTGGGAAGTTGTTATAATTGCTGTTCTGGACTTGACATTGCATAAGTACTGATCTGTTTCTAACAAGTGGAAGGCTGAAGCGAATGGCCAGACTCATCTATGAATGTCAGCCTGGCCCAGGGCTGAGTGATCCTGTCTGGAGCAAGTATTATTTCCTTTATGGGTGGAAGCCTTGACCACTATTTAGATACAGAGATCAGGTCCACCCCCATGCTTAGGCAGTGAAGGAGTGCTTCCTCTGATTTGAGGGGTTTTGAGTGCCTCTTTAACCCTTTAACTTAAAGTTGGGTCTGGCTGCTCACCCCTCAAAAGCCAATAAAGAGGCAAGGTTGGTGGAAAAGTAAGTTTGCTTTATTTTGGATGCAAGCAACTCTCTGGGGGACTGGGGGGGGATGCCTTTTCAAAGGCTGATTTCCACCGCCTTCTCAAGAGCTTTTATAGATGGAGGGAGGGAGGGGGCTACGTGCAGAAACAGCACAGTCAGTTGTGACAGTCATCTTCAAATTAGTCATCGGTGGTCTGCTTAGCGTCATCTTGGTTGTTTTCGGTACAGTTAATCTTCAGTTCCAGGATCATTTTGTTCCCATGTCTTCGAGGCCAGTTCTCGGAATTGTGGCAGCTTACGTCATGGCTATAGTCTGGTTTGGTCGTCACGTAGCTAACTTCTTTTCTACCTGGTGGGTGTTTCAGTATCTGCAAGAAGCTCATAGGATATGGCTCAGAATATTGTCTATAGCTCTTGAGAAGGAACTAAAGATCCTTGACTTTGCTTAGTGACTAAACTATTATTATTTAGTCTCTTTTGTCTGTTTGTTTTTGCATTTTCTCACTTCTCTGGTTAAACTTATTCTTTGGCTAAAGTTTTTTTTTTTTTTCCCCCACAGACAAAAGTCAGGTGGAAGACATGGGGTGGGGTGGGCAAGGGCTACAGGGTCCTGCTTCATTTTACTTCCACTTTACCACTGGACTTGTGCTTTCTGAAATTCCCATCTCCACCCTCTCCTTTAGGAAGTTCTCTGTGAAAATGGCAGCGCTGCTTGCATTTGGTACGTACTTCCCAACAATTCTACATCATGGTACACCGACAGCTCCTTGGAACTGAAATCAACAAATTAGGGGACTCTGGCCACGTCATACCTTGAGATCTGAAAGCAATTAGTAACTCAGCACACCGGTAATCTATCTCTTGGTACCATCAGCAGTCTTGCAGAGGGGCAACCATATCATTTACTGTTCAACCTAGGAGCTTTTGAGAGTGGAAGGGGACACTAGTAATAATTAAACCAGAACATCAGGCAACCTGTATAATCTAGGAAACCTGGTCACACTGGTCAGTTACACCTTAACCCAGGCTAGTTTTCCACACTAGCCCTACTGATTGATATCAGACCTCTGAAATGTGTATTTTTCTAGTTTGTTTCCTCCATTAGTCCACTTCCTTATCTGCCTTTCTGTTTATACAGCTGCTGTCACCTGCTATCACTCTGTTTCTCTTCAGCCTCCATTTTTACAGATGAAGAGATAGATAAGAGGCCAAATGAGGTTTTTTTCCCCTTTAGGTTTCTATCAGAAGTGAGCCATCAGGTAATACCGTGGACCTTTGGGATCCTGGGGCAAATTGTGTGGTTCGAGTCTTCACTAGCTTTCTCCTGGTGTTTTCCACGTCTCCTTCAACATCTCTCTCTAGTTTCCCATTTCCCATGTTCTCTCTCATGTCCAGAATTTTCTTTCTTGCCTCATATCCACTAAAGCTTAACTATTTTCCATAACATTCCATTCCCTCAGGAATTTGCCCTCTGTTCAAAAATGAATGCTGAAAAATTAACTTATTAGTCTCCCTAGGTAGTATATTCATATTTAAATAGGGGACTTCTGGAGACTGTTTAGTCCAGTGAAGCAGTAATAATGGTGGGAATTCAAGAACCTTACCAAATGATTCTTTTTAGTTAGAAGATACAGTCTCTCAATATGACTTCATACCACATAGACCTGCCTTGGACAGGGCTTTCAGAGTTGGATAAGCTTTAATACCTCTCTGCCATCATCTAAATGACATGCTCTATGGGATTGTGCTAACAATCTTAGATTTACTTGAGTTTGTGAAAAGGCAATGAAAATGCTTTTCATAACAAAATTGATAAAATACTAAAGAAATAAAACAATCCAAGTTATGTGCCAGCCTGGTCTGTTCTAGGCAGGAACATAAACTCACTTTAGTGTGGCAGAGATTTGGGAGTGATTATCTTTTGTCTTTTGTTTTCTTGGGAGGATGAGATGTAGATTAAAGGAAGGATGGACAAGAGCTCTTAAAGCTAAAGTTTTCAGCCCTCCAGTTTAGTATCTTCCCTATCTGCATCCCTTCAAAAATAAAATTTAAAACATTACATATCAGGATTCTTTGGGAAATCACTTTCAAAAGACAATTATAATTTATTTCTTAGTGCTTTTATATACCCTCTACCCTACCAAGCACCATCTAAACCAATTAGTTGGTTCTCCCCATGGATGTGAGATTTGGTTATTCATTTAACAAGTAATTCTTGAGCACCTACTATGTGCCAGATAATATAGCAGAAACTGGTGAACCAACAGGATGCTGCAATAGAGAATAAAAGGTGAAGACCAAATTTTGACCTCTAGTAACAGAAAACCAAACTGTAATTATGTCAAATAGTATGGGCTTTGTTATCCCACTGATTAAGAAGCCTGGAGGTAGAGGGATTCAGAGTTCAGATACACAATGTAATTACTATTAGGGACCCTGGCACATTTCATCTTTCTATTCTACTGTCCTTAGCAAATGGGTAATGCTTCACTGATGCTTATAAGATATCTTCCACAGTAACAAGCATCACATGTAGATACACAATGACTAGTTAAAGGATTGGTGTTTTGTTTTTCCATCTCTCTGTTTCTTGCTTTATTTTTTCTCATCAAGGACCTTTCCAAAGCAGACTTTCCTTTATGTCACATTGGTCAGATTGGGTTATGTGGTCATCTCTAAACCAATCCCTGACAGAAGGGCAAGATATGATCATGATTAAGATCAATTCTTATCCAAACTGGGAAGGGACCAACTTCCTCTGACTACATGATAATTATGGGCATGCTTAGTCATTGCCTGACTTTTTGTGACCCCATGGACTGTAGCCCACCAGGCTCCCTCTGTCCAGGGGATTTCCCAGGCAAGAATACTGGAATGGGTTGCCATTTCCTACTGTAGGGGATCTTCCCCACCCAGGGATTAAACCTGCGTCTCCTGTGTCTCCTGCATTGGCAGGCAGATTCTTTACCACTACGCCACATGGGAAGCCTACATGATAGTCATATCCTTGAACAAAATAACCACTGTACTAGCAAATAAGAAGGTAGATGGAAGTTGTTGCTGTGGGGACAGTCAGTATTTTCTGCCTCAGGGTGGCCAGGAAAGGCCCACTTGATGGGCTGACATGTTTACTGAGACATGAAGGATGAGATGGATTCAGTCAAATGAAGTGGAAGAGAGAAGTTTTTCTAGGCAGAGAGAAGAACCTGTGCAAAGTACCTAAGATTTAAAGAATTTGGCATCTTTGAGGACCTGAGGTCCTCAAAGTGTGACTAAAATACAACAGTTGAGGGGAAAGTTCCATGAAATAAAGTTTGGGAGTAAGACAGGCACTGGAATAGTTACTTTGTACAGCATGGTGTAGGGCTTCCCAAGTGGCGCTAATGGTATAGAATCTGCCAGCCAATGCAGAATATGTAAGCGATGTGGGTTTGATCCCTGTGTCTGGGGTATTGCCTGGAGGAGGCCATCACAACCCTCTCCAGTGCTTTTGCCTGGAGAGAATTCCATGGATAGAGGAGCCTGGCTGGCTACAGTGTATAGGACTGCAAAGAGTCGGACACAGCTGAAGTGACTTAGCACTCACACATAACATGGTATAGATTAAGATTTAGTCTAAGTGTAATAGGGAGCCACTGAAGGGTTTTAAAACAATTGCTGGACATAGCCTATACTTTAGTATACTCTTAGTATACTTTGGTATCCTCTTGCTATTATATAGAGACTGAGTTGACGGTTGATGAGGAGTAGAATTTGGAGGCCAATTAAGAAATTTTTAGCAATGGTCCAGGCAACAAATGCTTGGAGCTTGGAATATGGAGGTAGCAATGCAGGTGGCCTGGAGAAGGCAATGGCACCCCACCCCAGTACTCTTGCCTGGAAAATCCCATGGATGGATGAGCCTGATAGGCTGCAGTCCATGGGGTCGCAAAGAGTTGGACAGGACTCTGCCAACTTTACTTTCACTTTTCACTTTCATGCATTGGAGAAGGAAATAGAGACCCACTCCAGTGTTCTTGCCTGGAGGATCCCAGGGATGGGGAAGCCTGGTGGGCTGCTGTCTATGGGGTTGCATAGAGTCGGACATGACTGAAGCGACTTAGCAGCAGCAGCAGCAGCAGCATGTAGGTGGCCAACTCATTGGAAAAGACCCTGATGCTGGGAAAGATTGAGAGCAGGAGGAGAAGGGGACACGACAGAGGAAGAGATGGTTGGATGGCATCATCAACTCAATGGACATGAGTCTGAGCAAATTTCAGGAGGTTGTGAAAGACAGGGAAGCCTGGCATGCTGCAGTCCATGGCGTCACAAAGAGTTGGACATGACTTAGTGACTGAATGGCAAAATGTAGTTGGAGAGAAGTGGGTAGGTAAATTTTATAGGTAGAACTGACATAGCTGATGGTTTAGATGTAGGGAGGGAGAGAACAGGAGGGACAGCAAAAGTATTTCCTAGGCTTTTGACTTCAGAGACTGGGTGGATGGTAGTCTCCTCCTCCTCCACCTTCTTCACCACTACCTCCACCACCTCCTTCCCTTCTTTCTGTTCCTTGTCCTCTTTTTCAGCTGAGATGAGAAAGTCTAGGTGAAGAGCAGGCTTTAGCAGAAGTGGGAGTATTGCTCTGAGAACTCTGCTTAGACATGTTAAGTTTGAGATGTTTGTGACATATCCAAGTGGAATGCTCAAGTAGGTAATTACACAGGAGACTCTAAGCCAGAGGAGAGGTCTGGGCCAGAGATACATATTTGGAGGTCAGCTGTGTATAAATTACACTCAAAGCCAGAGGACAGGATGAGCTCAGTTAGGGAAAAAGTGTAGAGAGGGAAGACAAGAGAGCCCTACCTAAAGAACATGAACATGTCCCACATCCTAAAGAACATGAACGTTGAAACGCTGGGGAGATGAAGAGGAGTCTGCAAAGGAGACTGTGAAGTAGAAGCCACTGAGCTAAGGGGAAAACCAAAAGAGGCTACAGTCATCCCAGGTCCCTCATAAATAAGAAAATCTGAGGCTGTTTAAGTCCCTTATTTGTATATATTGTATCTACATCCTCCCTTATACTTTAAATCATCTCTAGATTACCTATTATACCTGATACAATGTACATGCTATATAAATAGTTTAAAATACAATGTAAATGCTTTGTAAATAGTTACCAGTACACAGCATACTGCAGTTTTGCTTTTTGAAAATTTCTGGAATTTTTTTCTTTAAATATTTTCCATCTGTGCTTGGTTGAATCTGTGACTATGGAGGGCTGATTGTACATGGTTTGCCTAGGGCTACACAGGGAACCTCTCTCTGAAGAGATCCAGAGTATTGTATAAAAGTGTTTGAAGGGACAAAGTAGACAGGAAAATTTAGAAGTAATTTTAAACACATTAAAAGTATTGTTTTATTTCTTATTATGAAAATTATACGTATAGTCGGTCCTCCTTATCTTTGGGCTCTGGATCTGCAGACTCAACCAGTATTAAATCAAAAATCTTCAGAAAAAATTTTTTAGGAAGTTCCAAAATGCAAAACTTGATTTTTCTGAATGTCAGCAACTATTCATAACATTTATATTTATTTACAACTATTTACATAGTATTGACATTGTATTAGATGTTAGAAGTAATCTAAAGATGATTTAAAGCATACAGGAAGATGTGCCTAGGTTATATGCAATACTCTGATGTTTATATAAGGGACTTACATAAAACGAGCACTCTTGAATTTTGGTATCCAATGTGGGGGGCTGGGGTGGAAGAGAAAGTCCTGGTGTAAGTTCTTTGCAAATATGAGGGGACAGACTATATTGTGTTGAAAAATTGGAAGAGACATAAAAATATGAAAATGAAAATCAGCCATTTATTATTATTTTCATGTATAACTATCTAGTCTTCCTCCTCCCCTCCCTTTCCCCTCTTTCTCTCCCCCTCCACACACAGACACACAGTATGAGCAACAATGGGTTAGGCTATGTTGTGATAACAAGCAACCCCAAATCTCAGTGGCTTTATACAATAAAAGCTTTTTTTATCCAACACGTGAGTAGGGAGCCTCTGTACATCATAGTTATCTAGAGACGAGGCTAAAAGAAGACTCTTGCAACATGTTTTCCCCTGATTTTCAAGGCAGAAAAAGGGGCACGTGGTGAACTGATCGCTGGCCCCTAAATGCTCTACTCAGCATTCCACTTGCCCAGTTGTGTCACATGACCATGCCTCACGCCAAAGGGATTGGGACCCACAATCATACTATGTGCCTTAAAGGAGAGCATGGAAATATTTATGAATAGCCTTAATGATTTATATATATTTATATCACATCACTCTACATACTGTTTTGCAACCAACTTTTTAGCTCAATATATTAAAAAAATAGCATATTTGAGCATTTTCCCATACTATTAAGTCTTCTCATATAATGTGCTTTTTAATAGCTGCATATATAGTTATATAACAATTTAATCAATCCCTTATTATTGGGTATTTAAGCTGTTTCCAATATTTCGCTATGGCAAATTATGCTGCAGTGAAGCCCAATTAACACCATGAGGCTTGTGGGATCTTAGTTCCCTGACCAGAGACTGAACCTGGGTTCTTGTCAGTGAAACATGGAGTCCTAACCCCTGGAGGGCCAGGGAATTCCCACAATTAACGTGTATCTTTATTCTTATTTGTGATTCTTTCTACAGGATAAATTCTTAGATATGGTCTAAGATATGCAAAATGTTAAGTGAAAGTGTTAGTCACTCAGTCATGCCCAACTCTCTGCAGCCCCATGAACTGTAGCCCATCAGGCTCCTCTGTTTATGGAATTCTCCAGGCAAGAATACTGGAATGGGTAGCCATTCCCTTCTCCAGGACATCTTCCTGACCCAGGGATTGAACCCAGGTCTCCCACATTGCAGGCAGATTCTTTGTTGTCTGAGCCACCAGGGAAGCCACAAAACCTTCAGAGTGGGTATTTATAGTTAAATTTATCTCCAGAAAAGTTTTTATTAATTTATGCTCCTACAAGCAATGTGCAAGAGTGTACATTTCTCTGGATCTCACCAATTCTGGCTATTATCTACTGTTTTTAAATATTAGCTAATTTTTTCAATCAGAGAATCATATTGATTTTATTTGCATTTTCCATGGATTACTGGTGAGATTGAGCATTTTCATGTGCTTCTGGCCATTCTTATTTTGCGAGTTGCATATTTGTGTCTTCTGCACTTGTTTTTGGAGTAACACTAACACCATTGTCAATACTTTCCACCCGCACAGCCCCCACTCATAAGCACACTTCTTTTCTCTCTTTGCTTCTGAGCTTAAAATGCTTGATAGTAACTAAGGCAACAAAACATGCTAGGTGGTTGGACTCCAAGATAGTAGCAGTAATCGTCCTGAAACCTTCAACAATAGCTTTCATTAACTGTGTATAGTCTAAACAAAATTGTATATTCTGAGTGTCTGTCAGGGATACAGAGACATATGTTTGTGAGTAATTTTCTAGGCCTATGGGGTCTCTATCCTGAGGGCAGGGCTGCTATATTCTATGTGAATGGTGCAACCTGTGGTTGTGCAATGTGCTTGCCTGAAGGTCTGAGGACACGGGTTCAGTTCATAACTACTAGTTCTGGTTTGAATATTGTAATTTTCTACTTCCTTTCCCCTCCTTCACATCAGTTCTAACCATCTAGGTTTTTCACTATAAAGGACATTATATGTTAATATGGGTAAATGCTTATTCTTTTGTTTGTATTTCCTTCTGAGTTTAAAAAAATCATTAATTTATTTATTGTCACTTAACAAAAGTAAATGCTTATTCTTAAGAAAAAATATAGTAACACAATAACTGATTCAAGTAAAATCTGACACAAAATCTATGTAAAATGGGTGACTATAAAGATGCTCTGATTGGAGTAGTTGTGTGTTCTTTACTTGGTCTCCTCCTCATGCTCCCAGCACTATTCAAGATTTCCATGGAATACAGTTTGGAAACTATTGGAATAATGGAATGGGTACTAGCCCTGGAGTGAGGAGTGGAACTAACTGGTTGTAGGATCTTAAATGTGTTGCTTAACATCTCTGAGCCTTCATTTCTGAATCTATAAAATGGCAAAAATGTAAAACTGATAGTTACATATTGAGTACTTTATATAAAATTAGGAGGAATATTATAAAAGGCACTCCTTGCCCTTAAGAAGTTTATAATTCACTTTAACAACCATTTTACTGATCTTCTAAGATGCCTATGAGCTCCAGTAAAATAGCAGGTGCAATAAAGAATGACAATGTCAAAACATTTGGAAGTGAAAAATCATACAAATGAAAAATAATATTATACATATTGAACTGTCATTAATATTTTAATGAATTCATCAGCAGTTTCCCTTAAGGCTGAATGAGGCTGGTTTATAGAGCTAGAGCTAGTCACCTGCGAAGTGGTAGCTGCCATCTTGTCTCCTGCCCACTTCGCAGAGCTTACCAGTGTTTCAAAGAGTCATGAGAAATGCTGCCCATTTGGAAACTATTGCCTAGTTCTGAGACCTGCCATGAAACCCACCCACTGGGAAAGGGCAGTCACTGAGGAAATTTTCCAGGATTCAGAGGCTGGGCTTGGTTTGGAGGTACAACTATCTCAGTAGGATTCAAGCAACAGTCAAAACCAGGGTGTTATATTAGAGTGTTTGAAAGGTAGGGTGCAACAGATGGTGGTAGGTCTTGAAACCAAATCCAGTCTCTTTACCCCAACACTGAATTAAATCATGAAGACAGTTTTGTGTAAAGTAGAAAAGGATTGCTTGATTGCTTGGGCTTCCCAGGTGGCACAGTGGTTAAGAATCCACCTGCCAATGCAGGAGACACATCCATCCCTGGGTTGGGAAGATCCCCTGGAGAAGAAAATGGCAACCCACTCCAGTATTCTTACCTGGAAAATCCCATGGACTGAGGAGCCTGGTGGTCTACAGTCCATGGGGTCACAAAGAGTTGGACATGGTTGAGTGACTAAGCACAGACATACACCAGCAAAGGGGGCCTCAGCAGGCTAATGCCCTCATAACTGTGTGTCCAGACTAGGAATGGGTAGTGGGGAGTTTTATAGTAGTGGTTCAAAGAGGGCTTTCCTGGTGGCTCAGATGGTAAAGAATCTGCCTGCAATGTGGGAGACCTGGGTTTGATCCCTGGGTTGGGAGGATTCCCCAGGGAATGGCAACCTACTCCAGTATTCTGGCCTGGAGAATTCCATGGACAGAGGAGCCTGGCAGGCTATATACAGCTCACAGGGTCATCAAGAGTCGGACTTGACTGAGCGAGTTTCACTTTCACTTTTCACTCTGAAAGAGGGCATGATCAGCTTGTGGACTTTCTTCTTGTGGGTTGGTGGTGAGGTAAGTAGGAGTCAGTATCTATCATCAGCCTTGCGGTCTGGTGTCTACCTGTTTGTGGGCAGGATACAGTCTACTTCTCCCACCAGGTGGAGGTTTCAGTAATTGCAAAACCATTCAAGACATTGTTTCATATATTCCTTGACCAGTAAAGTGAAGTTGCTCAGTCGTGTCTGACTATTTGCGACCCTATGGACTGTAGCCTACCAGGCTCCTCCATCGATGGAATTTTCCAGGCAAGAGTACTGGAGTGGGGTGCCATTTCCTTCCTTCCTTTCCAAGGGCATCTTCCCAACTCAGGTATCTAACCCAGGTCTCCCATATTGCAGGCAGATGCTTTACAGTCTGAGCCACCAGGGAAGTCCATATTCCTTCAGTGGAAACCAATCCCAAAGAAAGGCAATGCCAAAGAATGTTCAAACTACTGCACAATTGCACTCATCTCACATGCTAGCAAAGTAATGTTCAAAATTCTCTAAGCCAGGCTTCAACAGTATGTGAACTGTGAACATCCAGATGTTCAAGCTGGATTTAGAAAAAGCAGACGAACCAAAGATCAAATTGCCAACATCTGTTGGATCATCAAAAAAGCAAGAGTTCCAAAAAAATATCGACTTCTGCTTTATTGACTATGCCAAAGCCTTTGACTGTGTGGACCACAATAAACTGTGGAAAATTCTTAAAGAGATGGGAATACCAGACAACCTGACATGCCTCTTGAGAAATTTGTATGCAGGTCAAGAAGCAACAGTTAGAACTGGACATGAAACAACAGACTGGTTCCAAATAGGGAAAGGAGTACATCAAGGTTGTATATTGTCACCTTGTTTATTTAACTTAAATAAATTTATTTAACTTAAATTTCTCAGGATGTGGAGTACATCCTGAGAAACGCTGGGCTGGATAAAGCACAAGTTGGAATCAAGACTGCTGGGAGAAATATCAATAACCTCAGATATGCAGATGACACCACCCTTATGGCAGAAAGTGAAGAAGAACTAAAGAGCTTCTTGATGAAAGTGAAAGAGGAGAGTGAAAAAGTTGGCTTAAAACTCAACATTCAGAAAACGAAGATCATGGCATCTGGTCCCATCACTTCATGGTAAATAGATGGGGAAACAATGGAAACAGTGACAGACTTTATTTTCTTGGGTTCCAAAATCACTGCAGATGGTGACTGCAGCCATGAAATTAAAAGACGCTTGCTCCTTGGAAGAAAAGGTATGATCAACCTAGATGGCATATTAAAAAGCAGAGATATTACTTTGCAAAAAAGGTATGTTTAGTCAAAGCTCTGGTTTTTCCAGTTATGTATGGATGTGAAAGTTGAACTATAAAGAAAGCTGAGCACTGAAGAATTGATGCTTTTGAACTGTGGTGTTGGAGTAGACTCTTGAGAGTCCCTTGGACTGCAAGGAGATCCAGCCAGTCCATCCTGAAGGAGATCAGTCCTGGGTGTTCAGTGGAAGGACTGATGTTGAAGCTGAAACTCCAATACTTTGGCCACCTAATGAGAACTGACTCATTTGAAAAGACCCTGATGCTGGGAAAGATTGAAGGCAGGAGGAGAAGGGAATGACAGAGAATGAGATGGTTGGATGGCATCACTGACTCAATGGACATGAGTTTGAGTAAACTACGGGAGTTGGTGATGGACAGGAAGCCTGGCATGCTGCAGTCCATGGGATCGCAAAGAGTCGGACATGACTGAGTGACTGAACTGAACTGAGCGGGAACTAGGAGTCTGCCCCAAGGCTGCACTATTATTTCTTGACTTTCCCCTTTTGTCTCCACAACTCCTCCCCTAATTAGCAACTGTTTGGACCTCCGGTTGGAACTGAGGGACTGAATAAAGCCTATTTCCTGTAATCAAGAGAAGGGAGACACAGAAAGGCTTTTGTGTCCTGGAGGCCCACAGGGCCCTGCTGTGTGTATCAGTCTCAGCAAGCAGTCCGGTGCATTTGGGAGTCTGGGTTCAGTTCAGTTCAGTCGCTTAGTCGAGTCCGACTCTTGGCAGAATTCTAACCAGTGGATGAAGATCTATGGCCAGGAGCTGAGCCTAGCAGAAGTATTGCAGCCCTAATCAGGATAACCTGCAAGAATTAAGAGGTAGGAAACAGGTCTGAAGCCCAGGTGAGTTGAAGGAGACCTTTGGGTGCTTAAGGTCTTTCAGGTTATAAATTTACACAGCCTGAATAGAATGAAGAAGAATTTTTTTTTTCTACCGTGATACTTATGAAGTGGTAGCCAAAGTGGAGAGAGAATATATGGGGGCATGATTGCTAGAGGTACTCCCTAGAAAGAAGCTCTTTCAAGCCACACCTCCCCACCCACTAAAGAATATCTTTTTAGGAAGAATTTAAAGTGCATTTCCCCATTACATTTCCTCTGCTCATGTATTAGGGGACGGGGAATTATAAATCAAAATGTTTCCCAGATTACTAAAGCGATGGTTACTTTTAATAATAAAGAGCAATTGAATTCTTTAGGCATTTATTATGATAATACTGCATTGTTTTCTGTAAGGCAAAGCTTTTCAAATTGGCAACTCTTTTTGATTTCACAGTGTGGGGCAGAGGATGAATTAAGGTGGGCTAAAATTAATTGATTTGGAGAAACTAGTCAGGTTAGAGAATATTGTAGCAATCCAAGTGAGATGCTGGTAATTTGCCAGGAGAGTGATGGTAGTGGAGGAATGAAAACAGATAGTTTGGAAATATATTTTGGTTATAAAATCAACAGGACATGGATATGTGTAACCGGTTGGATATGTGTCTAGCATGATGTGAGAGAGAAGGAGGTGTCACAGGTAAATCTTAGGCTTCTGACTCACATATTTGTATGTATGATGGGCCATTAACTAGCAAAGGGGACACTAGAAGCAATTAGGCTTGGAGATAGAAAACTCTCAGTTCAATTGTAGAGGTATTGCATTTGCAGTGCTTTTGAATCTTGGAAAGGGAATGTTGAGTGGGAAGTCTGAAGTTCAACAGAAAGGTCTATGCTGGAGACATAAATTAGGTGAGTCATTTATGACTCACACTATACATATTATTCTGTAATTTGTTTTTCATCTTTAATATGTCCTATATAGCCTCCACTCAATATATATATATATTAATCTCATTTAATAGTCATATAATATTCTATAGTATGTGCAAATGTACTATAATTTATTCAACCATTTTCTTATCCAATGAACATTTAGATTGGCTCCAGAATTTTTAAAAGTATTACAAATGCTGCAATAAACAAGCTTACACATATATCTTGTTATACTAATAGTGCTTTTATTTCTGGTGGACAAATTCTCAGAAGTGAGATTGCTGGATCAAAAGCTATGTACATTTTAATTTTAATAAATGTTTCCAGGTTGGCTATATAATAGATGGTTGAGAGCAGGAGCTGTGGAATAAAAGTGTCAGGTTTCAAACCTTGACTCCACCATTCACTAGCTTTATAACCATGAACAAGTTAGTTACTCTCCTCTGCCTTCCTCCATTTCTTCTTCTGTAATTAGGATGTACCTGTCTCATGTCACTGGTCTGAGGATTAAATGATATACTAGATTTATATTGTATGAACAGCTTAGAAATTTTGAGACACACAATGAACTTAGTAAAAGTTATTATTGTTTAAAAAAAACTGTAGTTTATTTATAGTTCTACCCACAACATTGGATAATACCTACTTCCCTCACAAACTCAACAGCAAAGTATGTTATCAATTAAAAAATTGTTGCTATGACTTCAAGTTCTGATCATAACAGAGTAGCTGGTATCAGGCTACTCTCCTGCCATGAATGACTGCAAAAACTGGACAAAAATACTTAAAACAACCATTTACAAGCATTTGACAGCAACCAAAGCAGGGTGGCAATCCTTGAGAGAGAGAGAGAAATATCTGATTCAAGCCTAGCATTTACCTAGGTGTTTTCCCTCTGTATATTTCCCAAGGTGGCAGAATCCATGCTGAGAGTGGTGGTCTCTCTGGGCAGAAGAAGCAGGAATTAGAGTTTGGGCCTGCTAAAGTGGGTGGAATTTGTGAGCTGGTTGCCAGAGAGACTGGAGCCATGGAGAGGAAGCCCCAGAAGGTACCATGTTGTCATAATAATTCCTAGCATGTACCAGGCAATGGATTTTCACTTTAATCTAATTTTTACAATAAGCTTATGAACAAGGCTAATTAGAAGTAGGTTTAGTATTATCCCTATTTTACTGATGTGTGTTTATTATTTCCCCGTTTTATTGTTGTTTAGTCACTAAGTCATGTCTGACTCTTTGCAACCCCATGGAGTGCGGCATACCAGGCTTCCCTGTCCTCCTCCCGCAATTTGCTTGAACTCATGTCCATCGAGTCAGTGATGCCATCCAGCCATCTCATCCTCTGTCGGCCCCTTCTCCTCCTGCCCTCAATCTTTCCCAGCATCGGGGTCTTTTCCAATGAGTTGGCTCTTTGCATCCAGCGGCCAAAGTACTGGAGCTTCAGTTTCAGCATCAGTCTTTCCAATGAATATTCAGGGTTGATTTCCTTTAGGATTGACTAGTTTGATCTTGCTGTCCAAGGGACTCTCAAGAGTCTTCTCCAGCACCACAGTTTGGAAGCATCAGTTCATCACTCAGCCTTCTTGATGGTCCAACTCTCACATACATACTACTTTTTCTAGGCAAAGGAAAAATAGAGGTACAGAGAAGTTAAGTAATTTCCCCCAAGTCACATAGCTCACAGTGGTAAGATTTGATTTAAATCCAGGTAGCTCCTACACCATAGTGCCTTTCTGAAGAGCAGGTGCTGGTCTAAGTATCTTATATTGTATTAACTCATAAAGGAGCTATCATTATCATTCTCACTTTAAAGAGAACTTCCAGCTAGGCATTGCTAGATCTGAGATTCAGACTCAGGTAGTGAGGCTCTAAAGTTTTTGCTCTTAAATACCACATCACCCCTATTCTTTTATTTTTTGGAGTTTTTATCTGGAATGGTTCCAGAATTTAATATCTATTAATTATTATTTGTTGGCACAATTGTATGGATTTTCTCTTTACTTTTTTAATACAAATTGTATTGTTAGACTTCCTAACATCTTTCGTAAACTGCTGGAATTTTTTTTTTTGTCTTCTTTAGAGTGTTTACATTTGTATGGTGAATGCTTTTTATTTTTTATATGTTTATAATGTTTTGTATTTAAGTTATAAAAACTTTGTAAAATAAATTGGAAAGCTTTGCATCTTTTATACATATCCTATGTTTTTTTAATGTTCTTTAAAATTTTTTATTGTGGCAAAATACACATGTAATTTACCATTTTAACCATTTTTAACTGTACACTTTGTTGGTATTAAGTACATCTGTACCATTGTACACTCATCACTACCATCCATCTCCAGAACTCTTTTTGTCTTGCAAAACTGAACATCTATATTCACTTAACAGTAACTCTCTATTCATCTTGCCTGGCCTCCTGAAACTTCCTTGTACTCTCTGGGTGTATGTATTTGACTACTCTATGTATCTCATGAAAGTGGATTTTTGTCTTCACGTCTGGCTTGCTTCACTTCAGCATAATGTCATCAACATTCATTTGTGTTGTAGCATGTGTTGGAATTTCCTTCCTTTTTAAGTCTAAATAACATTTCATTGCATATTTTTACTTTATTTTCCTTATTGACTTGTCTGTTGATGGACATTTCTTTCTACTTTTGTGGCTATTGTTAATGATGTTGCTATGAACGTGGCTGTAGAAATATTTCTTTAAAACCTGCCTTCAATTATTTTGGGGTGTATGCCCAGAAGTGGATTTCCTGGACCATATGGTAATTCTGTTTTTACTTTTTTGAGGAACAACCATAATTCTGTCCACAATGGCTATATTATTTTAAGTTCCCATCAATAGTGCAGAAGATTTCTAGTTTCTCCATATCCTCACCAATGCTTGTTATTTTCTGTTCTTTTTTTTTTCTTTTTTGGATAGAAGCCATATCTTTTCGTGTGCTTATTGACTTTGCTGTGTGCTGTGCTTAGTCGCTCAGCTGTGTCTGACTCTTTGTGACCCCATGGACTGCAGCCTGCCAGGCTCCTCTGTCCATGGGGATTCTCCAGGCAGGAATACTGGAGTGGGTTGCCATGCCCTCCTTCAGGGGATCTTCCCAACCCAGGAATCGAACCCAGGTCTCCTGCATTGCAGGTGGATTCGTTAGCAACTGAGCCACCAGGGAAGCTTAAGAATATTGGAATGGTTAGCCGATCCCTTCTCCAGGGGAACTTCCTGACCCAGGAGTCAAACTGGGGTCTCCTGCAATGCAGGTGGATTCTTTACCAGCTGGACTACCAGGAAAGCCTGTGCTTATTGACTAGTCATTCTTATATCTTCTTGGGAGAAATCTTAGTTCTTAGTTCTTTGCTCATTTTGAATTGGTCTTTTTAAAAAAAATTGTTGAGTTTTAGAAGTTCTTTATATATTCTGAATATTAATTCCTTATTAGACACAAGATTTACAAATTATTTCTCCTATTCTCTAGGTTGCCTTTTACCTTGTTGATTATTTCCTTGATGCACAAAAATGTTTAATTTTTATGAAATCCAATTTGTCTATTTTTGCTTTTGTTGCCTGTGCCTTTGTTATCTCCAGGAAACCACTGCCAAATCCAATGTCATGAAACTTTCCCCCTATGTTTTCTCCTAAGAGTTTTGTAGTTTTAGCTGTAACATGTAGGTCTTCGATCCATTTTGAAGTGATTTTTGTATATGATGTTACGAGTCTAATTTCATCCATTTTGCACATGGATATCCAGTTTTCCTAGCACCATTTGATGAAAAAACTGTCCTTTCCCCATTGAATGTTCTTGAAATCGTTGCCAAAAAATTATTTGACCATACATATATATATAATTTATTTCTAAGTGCTTTATTTACTTTCATTGGTTTATAAGTCTGTCTTTATTCTAATTGTTGTTGTTGTTATTTAGTGCTAGGTTGTTTTCAACTCTTATGCAACCCCATGAACTGTGTAGCCCACCAGGTTCCTCTGTCCATGGGATTTCCTAGGCAAGAATACTGCCAGTGGGTTATCATTTCCTTCTCCAGGGGATCTTCCTGACTCAGGGATAGAACCCCTGTCTCCTGCATTGGCAGGCAGGTTCTTTACTACTGAGCCACCAGGGAAGCCCCTTTATTCCAATACCATATTGTTTTGATGGCAAATAGATGGGGAAACAATGTATACAGTGACAGACTTTATTTTCTTGGGCTTCAAAATCACTGCAGATGATGACTGCTGCCATGAAATTAAAAGACACTTGCTCCTTGAAAGAAAAGCTATGACCAACCTAGACAGCATATTATAAAGCAGAGACATTACTTTGCCAACAAAGGTCCGTATAGTCAAAGCTATAGCTTTTCCAGTAGTCATGTATGGATGTGCTGAAACTCCAATACTTTGGCCACCTGATGTGAAGAGGTGACTCATTAGAAAAGACCCTGATGCTGGGAAAGATTGAAGGCAGGATGAGATGGGGACGACAGAAGACGAGATGTTTGGATGGCATCACTGACTCAATGGACATGAGTTTGAGCAAGCTGCAGGAGATGGTGAAGGACAGGAAAGCCTGGCGTGCTACAGTCCATAGGGTCACAAAGGGTTGGACACGACTGAGCAACTGAACAACAACAAATTGTTTTGATTACCATAGGTTTGTAGTTGGTTTTGAGATGATGAAATATGAATCTTCCAGCTTTGTTCAAGATTGCTTTAACTATTCAGGTATTTTGAGATGCCATGTAAACTGTAGGGTGGATTTTTCTATTTCTGCAAAAAATATCATTGGGATTTTGATAGGAATTTCATTGAGTCTGTAGATCACTTTGGGGAGTGTTGAAATCTTCACAATAGTAATACATGACATGGGTTATCTTTCCATTTATTTATGCCTTCTTTAATTTCTTTTCAGGTTTCCCTGGTAGCTCAGATGGTAAAATCATCTGCCTGCAATGCGGGAGACCCAGGTTCATCTAGTAGTTCTAATAGCTTCTGTGTGTGTGTAATGTGTAAAGTTTTTATACATATAGCATCACATCATTTGTAAACAGACAATTTTACTTTTTCCTTTCTAATTTGGATACCTTTATTTTTTTCTATTAAGAATGAATAACTTAATTAGATTAATAGCCTAGTAATTTCTGATAGCTTAATTGCTCTGTCTAGAACTTCCAGTACCATGTTGAATGGAGGTGGTGAAGTGTGCATTCTTGCCTTATCCTGATCTTAGAGGAAAAACTTTGTCCTTCACAACTTAGTACAATGTTTTCTATGAGTTTTTTATATATGACTTCTATTATGTTGAGGTAGTTTCCTTCCATTCCTAGTTTGCCCATAGCTTGTAATACAAATTAAAAAGTACATTTTTGCAGAGATAAATTTTAGGTAAGTCATGATTTCTATTTTAATTTCTTCTTTTATCCAAGCACTTATCACTTTCCAGATGGCCAAGATATTCTTATATTTTTGTTATTGATTTCTAATTTTTTGTACTATTGTTAGGTAATGGGGGTCTTTAAAAACTTTATGAATATATTAAAGTTCCTTTGTGTGAAGGACATCATTGATTTTAATAAATATCCCATAGCCATAAGAAGAAAGTACATACTTTCTTTGAAGGGGACAGAAAATTTTGATTGAATAACTCCCATTCTCCATTTTTCCTTTCTGCTTTGTCATTTTCTGAAAGACATCTATTAACATTCTCACTGTGTGTAGTTATACTGCTTTCTCTGTCTAATTCTGGGAAACTTTGCTATTTTATTGCTTGGCACATAAATATTTTTGATGGCTATATCTTCTTAGTATCTTTTACCATCATGCCAGCTTTAAGTCTTTGTTCAAATGTTACCTTTTTAGATACGCTTCTAAAAGGCACTGTTCACCACTCTTTTGCATACATTTCATCTTCCCTTATTTTGAGTTTTTTGATTTGCTATAGTTTTCATTTGGGAATATTCTTTCTTTGAAGGATTTACTTATAAAGAGTACATGAATGGTGTACTTTCTGAACTCATGTTTACAAGTGTTTTTTACTCTCCCATATGAATATTACTTTAAATCCTTTTTCCTACATATATTTCTTTCAGGATTGAAGAAGAGAAATTTCATGCTAGTCTAAGTCTATGTTATGAAAGATTCTTTACCATCTGAACCATCAGGGAAGCCCAATTATATGTTATAAACAACCTTAAAAAATCTATCTGGATATCTATAAGATTTTCCTTATATTGTAGCCTAGGGTTTTTTTTTTTTTTTTTTTTTGCTTAGGTGTTTTAATAGGCTTTCTGGGTGTGCTTCTTTTCTCATTAAAGGTTCTTAAAATTTGGGATCACTTTTAATGCGAAAACTAAAGTTTTGTAGTTTAGAGAAGTTTTCTTTTATTGTTTCTCTGATTACTGATTTCCACCTATTTTTTTCTCTTCTTGTACAACTATTGCTTAGTTATTAGTTTTCTGGACCTGCTCTCAATATACCTTATCTTTTCATTGATAAATCCCATTTCAATGTATTTTTCTCTTATGTTTACAAATATTTCTTTTATCTTTTGGTTTTCAGCATCGATCATTCTACTTGACATTTTCACTGCTAAATTTTTTAATAGTGAAAAAAGTTTTTTGGTTTCCCCATTTCTGTGTCTCTTTAGGGCTTCTTGCTGTTTTCATCTTATTTTTTCCTCTTTCCCTTACTTAGTTCTGTCCCAATTATAGTCATGCATTCTAGCTGTTCAGATTGATTGTTCTCTCATGTTACTTAATTTCCTTAGCTGTACTGTGAATTTTCAATACGTGCTTATGGATGTGTTCATTCAGTACACATGTAGTTAAGGTTGTTAAGGGTCTTTCTGGCAATAGTGAATTGGAAGGTGTTGGATGATAGAGTAAGGATTTTTATTCCAGTGTTCCCTTAGCAAGTCAAAGAAGAAATGGAACCTCACTATGGTATGTGTGCTTGTATATGTGGCCTTTCTGTTCTCAGTCTTCCTTCCTTAAGTGCAAGTATTGATAGAAAAGTTCATGAAGGAATTCCCTGGTGGTCCAGTGGTTAGGACTCTGCGCTTTCACTGCCAAAGGTCCGGATTCAGTCCTTGGTCAGGAAACTAAGATCCTACAAGCCATGTGGCATAGCCAGGAAAAAAAAGTGCATGAAATGGGAACAATGCAGCTATTGCCCTCCAGGGATGCCTCAGATCAGCAAAATGAATTATCTTCATAGGAGTGCTCTGGAAAGTGGAAGAACATTACTGAAAACTACTTATTTCCTCCTTGACCCTTCCTTTATTGTTCTGAAAAATGACATCATGCACTTCTTATGTCCTCTGGAGACGTGGCATTCTCTGATCCAATTAAGATTCTCTGTAGATTCTTTTACCATCAAACTATGCTTATTTAAGATAAGTAGTCCTACAAATAGCTGTGAAAAGAAGAGAAGCGAAAAGCAAAGGAGAAAGGGAAAAATATAAGTATCTGAATGCAGAGTTCCAAAAATAGCAAGAAGAGATAAGAAAGCCTTCCTCAGTGATCAATGAAAAGAAATAGAGGAAAACAACAAAATGGGGAAGACTAGAGATCTCTTCAAAAAATTAGAGATACCAAGGGAACATTTCATGCAAAGATGGGCTCGATAAAGGACAGAAATAGTCTGGACCTAACAGAAGTAAAAGATATTAAGAAGAAGTGGCAAGAATACACAAAAGAACTATACAAAAAAGATCACCAAGATAATTATGATGGTATGATCACTCACCTAGAGTCAGACATCTTGGAATGTGAAGTCAAGTGGGCCTCAGGATGCATCACTATGAACAAAGCTAGTAGAGGTGATGGAATGCCAGTTGAGCTATTTCAAATCCTGAAAGATGATGCTGTGAAAGTGCTACACTCAATATGCCAGCAAACTTGGAAAATGCAGCAGTGGCCACAGGACTGGAAAAGGTCAGTTTTCATTCCAATCCCAAAGAAAGGCAATGCCAAAGAAAGCTCAAACTACCACACAATTGCACTCATCTCACATGCTAGTAAAGTAATGCTCAAAATTCTCCAAGCCAGGCTTCAGCAATACGTGAACCGTGAAGTTCCAGATGTTCAAGCTGGATTTAGAAAAGGCAGAGGAACCAGAGATCAAATTGCCAACATCTGCTGGATCATGGAAAAAGCAAGAGAGTTCCAGAAAAACATCTATTTCTGCTTTATTGACTATGCCAAAGTCTTTGACTGTGTGGATCACAACAAACTATGGAAAATTCTGAAAGAGATGGGAATACCAGAGCACCTGATCTGCCTCTTGAGAAACCTATATGCAGGTCAGGAAGCAACAGTTAGAACTGGACATGGAACAACAGACTGGTTCTAAATAGGAAAAGGAGTACATCAAGGCTATATATTGTCACCCTGCTTATTTAACTTCTATGCAGAGTACATCATGAGAAACACTGGGCTGGAAGAAGCACAAGCTGGAATCAAGATTGCTGGGAGAAATATCAATAACCTCAGATATGCAGATGACAGCACTCTTATGGCAGAAAGTGAAGAGGAACTGAAAAGCCTCTTGATGAAAGTGAAAGAGGAGAGTGAAAAAGTTGGCTTCAAGCTCAACATTCAGAATACAAAGATCATGGCATTTGGTCCCTTCACTTCATGGGAGATAGATGGGGAAACAGTGGAAACAGTGTCAGACTTTATTTTTTTGGGCTGCAAAATCACTGCAGATGGTGACTGCCATGAAATTAAAAGATGCTTACTCCTTGGAAGAAAAGTTATGACCAACCTAGATAGCATGTTGAAAAGCAGAGATATTACTTTGCTAACAAAGATCTGTCTAGTCAAGGCTATGGTCATGTATGGATGTGAGAGTTGGACTGTGAAGAAAGCTGAGAGCCAAAGAATTGATGCTTTTGAGCTGTGGTGTTGGAGAAGACTCTTGAGAGTCCCTTGGACTCCAAGGAGATCCAACCAGTCCATTCTAAAGGAGATCAGCCCTGGGATTTCTTTGGAAGGAATGATGCTAAAGCTGAAACTCCAGTACTTTGGCCACCTCATGCAAAGAGTTGACTCATTGGAAAAGACTCTGATACTGGGAGGGACTGGGGACAGGAGGAAAAGGGGACAACAGAGGATGAGATGGCTGGATGGCATCACCGACTCGATGGATGTGAGTTTGAGTGAATTCCGGGAGATGGTGATGGACAGGGAGGCCTGACGTGCTGCGATTCATGGGGTCGCAAAGAGTCAGACATGACTGAGCGACTGAACTGAACTGAACAGTCCTCAAACATGACTAGGTATTAGAATCACCTTGTATGTGTGTACACTCATTTGCTCAGTCATGTCCATGTGGTCCCATGCACTGTAGCTCATCAGGCTCTTCTGTCTATGGGATTTCCCAGGCAAGAATACTGGAGTGGGTAGCCATTCCCTCCTCCAGGGGATCTTCCTGACCCAGGAATAGAGCCCATGTCTCTTGCATTGGCAGGTGGATGGGAAAGTGGGGAAAGTGAGGCAAGTGAAGTGGCTCAGTTGTGTCCGACTCTTTGCAACCCCATGGACTGTAGCCTACCACACTTGTCCATCCATGGGGTTTTCCAGGCAAGAGTACTGGAGTGGGTTGTCATTTCCTTCTCCAGGGCATCTTCTTGATTGAGGGATCAAACCTGAGTATCCCACATTGTAGGCAGACACTTTACCATCTGAGCCACCAGGGAAGCCCATTAAAATCACCTTGGGACATTAAAAAAAAAAAAGTACTATCTGCCTCTTTCCTCTCTCCTAGGACAACTGGATCAAACGTTTTGGTGATAGAATCTAGGCACTTGGGCTACCATTTTCCAAATTGTTTACTGGATAGTTTCTTCTAGATATAATGTTTATTACCTACCTTCAGAGAAGAGGTCAATAAGTGTTTTCTAAATAAACCAATTGATAGATGTAATTTTAAAAATTTATAATAGTCATTTGAATATATATTTGCACATTACATAAAACCCTAAAGGCCCAAAATATATGCAGCAAGTCTCCCTCCCAGCCCTGGTTCTTAGTCATCCAGTTCCTCTCCCTAGTGGAAATCACTGTTGCTAGTTTCTTGTATATTCTTGCAGAGAAATTCTGTGCATAATTGAGCATATTGTACCAACCAATCTCCCATTAATGGACCTTTAGATGGATTTCAATCTGTTGCTATTACCAACATTGCTGCAATGATAAATACTTTTTCTACCTGAATCTCTTCATGTGTATCTGTAGCATTCCTAGAAATGAAGTTATTAGATCAAAGAATACAAAATGTCCTTCTATTCCTGGTATCAGTCTCACTTAGTTATGATAGTTTATTCTTTTAATATTCTACAGGATTCTATCTCATAATATTTAATTTAGAGTTTTTAAATAACCTCTATGTAGCCATTCATAAATGAAAGTCATGTGTCTTTTGCCCCAATTTCCTGTGCTTTTAAAATTTATTATTAGATAAAACTTTGGGAAAGACTGATAAAGTTTTAGCATGTTAACTTCTCATAAGTAACATATTTGTATTCAAACTGAAGCTTTCTGGAAAATGGTGCTCTAATTCAGTGATACTGAAACTTTTTGCATTGCATTTGAATCACTTGTAGAACTTAAAAAAAATACAGGCGCACAGGCCTTGCTCATGAACAGGGGTCAGCAAACTGTGGCCTGTGGACCAGATCTAAGTTGCTACCTGTTTCTGTGAAAAAAAAGTTTATTAGAAAATGGATACACTCTTTCGTTTATATGTAGTCTATGGCTGTTTTCACACTACAGGGAAGAATTGAGTAGTTGTGACAGAGTCCCTATGGCCTGGAAATCCTAACACAATTACTATCTAGATCTTTGTAGAACAAGTATGCTATGCTGACCCTTGCTTTATTCTCATGGACTCAAAGCCTGGTACTGAGGCCTTGGTGTACATACAATGAAAAAGTTCCATCGAAGTTGCTCTTTATTTGCACCAAAGTTTGAGAACCAGTATTTAACACAAAGTTAAGTAACTAGGTGATTATTTTCTTCCTACACCAAAGCTTCCTTCCTATCTGCTTGTCTATAATTCCCTGCCCTTGAACTTCCAACCCTTTGGATGAGGCTCTATGAATTTCCATAAGCTCTCCCTGCTATTATGTTCTTCTTCAATTCAGTTCAGTCGCTCAGTCATATCTGACTCTTTGCGACCCCATGGACTGCAGCACGCCAGGACTCCCTGTCCATCACCAACTTCCAGAGCTTTCTCAAATTCATGTCCATCAAGTTGGTGGTGCCATCCAATCATCTCATCCTCTGTCATCCCCTTCTCCTCCTGCCTTCAATCTTTCCCAGCATCAGGGTCTTTTCCATTGAGTCAATTCTTCACATCAAGTGGCCAAAGTATTTGAGTTTCAGCTTCAGCATCAGTTCTTCCAATGAATAGTCAGGACTGATTTCCTTTAGGATGGACTGGCTGGATCTTCTTGCAGTCCAAGGGACTCTCAAGAGTCTTCTCCAACACCACAGTTCAAAAGCATCAGTTCTTCGGCACTCAGCTTTCTTTATAGTCCAACTCTCACATCCATACATGACTACTGGAAAAACCATACGCTTTGACTCAGTTCAGTTCAGTTCATTTCAGTCGCTCAGTCATGTCCGACTCTTTGCGACCCCATGAACCACAGCACGCCAGGCCTCCCTCTCCATCACCAACTCCCAGAGTCCACCGAAACCCATGTCCATTGAGTCGGTGATGCCATCCAGCCATCTCATCCTCTGTCATCCCCTTCTCCTCCTGCCCTCAATCTTTCCCATCGTCAGGGTCTTTTCAAATGAGTCAGCTGTTCACATCAGTTGGCCAAAGTATTGGAGTTTCAGCTTCAACATCAGTCCTTCCAATGAACACCCAGGACTGATCTCCTTTAGGATGGACTGGTTGGATCTCCTTGTAGTTTTTGACTAGATGGACCTTTGTTGGCAAAATAATGTCTCTGCTTTTTAATATGCTGTCTAGGTTGATTATACCTTTTTTTCCAAGGAGCAAGTGTCTTTTAATTTCATGGCTGCAGTCACCATCTGCAGTGATTTTGGAGCCCCCCCCCCCCCCCCATAATAAAGTCTGCCACTGTTTCCACTGTTTCCCCATCTATTTGCCATGAAATGATGGGACCAGATGCCATGATCTTAGTTTTCTGATTGTTTAATTTTAAGGCAACTTTTTCACTCTCCTCTTTCATTTCATCAAGAGGCTCTTTAGTTCCTCTTTGCTTTCTGCCATAAGGGTGGTGTCATCTGCATATCTGAGGTTGTTGATACTTCTCCTGGCAATCTTGATTCCCACTTGTGCTTCATCCAACCCAGCATTTCTCATGATGTACTCTTCATATAAGTTAAATAAGCAGGGTGACAATATGCAGCTTTGACGTACTCCTTTCTCTATTTGGAACACGTCTATTGTTCCATGTCCAGTTCTAACTGTTGTTTCTTGACCTGCATACAGATTTCTCAAGAGGCAGGTCAGGTTGTCTGGCATTCCCATCTCTTTAAGAATTTTCCACAGTTCATTGTGATCCACACAGTCAAAGGCTTTGGCATAGTCAATAAAGCAGAAGTCAATATTTTTCTGGAACTCTCTTGGTTTTTTGATAATCCAACATATGCTGGCAATTTGATCTTTGGTTCCTCTGCCTTTTCTAAATCCAGCTTGAACATCTTGCAGTTCATGGTTCACATACTGTTGAAGCCTGGCTTGGAGAATTTTGAGCATTAGTTTGCTAGCGTTTGAGATGAGTACAATTTTGCAGTAGTTTGAGCATTTTTTGGCATTGCCATTCTTTGGGACTGGAATGAAAATTGACCATTTCCAGTCCTGTGGCCACTGCTGAGTTTTCCAAATTTGCTGGCATATTGAGTGCAGCACTTTCACAGCATCATCTTTCAGGATTTGAAACAGCTCAACTGGAATTCCATCACCTCCACTAGCTTTGTTCATAGTGATGCTTCCTAAGGGCCACTTGACTTCATGTTCCAGGATGTCTGGGTCTAGGTGAGTGATCACACCATCATGATTATCTGGGTCATGAACATCTTTTTGTACAGTTCTTCTGTGTATTCTTGCCACCTCTTCTTAATATCTTCTGCTTCTGTTAGGTCCATACAATTTCTGTCCTTTATCGAGCCCATCTTTGCATGAAATGTTCCCTTGGTATCTCTAATTTTCTTGACGAGATCTCTAGTCTTTCCTATTCTATTGTTTTCCTCTATTTCTTGGCATAGATCACTGAGGAAGGCTTTCTCATCTCTCCTTGATATTCTTTGGAACTCTGCATTCAAATGAGTATATCTTTCCTTTTCTCCTTTGCCTTTCATGGTTTTTTTTCTCCTCAGCTATTTGTAAGACCTCCTCAGACAGCCATTTTGCTTTTTTGCATTTCTTATTGTTGGGGAGGGTCTTGATCACTGCCTCCTATACAATGTCACAAACCTCTGTCCATAGTTCTTCAGGTACTCTATCAGATCTAATTCCTTGAATCTATTTGTTACTTCCCTGTATAATTGTAAGGGATTTGATTTGGGTCATACCTGAGTGGTCTAGTGTTTTTCCCTACTTTCTTCAATTTAAGTCTGAATTTGGCAATTAGAAGTTCATGATCTGAGCCACAGTCAGCTTCCTGTCTTATTTTTGCTAACTGTCTAGAGCTTCTCCATCTTTGGCCACAAAGAGTATAATCAATCTGATATCAGTATTGACCATCTGGTGATGTCCGTGTGTAGTCTTCTCTTGTGTTGTTGGAAGAGGGTGTTTGCTATGACGAGCGGATTCTCCTGGCAAAACTCTGTTAGTCTTTGACCCGCTTCATTTTGTACTCCAAGGCCAAACTTGCCCGTTACTCCAGGTATCTCTTGACTTCCTACTTTTGCATTCCAGTACCCTATAATGAAAAGGACATCTTTTTTGGGTGTTAATTCTGGAAGGTCTTATAGGTCTTCATAGAACCGTTCAACTTTAGCTTCTTCAGCATTGCTGTTTGGGGCATAGACTTGGATTACCGTGGTACTGAATGTTTTGCCTTGAAAATGAACAGAGATCATTCTGTCATTTTTGAGACTGTATCCAAGTACTGCATTTCAGACTTTTATTGACTATGATGGCTACTCCATTTCTTGTAAGGGATTCTTGCCCACAGTAGTAGATATAGTGTTCATCTGAGTTAAATTCACCCATTCCAGTCCATTTTAGTTCGCTGATTCCTAAAATGTTGATGTTCACTCTTGCCATCTCCTGTGTGACCACTTCCAATTTGCCTTGATTCATGGATCTAACATTCCAGGTTCTTATGCAATATTCCTCTTTACAGCATCAGACTTTACTTCTATCACCAGCTACACCCACAACTGGATGGATGTTTTCTTCTTACCAGCCCTTAATTAAAGCCATAATAACCAAAGAGTAAATGTTTATGGAATAAATGACTTGCCCGTTCCTATTTTGAACAGTCCTATGGCCCAAACTTTGTTATACATATACTTACAGATATGCAGGCATGAATCAGTCTATAAACATATGTGTACAAGAAATAAAACTATCTTTTCTAATAAATTCAAATTCAAATCCTTTATTCCAACAGAATTTGGAAAATTAATTGTAATTAGTTTTAGGACTTCACACTTTCCTTTGAGTTGTGTCTAAGTTATAGAAGGGTAGATGGAGAACTCAAAGAGTGCCAAGAAATTGAGAGATGATCTATTTTATCTTCAATATCATCTGTCCATGTAGGTACTTGCCAAGATGCCCATGGCCCCATCTGAGTCTACATCAAATGTCCATAGACACCAGCAGAAGAAATGATCCTTGTTCCTAACTTCATGGCTCTGTTAGGTTAATTGTCTTTTTCTCTTGCTACTTCCATGTCACACTTGTGTTCACAGAAATCACTTAGCTCTTCTTGCACCATAATGCCATGTAGTAAAGCTCCCTGTTGGCTCAATGGTAAAGAATCTGGCTGCCAATGCCTGCAGTGTTCAGGACATGTGGGTTAAATCCCTGGGTCAGGAAGATCCACTGAAGAAGCAATGGCAACCCACTCCAGTATTCTGGCCTGAAGAATCCCATGGACAGAGGACCCTGGCAGGCTACAGTCCATGGGGTAGTAAAGAATCAGACACGACTGAGCCACTAAAAAACAACAAAGCTCTGTAAGGCTATCAGGTCCCCTTTTGCCTAGACACATATAAGTGCGATTTGTCTCTGTATCTTATCGTCTCCCACATGGGGCCTGAATTCCCTGTTTCTTGGAAACAAACAAAAAAAAAAACCTTTGTGACTTTTCATTTCTGGCCCCCTCTTGGAATATTTGACATCTATACTCTCATTGCTTCCTCTCTACCTTTTCTTGGTTCTGTCATCCTAGGAAGTCTTTTCCTGGTCTGGTAGGGGATGGTTGAGCTAATTTTTGCTTTCTCGCAACAATTACTTGTGTATGTTGTAAGTCCTTTGCTAGATGTTTGAAACCCAAATGCTGAGATGAGATGTCTTTTGCTCCCCACAGCTTTATGCTGTGTCTGCTGTCTGCCAAAGCAAATGAGCGCGCAACTGTTTAGCTGCTCAGTGAGGGAAAGGGCAAGGAGAAAAAGGAACTCAAGAAGAAACAGTTGATATTTAAAAATACCCTGCCCCAGAGGTACATCACTACCGCTTAATGACCATGAATTAGCATACAAGTGCCTGGTCATTGTGTTTTCCTCTCTAGTATGTTCCTTTGTCTCTCTCAGTTAGGTCCCTAAAGAACCCAAAGAACTCTTTCAACTTACGAGAACTATCAATTAAACACCTCACCTATTCTGAGCTTAGCCCCACTCCCTTGAAGTGACTCAGGCAGTGAATAAATGTGAAATCCCATTTATTTGCTTCTGTGGCTTTTTAAGATATTTTTCTTGGAATGGTCAATGGTCATAAAAGTTTGAGTCCCTGGTGGGTAGAAATGTATATCTGAGTAAGCAGTAGAAGACAAATCAGCTATCCAAAAATAAATAGAAAAGTTAAGAAAATTTACAGCTGTTTCTTTAGGCTCCTAGGTTAAGTATCTCATAGAGACAGTAGGTGAAGTTTATATCTTACTTTCAGAATCTAATATGCTGTATTTCATCTTGTGTTAATCTATTATGTTTATATGCAAAATGCAGTGAGTTAAGGACTGGGTAGAAAAGTCTTGGCTCCAGGATTCATGTTTGTTTTTCCTTCTTCCCCAGCCAGAGCTTTTTGCATTGGTTTGATGTACTGTAGTTACTTGGGGTTTAATCTTGTATAATAATTAACTTCAATTGATCCACTGCAGTGTGTTAGCAAAGTGCCTGAGCCTATTAAATCCGGGTAAGAATCCTCCATTGCTTTCCTAATTTCCAGCATCATTATGCTGCCGGGAAAGCTGATTAATGTAAAGGCATTCTGAACTGGGGCTTTTGCCTGGTGAAATTTTGGAGAAGGTGCACACTATTCCATTTTACAATATTGCATCTAATAAATACCAGCATAAAGGATCTCCATTCTTAGGAGAGCCTTGGATCTATGAATATGTTTCTATTCCTCTTTATAACAGAGATCTTCTGTTAGAGAGAGAAGCCAGAATTGTCAGAGCTGCTTAATGGGGTCACATATGGTCGAGTAAAAATCAAATAGAAAAATGGAACATTACTGAAAGTGTGCCATGCTCAATAGGCTTCTGGAAAAGAAAACAAAAGGCTGCCAATGAGAAAGAGAGGACAAGAGGAAGAAACTACCAAAAAATAGTTGATATAGACATAAACGAAGCTGTTACATTGAATATTCACAGCAGACATGTTTAGCCTTTGAGAAAATTTTAAATAAAGCATCCAAATTGATCTACTGAAAAGTTCTGGGTAGGGGGTTTTTAGTGAAATAATCTGGTGGCTCAGAGGTAAAGAATCCACCTGCCAATGCAGGAGATGTGGGTTCGATCCCTGGATCAGGAAGATCCCCTGGAGAAGGGAATGGCTACCCACACCAGTATTCTTGCCTTGACAGAGAGACCTGGTGAGCTACAGTCCATGAGGTTGCAAAATAGGACTGAGCGAGTAACCACCACCACCAACAAATCCATTTGAAAAACTTTACTGAGACTCTGCTGTATGTCAAGGTAGGCAAAGAAGATTAAGACTCAGTCCTTGTCTTATACTATTTTTTTCCTATTTTAAAAATTGGAGTATAACTGCTTAACTATGCTGTGTTGGTTTCTGCTATACAACAAAGTAAATCAGCTATATATATACATACACCCCTCTCTCTTGGACCTCCTCCCTGCCCTCCACCCCACTCTTCATCACAGAGTGCTGAGCTGAGCTCCCTGTGTTATACAGCAGCTTCCCACTAGCTATCGCTTTTACACTTGGATGTCAATGCTGCTCTCCCAGTTTCACCCTCCTTCCCTCCCTCCCCACATGTCCACATGTAAGTTCTCTATGTCTGCATCTCTGTCTCTATTTCTATCCTGAACATAGGTACATCTGTACCATTTCACTTTCTTTTAAATCGTCTTGATTGCCTTGGTGAAATGAAATTTTATTTTGTTTTGCCTCCTGGAGAAGGCAATGGCACCCCACTCCAGTACTCTTGCCTGGAAAATCCCATGGATGGAGGAGCCTGGTGGGCTGCAGTCCATGGGGTCGTGAAGAGTCAGACATGACTGAGTGACTTCACTTTCCCTTTTCACTTTCATGCATTGGAGAAGGAGATGGCAACCCACTCCAGTGTTCTTACCTGGAGAATCCCAGGGACAGGGGAGCCTGGTGGGCTGCCGTCTATGGGGTCGCACAGAGTCGGACACGACTGAAGTGACTTAGCAGTAGCATGTCCTCAGAAATTTTCAAATTCAGGTCAACTTTCTTGCCTTAGCAAGTAGAATCTAGCAAACATCTTTACTTTTACAGATTGACAGGCTCATCATCTCAAGACAGTGGTCACTCTCCAAGAATGGATGAAACAGATGCTGGGCATGAGGCTGAGTATCTACCAAGACCAAGACACTCCCTGGAATGTAATTAAAAATGGAATGAGCTTCTTTTTTTGTTTGTTTTGCCTCATTTTTCTTAAACGTTCTGTGCAAAAAAGAATTCTACTTAATTAAGGGTTTTGGGTAGTTTGGTTTCAAATAGAGTTTTCACTGTAAATGATTATATTACTTTCAGTTTTATCATCAGGAGGTACAGTGAGATTATCTTGATGATTTAAAGTTATGAAGAATATCAGAAGTAGTATAAGGACTGAAACTTGGACTCCTTAGGAATACATCATTTTCTAACTGATGGATTGCTATCCCATTGATATTTTCTTTATTTTCTAGCATGGTGTAACTGGAATTAAAAGGAAAGAGAGGTCACTGAAGTCTGAAATTGTAGGGGAAAGCTCTATGGATAAGGTGGGATTTGAGTTAGGTATTAAAGGGAGGTAGATATTCTACTGGGAAGGGGAAAGAGAATTTGAGAGAATAACATGAGCAAAACTGTTCAGGAGGTAGCAAGCATGACAGATAAGGGGGATAACAGTGAAAGATATTTCCTCGTATGGGCAAATACATTTTGGTTGAGGGGCTTCCTGGTGGCCCAGTGGTTGGGACTTTGCCTTCCAATGCATGGGTTCAGTCCCTGGTTGGGGGTCTAAGATCCCACATGCCTCATGGCCAAAAGACCAGAAAGTAAACAAATTGTAACAAATTTAATACATACTTTAAAAATAGTCCACATTAAAAAAATCTTTAAAAAATTTCGGTTCAGAGTAGGATAAAGATGAAAGTATTTGATGAAGATTTAAATACTAAACTTGAGGAGGCTATCTGAATTTGACCCTATTAGGCAAGTATTACAAGCACTGAACAAAAATACTGATTAAGAACTAAAATATTATGGAGAAATCTATAGCAATTCTTATTTGGATTTTATAAAACTTAATGCTCTTAGGCTTTTGCCCCATTATCTGTTGCCACATATAGACTAAATTGATTCTTTCAGAACAATTAATTGATGAGGTTGATGATAGCCTGGGAAGCCAAACAACGCTATGTCATAGAGAAGCTAGAAAAATTCTTTTAAGGTTTTGGAGAACTTGGAACCTGCTAAAATAATTTGGGAAAATGTCCTCATAATATAATTTATAGAAAGGATTTTATGGTAGAGAAACTGTATTAGGTAATCAGTGGTTGGGATAGGATTTGGTGTTAAAGTTTGGGTTCTGGTTTTACCACTAATTAGCTCTCTGTGACATTAGGTAAGTCATTTAAGTTCTCTGAGCTTTAGTTTCCTTATCCCTAAAATGAGAATAATGGTACTTATTATTATGTTGTAAGAAATAAATGAAACTGTGTGTCTTATGAACTTTAAAGAGCCACTAGAGAATAAATAATGCTGATGATGAATTACTATCAAATAATTACAGGAAATTATTACCTGAATAATGAAACCATCTAAAGTATGTCATAATTATATAGGTTAGGACATGAAGCATATGGGGAGGGTCTTGGTAGAGGATGTCAGAAGGTAAACAGTAGTAAGCTAGAACTTGGACAAAGGACTGAGCTTAGTGGGCAATGAACCTGTTGGGCCTGACCCAGAAAGTGGTGGCCAGTAATCCAAGTAGAATGTTCCAGGAGAGGTAATGAAATCCTGTTTAGTCTCAGTAGCTACCCATATCAAAAGGCATGATAGGAGAAGTGGAAATTGGAACCCTCATACATTTCTTGTGGATATCTACTTTGGAAAACAGCTTGATAGTTCCTCAAAATATTAAACAAAGGGTTACCATATGACCCAGCAATTCTACTCTTAGGTATAGATCCAAGAAAAATGAAAACATATGTCCACTCAAAACCTTACACTTAACCACATACAGCAGCATTATTTATAATAGCCCCAAATTCATTTAACTTCTCTGAGCCAAGGAGGGACCAGCCCAAATGTACATCAAATGATAAATGAAGAAATAAAATATGGTATATCTATTGCAATGGAATATTACTTGGCAATAAAAAGGAATGAAATTCTGATACATGCTGTAACACACATGAACCTTAAAAATATTATGCTAAGTGAAAGGAGACAGACGCAAAATGCTGCATATTTATTAATTCAATTTATATAAAATGTCCAGAATAAGCAAGTCCACAGAGACAGAAAATGGATTAGTGGTTGCCAGGGGCTGAGGGTATAGGGAAGTGGTGAGTAAATGCCAAGGGGAACAGGTTTTCTTTTGTGGGTCATAAAAATATTCTGAAATTAGATGATGGTTGTAAAAGTTTGTGAATTCATTATAAACCACTGATTTGTACACTTTAAAAGGGTGAATAGTATGGCACATGAATTTATACCTCAATTTAAAAACTAAACAATAGTAAAAGATCAATATAAAACTTAATCAGAACCAAGTGTCACCAAAATGAACTTATGATATACAAGGATAAATGTAAAATTTCTCCCCCCAAATTAATTTTTTATTATTTTTTTGGTATACTTGGTAGTCAAGTAAATTGTTGAACATTGTAGTGTAGGAATAATGTCTTGGTACTGTCTGATGCTGTGTTACTCCTGGAGTCATTCTACTGCACACTGGTGATCCTAAATGGATGATCATTTAAAACTGAGGTTTATCATTGCCATCTTTCTAAATTCCATATATATGAAACAAATCGCCAGTCCAGATTCGATGTATGATACTGGATGCCTGGGGCTGGTGCACTGGGACGACCCAGAGGGATGGTACGGGGAGGGAGGAGGGAGGGGGGTTCAGGATGGGGAACATGTGTATACCTGTGGCGGATTCATGTTGATGTATGGCAAAACCAATACAATATTGTAAAGTAATTAACCTCCAATTAAAATAAATAAATTTATATTAAAAAAACTGAGGTTTATGGAAAAGCAAGATTATTGTAGGGTAACACACTTTTCTCCAATACTTTCTTTATTCTTACTCTGTATTTTTTATTGTGTCTGGATCAAAATGATTTATCATAGAAGCTTTGCATGTGATTTTGGAGATTTTTTCCTCATGAAATTTTGATATGGCAAAACTGATATTCTATTTTTAATTCCTTCTCATAGATAAGCATAATACCTAAATTATGACTTTTTTCTTACACGAAATGGAATTAAATAACTGTAAATCAAATAGAGGTTTTAAGTATTTCATTTAGTGAGTGTATCAAATAATTTTATAAAAATTAAAATTATAATAAGTATAATATCCATTATTCAGTGTTTTATAATGATTTATAATTATTATATCATTATTTGTCTTTATAAATAGTTATAAAGATTTGATGGCTCCAAAATATATAGTACTTTTCCTAAATTTATCTGGCTAAGGCATTCTTTTAATATTTGTATTAATTGTCAATTTGTTTACCAATTGATTTAACCATTTGGAAGTCTTTCATAATTGCTTTCATATATAAGAAGAGTAGTTTCCACAATCTTCACTATTGTAACATTTTGTTATTACAATAGTATACATATATTTACACGTCAACTGGTTAATGAGAATTTCAATGAATAAAGCAATATAGACAAAGACAAAGGTTTTTACTTCAGGTTTCATCAAGAATGCTCACTTATTTGGCAATACTTTAAAAAATCAACCCCCCCCCCCCCCCATGGCTGATTTGTGGCAGAAGAAGGCCTAGTATCCAGGAATGTGACACTCCAAAGTATACTACCTCCTCATGGATGAGTCAGTGTGAAATGTCACCTAGTAGAAGTTTATCTGTCCTATTTGTTTTTGTTGTTAAGTTGCATCTGACTCTTTGTGACACCCTGGACTGTACCCTGCCAGGCTTCTCTGTCCATGGAATTCTCCAGGCAAGAATAGTGGACTGGGTTGCCATTCATTCCCTTCTCCATGGGATCTTCCAAATCAGGGATCAAACTTGGGTCTCCTGTATTGCAGACAGATTCTTTACCATCTGAGCCACCAGGGAAGCCCAAATATCCAGATACTGACAGTAAATTCAAATGATGTGCCTTGTTTCTATTGCTGATATTGGTGTACCAGTTAGAGGTGATGGTAACTTCATGGACTCATGGTTAATGACCTTACACAAGTTTAAGGATGCTAAATATAATGTTGAAGTAAATAGTTGACTATTTGCCCTGTGAGGGCTGGGGTTGCATCTTAAACAAATAGGAGTTGCCTGAATATTGAGACTGAGGCTGGACTGTGTTGCAATTCTAATATCTAGGTTCTTGAGTCTCCTCCCAGCTATTCTAAATGCTAGGTTTTAGGTAGTAGACTAATACCTCATATTTTGCACTTTGCATGGTAGGAAGTCCTCATTTGTTTCTAGGATCATTTCTTCTTTTTCCTTTAGATATCCCAGATTCTTTACGTGTAATGCCATCCTAATCTACTACTACCCTCCTTGTTATTCTCCAAACCAGTCACTTCTTTTCATCTAATAAACATTATTGTACTTGGCCCACTTTCTTCCTCTCCCTCTCTAATGTTAATGACATTTTTGGTGACTTCAGTATTCACATGGAAGATTTATCCAATCCTCTGGCTCTTCAGTTACTTGACCTTCTCATCACCAATTATCTTTTTCTTATCCTGCCTGATCAACCCAATCTCAGGGTCATGTCCTTGAACTGCCCTTAACAAAAACTGAACCACCTCCAAAATCTTGATTTTAATTATCATTAGAGTCGTTTCCTTGCACACCTCTTCCACTCTTGACCATTTATCACTCAGCTGTCCCTTGCTTGCAAAACACAAAACACTGTTAATATCCCGTTGTTTTTCAGTCACTAAGTCGTGTCCGACTCTTTGTGATCCCATGGACTGCAGCACATCAGGTCTCACTGTCCTTCACTATCTCCCGGAGTTTGCTCAAAGTATTGTCCATTGAATCAGTGATTCCACCCAACCATATCGTCCTCTGTCATCCCCTTCTCCTGCCTTCAATCTTTCCCAGCGTCAGGGTCTTTTCCAGTGAATCAGCTCTTCCCACCAGGTGGCCAAAGTATTGGAGCTTCAGCTTCAGCTTCAGCATCAGTCCTTCCAATGAGTATTCAGGATTGATTTCCTTTAGAATTGACTGGTTTGATATCCTTGTCCAAGGGATTTTCAATAGTTGATATCCTGCTGTCTACCTATTCCAAGACTGCACACAAGCAGCCAGACACTACTGGGAAAAGTACACATTCTGTGCATGGCCCCAAATCCCAATAACCTAATGGTCCCTAATCCCAGTAACCTGTGAACATTACATGGCAAAAGGGCTTAGCTCATGTTATTAAAGTTATAGATCCTGAGTGGGGAAATGAACCTGAATTATCCAGGTGGGTTCAATCTAATTCCACGAGTCCTTAAAAGCAGAGAACATTTCTCAGCTGTGGTTGCAGAGACACAACAATGGAAGAAGGGTAGAGAGGTACAACATAAGAGGGGTTCCTGCTCTATTTCAGATGGAGTACAAAAAAGAGCTTCACGACCAAGACAATCACGATGGTGTGATCACTTACCTAGAGCCAGACATCCTGGAATGTGAAGTCAAGTGGGCTTTAGCAAGCATCTTTAGGAACAAAGCTAGTGGAGGTGATGGAATTCCAGTTGAGCTATTTCAAATCCTGAAAGATGATGCTGTGAAAGTGCTGCACTCAATATGCCAGCAAATTTGGAAAACTCAGAAGTGGCCACAGGACTGGAAAAGGTCAGTTTTCATTCTAGTCCCAGAGAATGGCAATGCCAAAGAATGCTCAAACTACCACACAATTGCATTCCTCTCACATGCTAGTAGGAGAAGGCGATGGCACCCCACTCCAGTACTCTTGCCTGGAAAATCCCATGGACGGAAAATCCCAGTCCATGGAGTCGCAAAGAGTCAGACATGACTGAGCGACTTCCCTTTCACTTTTCACTTTCATGCATTGGAGAAGGAAATAGCAACCCACTCCAGTGTTCTTGCCTGGAAAATCCCAGGGGCGGGGGAGCCTGGTGGGCTGCTGTCTATGGGGTCACACAGAGTCGGACACGACTGAAGTGACATAGCATACACTAGTAAAGTAATGCTCAAAATTCCCCAAGCCAGGCTTCAGCAATACGTGAACCGTGAACTCCCTGATGTTCAAGCTGGTTTTAGAAAAGGCAGGGGAACTAGAGATCAAATTGCCAACATCTGCTGGATCATGGAAAAAGCAAGAGTTCCAGAAAAATATCTATTTCTGCTTTATTGACTATGCCAAAGCCTTTGACTGTGTGGATCACAATAAACTGTGGAAAATTCTGAAAGAGATGGGAATACCAGACCACCTGACCTGCCTCTTGAGAAACCTATATGCAGGTCAGGAAGCAACAGTTAGAACTGGACATGGAACAACAGACTGGTTCCAAATAGGAAAAGGAGTATGTCAAGGCTGTATATTGTCACCCTGCTTATTTAACTGCTATGCAGAGTACATCATGAGAAACGCTGGACTGGAAGAAACACAAGCTGGAATCAAGATTGCTGGGAGAAATATCAATAACCTCAGATAAGCAGATGACGCCACCCTTATGGCAGAAAGTGAAGAGGAACTAAAAAGCCTCTTGATGGAAGTGAAAGAGGGGAGTGAAAACGTTGGCTTAAAGCTCAACATTCAGAAAACGAAGATCATGGCATCTGGTTCCATCACTTCATGGAAAACCGATGGGGAAACAGTGGAAACAGTGTCAGGCTTTATTTTTTGGGGCTCCAAAATCACTGCAGATAGTGATTGCAGCCATGAAATTAAAAAGACATTTACTCCTTGGAAGGAAAGTTATGACCAACCTAGATAGCGTATTGAAAAGCAGAGATATTACTTTGCCAACAAAGGTCCGTCTAGTCAAGACTACGGTTTTTTCAGTGGTCATGTATAGATGTGAGGGTTGGACTGTGAAGAAAGCTGAGCACCGAAGAATTGATGCTTTTGAACTGTGATGTTGGAAAAGGCTCTTGAGAGTCCCTTGGACTGCAAGGAGATCCAACCAGTCCATCCTAAAGGAGACCAGTCCTGGGTGTTCATTGGAAGGACTGATGTTGAAGCTGAAACTCCAATACTTTGGCCACCTGATGTGAAGAATTGACTCATTGGAAAAGACCCTCATGCTGGGAGGGATTGTGGGCAGGAGGAGAAGGGGATGACAGAGGATGAGATGGCTGGATGGCATCACTGACTCCATCGACATGAGTTTGAGTGAACTCTGAGAGTTGGTGATGGATAGGGAGGCCTGGCGTGCTGTGATTCACGGGGTCACAAAGAGTCGGACAAGATTGAGTGACCGAACTGAACTGAAGAGACCACGAACCAAGGAATGTGGGTGGCCCAAGGAATGCTGGAAAAGTTAAGGAAATGGATTCTCTCTACAGTGTCCAGAAAAGAAGGCAGTCTGTTCATATCTTGACTTTACCCTAGAAAGAGCTGTGTTAGACTTCTGACTTACAGAGCTGTGAGGTGAACTTGCATTGTTTTCAACCACTGCTACTGCTGCTAAGTCACTTCAGTCGTGTCCGACTCTGTGCGACCCCATAGACGGCAGCCCACCAGGCTCCCCTGTCCCTGGGATTCTCCAGGTAAGAACACTGGAGTGGGTTGCCATTTCCTCCTCCAATGCATGAAAGTGAAAAGGGAAAGTGAAGTTGCTCAGTCGTGTCTGACTCTTAGAGACTCCATGGACTGCAGCCCACCAGGCTCCTCCGTCCATGGGATTTTCCAGGCAAGAGTACTGGAGTGGGGTGCCATTGCCTTCTCCGTTTTCAACCATTAAGTTTGTGGTAGTTTTTTCCAGCATCAATAGAAAACTAATCTGCATGCCAATGAGTTTTATTTTAAATTTGTGTTCTCAAATTTGAAACTTAACAACTGCCTGGGCATTCTATTGTACTAATACTGTCTTCACACATTTGCCTTTCTGCTCTTTGTTTTTGTTTGTTGTTTATGGCTCTGGCTTTATTCATCCCAGCAATTTTTTCATTTATTAGTTAAAAATTTTTTTGGCTGTAGTGTGGCATGTGGAATCAGTTCCATGACCAGAGATTGAACCCATGCCCCCGGCAGTGGAAGCATAGAGTCTTATCCACCGGACCACCAGGGAAATTCCTGCCTTTTTGCTCTTTGAAACAGCCATTTCATTCATTTTCTTCAGCTGAAACTTCTAAAACACTACACCTCCATCAGAAACACATTGTTACATGGGAGTTCTGTTGCTTTTCTACTATTAAATCTAAGTTGTATATTCTTTGTTTATATAAAAGGCAATCCATTCACTTATACTCTGTGTTCCATCTGCTCTTGACTCCTCAAGGACTTTTCACCTGACACTTTTCTCTCTTTTGTGTTCTTAATTCTCCTTTCATCATAGAATAGTCCCTGTTTCTATATAAACATTTTCCTGTATTTCCTGTGATTTCACATGTCTCCCTCTTGATACCACCCCATTTTTCTGATCCCGCTTCATTACAGAACTTTTTTTAAAAGGTTTGTTCATCGTTGTTGTCTCTACTTCCTCATGACCCATTCTGTCTTCAGCCCACCACAATTGAGCTTCTGACTTTAATGTTGTAATAACTTTTCTGTTTCTAAATCCAGTAGCCATTTTTAAAATCTTCATCTTAATAGACCTCTCATAAGCATCTGACACAATTGACCACTATCTTATTCTTGAAACCACTTCTTTTTTTGGTTTCTAGGACATATTTCCTTCATAACTAGTGGCTGTTCATTCTTAATCTGCTTTGCTGGCTCCTTTCCTCCGCCCTATTTCTAAATGTAGAAATGCCCTAAGACTCAGTCCTGGGCCACCTTTTATTCTCTATACTCTCTTTCTCTAAGTGATTTTATCTAGTCCCATGATTTTCAGTACTGTCTTTATGCCAATGACCCCCAAATCTATATCTCCAATGACTCCCGAATTTGCACTTCCTACCCTGACTTCTCTAAATTCAAAAATTTTAACTGTTAGCTTTGAAGTCTCCATCTTTAAATCTAATAGGTATCTCAAACTTCACATATTCAAAATATTTATCAAGAAAGGGGTGAATTTGCTATGAGCCATCCATAATTTCCCACCCAATGAAACATGTTTGGAAGACTCTTGGTCTGGTAAAGAGCTCTAATATGTGACTGAAGAGACAATTTCATAAAATATCCTTGACTTAAAAATAAAAAACTTCTAAATTTTGTTTTGGGGTATAGCTGATTAACAATGTTGTGATAGTTTCAGGCAAACAGCAAAGAGACTCAGCCATGCATATACATGTATCCATTTTCCCCCAAACGCCCCTCCACTCCAGGCTGCCACAAAACATCGAGCAGAGTTCCCTGTGCTATACAGTAGGACCTTGTTGGTTATCCATTTTAAAGATAGCAGTGTGTACATGCCCATCCCAAACTATCTCTTCCCTCTATTCTCTTCACCCCCCTGCAATGGGATGCCCATATTAGAGTATAGCTGATGAACAATGTTGTGATGGTTTCAGGTGGACAGCAAAGGGACTCAGCCATACATATACATCTCTTTTATGGCAGATCTTTTTATGCCAGTCAATGCATAGGTCAGTTGTAAGTCCGTGATTGAACTTCCCTGGTTTAGGTGTCCATCTCTAAGCAACTGTAGCTAGGAATGTGAAATCATGTATTTCACTGTCAACTTAACAAGGGTTGTGTGGGGGCCCATTTCCCTTTGAAGAATCTGTCAGTGGAACATGTTTTACCTAGAAATGTCAAACTTCTTGAGTGTCCTAGCCATCAACACAAATAAAACCTCTAGCACAATAATGCACAGTCTGTCTTTTATATAATAGTTGAAAGCCAAAATGATCAGCCTGCCTTCTGAGTAAAAAACCATGAGGAAAATCTTCTAATCTAGAGACTAGTCACTTATTACTTTCCAATCTATACTACTTCAAGAGTTACTGAAATAAATAAGTGGAAAACAACACAAGATTTACAGTGTTGAACAAAATTAAGCAAATGAACACATGGCAATTCAAAGTGGGGATAGTAGGCATGTTAGTATCTATATAAGCTGAGTCTTATTATCTTTGTATGAACCAACTCATGGGATAGGTCAGCAGAAATGAAAACAGATGGTAAGTGATTAACCTTGAGGATTCTTTTATGCCATTACCACTATGATGAGCTCTTTTCTCTAAGTGAGCTCTTTTCTCTAAGTGAGCTCTTTTCACCAGCATATTCCCACTTTCAACTGTCAATAATTTATAATATGCAAATTCCTGAGTTGCCCCAAACCCTCTGAAAAAGATTCCTGTGGGGTGGGTGGGGGACAGCTCAGAAATCTCTCTTTTTAGCACAGCCCTGGAAGCTATGTTTTATTTTTTAAATTTATTTTTAATTGAAGGATAATTTCTTTATAGTATTGTGTTGGTTTCTGCCCAACATCAACATGAATCAACCATAGATATAGCTATGTCCCCTCTCTCTGGAATCCTCCTCCTACTTCCTTCCTCAGCTATGTTTTATTAAATTCTGATGCACACTGAAGTTTGAGAACACTGTATAAAATTATCTGGTGCTGTTCTCCACTATATCTCCAACACCTAGAATAAATCTTGACACTGAGCAAACACTTATTAAAGATGGTTGAAAGACTGAACGAATGAGTGTGCCCCTTGGCATCTGAGGATTTTGTCACCTTACATCTTTAGAAATTACATAGAAGGGGGCACAGAGATATGTACTACATGCTTTTTGATCACTGGAAACACTAGCCTATTTTGGATGGTATCCAGGACATTTGTATAGAAAACATAATCATTTTTATTTACTTCCTTCACTCAGCTAATCCTGTAAATCTCAGCCCATTTAGCTCTGTAGGCTGCTTTGCTCAAGGGGTTTGCTCTAATTGTTCACACCATAAGGGTGGCACTTCTCAACTTGTCATTGTCACCAGGGGTGATAGTCAAAATATTGAACAATGTTAATAAAGCACAGGCACCAACTGATCACTATAGATTCCAGCTGTGAACAACTGGTAGCGCCAAACCAGAACATAATGGCCGAAGACCAAACTTGACCATTAGCCTTGTTGAGAAAACTAGGTGTTTGGCTCTACAGGTGATCTATATAAGGGTGAGAATTCCTGGGTTGGGTCATAGCTCAGATTATCCTATGAGGCCAGAATAATGGCCTTTTAAAGATGTGTGTGTGCTAAGTTGCTTCAGTCATGCTGGACTCTTTGCAACCATATGGACTGTAGCCCTCCTCTGTCTATGGGGATTCTCCAGGCAAGAGTACTGGAGTGGGCTGCCATTCCCTTCTCCAGAGGATCTTCCCGACCCAAGGATTGAATCTGGGTCTCCCACATTAGCGGGTGGGTTCTTTACCGCTAGTGGCACCTGGGAAGCCCCTTTTAAAGATTATCCACACCCTATTCCCTGAAACCTGTAAGTGTTATCCTAGATGGCAAAAGGGACTTTACAGATGTGATTAAATTAAGGATCTTGGATTGAGATTATCCTGCATTATGTGAGTGGACCCAATATAAACAAAAGAATTCTAATAAGGCAAAGAGAGAGGCATATTGTCTGAGTCAAAAAAAAGATGTGATAATGGAAGGGCAGGAGAGAAGGAGGAGAATTGAAAGTGCTTTGATGCTGGAAGATGGAGGAAGGGCCTATGAACTAAGGACCAAAATTGGTTCTTTTGAAACGAGAAGAGTACATCAAGGCTATATATTGTCACCCTGCTTATTTAACTTTTATGCAGAGTATATCATGTGAAATGCTGGGCTGGATGAAGCACAGCTGGAATCAAGATTGCTGGGAGAAATATCAATAACCTCTGATCCCAGGGATGGAGGAACCTGGTACGCTGCTGTCTATGGGGTCACACAGAGTAGGACACGACTGAAGTCACTTAGCAGCAGCAGCAGCAGATATGCAGATAACACCATCCTTATGGAAGAAAGTGAAGAAGAACTAAAGAGCCTCTTGATGAAAGTGAAAGAGGAGAGTAAAAAAGTTGGCTTAAAGCTCAGCATTCAGAAAACTAAGATCATGGCACCTGGTCCCATCACTTCATGGCAAATAAATGGTGAAACGATGGGAACAGTGAGAAACTTTATTTTGGGGGGCTCCAAAATCACTGCAGATGGTGACTGCAGCCATGAAATTAAAAGACGCTTGCTCCTTGAAAAGAAAGTTATGACCAACCTAGACAGCATATTAAAAAGCAGAAACATTAGTTTGCCAACAAAGGTCCAGCTAGTCAAAGCTGTGGTTTTTCCAGTAGTCATGTACGGATGTGAGAGTTGGACTATAAAGAAAGCTGAGTGCCGAAGAATTGATGCTTTTGAATTGCGATGCTGGAGAAGACTTTTGAGAGTCCCTTGGACTGCAAGGAGATCCATCCAGTCCATCCTAAAGGAAATCAGTCCTGAATATTCACTGAAAGGACTGATGCTGAAGCTGAAACTCCAATACTTTCGCCACCTGATGCAAAGAACTGGCTCATTTGATAAGACCCTGATGCTGGGAAAGATTGAACGTGGGAGGAAAAGGGGACTACAGAGGATGAGATGGTTGGATGGCATCACCGATGTGATGGGCATGAATTTGGGTAGGCTTCAGGAGTTGGTGATGCACAGGGAGGCCTGGCATGCTGCAGTCAATGATGTCGCAAAGAGTTGGACAGAACTGAGTGACTGAACTGAACTGAAACTGGAAAAGCCAAGCAAGCATATTCTCTCCTGGAACAGCCTTGCTGACACCTTGATTTCAGAACTTCTAATGTCCAAAATGATAAGATGATAAACTTGTGTTAAGTCCAGAAATTTGTAGTGATTTAATATAGCAACAATAGAAAACTATACACTCTATAGGTATGTTTTTCATAGTTCAAGTTTGTAAAAAGATGTGATTCTTCTCTCCATTTCTGTTCAGTGTCAGAAAAAATTTTTTTTGGCTCTACCACATGGCTTGGAGGGTGGATCTTAGTTCCCTGACCAGGGATCAAACCCAGACATCCTGCTTGGCCCCTTAACCACTGGATCGCCAGGGAACTCCCAGTCTCAGAAATTTTAACATTGACGATTTAAGGTACTCTTAGTCAAATTTGTCATGAAGTAATTTTTTTGAAGTAAAAAGTTAGTACAAATCAAGGTTTTCCTCTTCTTTCTTCTTATTCTATGGGTTAGCATCTAAATACTACCAAAGTGGAAGGCAGGGTATTTTGTCCGTGATCCTTTTCTGTTTTCTTTTGGTATTTGAGGAGAGTTTAACTTTTGTTATATTTGGGCTGTTGGTATTTATCCATACCGGCAATCCACTCCAGTGTTCTTGCCTGGAGAATCCCTGGGACAGGGGAGCCTGGTGGGCTGCCGTCTATGGGGTCGCACAGAGTCGGACACGACTGAAGCAACACAGCAGCAGCAGCAGCAGCAGCAGCAGCAGTGTTTCCTAATGTTTACAGTTCTACCAGTCCTACGTACTGTGCAATTGACATGGAATTCACTGTCAATTCCTTGTTTCCTTGTTAAAATTACAAGGCCCCTACACATCTCTCAGCCATTTGTAGCCTTATTGAAGGCGCAGATATCTTCCCATTACCCTCTAGGCTCTTAGGAGAGTTAGAAGCGTTTCTACTCCTGTCTAGATGCGTCTGGCCACCATTTTTGTGGACTTACTGCCTTCTTGAGCTTCATCTGGGAAGTAAAACACAAGTCTCTGCTCTTAATACTCCCCCAATTTTTCTGGGGTTTCCTTTACTCTTCTTCCCAGAAATTGGTCTCAATCCTCTTCCTTTCCTCAACTAATCCAACTTAATTTCATCTTGGATGTGGAAAACAGGCTTTTCTTTCATCATAAAATCTTTCCAATGCTCTTGTTTGTAAGACAACCTTTGTGCGCTAAGTCTTTGCATGAAGTCTTCAAAGTTTTGAAACTCAAAACATTTCTCTCTCTCTATCTCTCACAAAACTTGGGTTTTGTAATTCAAAGCTTTATCTATTGAGACAGTGGCTCTGCCAAGGTTTTCAGAGGTCTAATTCCAAAGTAAATGCCAAAAATATGACTGTTTGTTTTATGCATTGGGCCCTTGCCTGAAGTAATACGTCTCAGCCTCAAGGTCTAATTTTAGTGGGAAATGTTGAGGGGTAATGAGGGGTAAAAAGAGAATGAAAACGCATCCGTTAATGCTTCCAGATATTATGCCTCTAGATGTTTCTTCCTAGTAAATCAATCATTGCATTTGGACTCCTCTACACAGGTGTTTTCCTCACTGCTTACTTCCATCAGCCCCCACCTCCCCCCACCCCCCGCCATACACAGCAAGTTATACAAGGCCATCATAAGACTCATCCAAGCTCTGTGGAGGCTCTGCCTTTGGTTGTGGCAGAATTCAGAGGGGAACTAAGTCTCTGACCAGATTCTGTGCATCCAGAATAAATAGCTCCCATAAGTAAAGATTTATAATTCATAGGGGTAGTTATTAAGATAAGCTCCAAAAAGGATTGTGGTAAATTTTTAGCCCCTGAACTAAAAAGAAGCTACTGGTGTAAGCATAATTAAGAAAAGTCAGGAAGAATACAAGTATAAAGAAAAGTCAGGAAGAACACAAGATCAACCTGAACAGGGTTTCTCCTGCCTTTTCATACTCTCCTCATGCCCATTGCATGCACAAGACATGTGGACATACAAAAAAGATCTTTCAAGCAGGGAATGATATGAACAGAGGATTTTGTAGAGGTGGGAAGAGAATGAGACATGTATTTGGAGGTCCTTGTATTCTGCCCACCTTTCTGTTGGGTCAGATTTGAAGAATGGTAAAACGTGATGGAAATCCCATTTACAGCTTGAGGAAATCAAAGGAGGATGGATTTAAGCTTTACCTCCTGGGAAGGTCCCAGTAAGCTGGGAAGCCTTGTTGAGCAATCACACATCCTTTCAATCCAATGCAGCAGTCTTCTATGAGAGCTCTACTGTTTGGCAGGCTTGGCAAGAAAAAGTCAAAGATAAGTTTCCACTACACTGACCACCTGCCAACCTGCAACCCCTGTTTTCTGAATTGTCCAGGGACATAGGAGATGATATAGAAATGTCCTGTGGTTCCCTGAATTGAATGAGGGAAGTTATCTGAGAGAAAGGGAACCAGTGTTTTTCTAAGATGCTTTATACCAGGATGAAAGGATTCTGTGTATGATTTGAACAGTCTCTGCCATGGGTTGGGATATATAATAACACTCACTGGCTTATCAGCACAGGAGAGCTAAGTGGGAACTAAATATCCCTTAAAAAAGCAATTTCCTTTTCTGGTGTGCTAATGCAGTAATGACTTCTAAGTTAGTCATAACTTCCTATTTCTATACTCTTTGACGACACCCTTGACATCGACTCCAGGCTTGGCCTTGTTGCTTGACTTGACAAGTGGGACAACATAAAATGTGACAGCAAGTAGACACTTGAAGGAATGCGGACATATTGCAGCCTGCCTTCTCTTGGCTTCTGTTGGAACTTCTGATCACTCTATGATCAGGTTGTTGGATTATGAAAGACGCGGTGCAGTTACTCTCTCATCCCGTCTGCCAGCCAGCCAATCTCCAGACATGAGAATGAGGTCCTTGACTGCCAGTTGACTGTAGATGCATGGGTAGATGCATGTAGATGCATGTCCAGCTGAGGCTAGCCCAGATTGCTTACCCACAGAGTTGTGAGCTAAATAAAGGGCTGCCATTTAAAGCTACTAAGTTTTGAGGTAGCTTGTTAAGCAGCAAACGTTAGCAGAATACAGAGTTTAGGGGAACATTATGCAACACATATACCTAGGAACAGATGCAATGAGCCTGGAGCACTAGGGAAGTAAGGCCAATGCAGTGACCTTCCCTTTAGCTGCCTCCTCACCCCCTCCCGGAGCTGATCACTGATCCTGAGGAAGGAGTGAAACAGAGAGGCAAATCATGATTATAACTGAAGATACAATTTGAACTGGCTGAGAAATTACTGAACTTACCTGGATGTAACAGGCTTAAATTTTCTGCATCAGGCAGAATGTTGGCTCAGAGCAGAATACTTTCTTTTAAAGCATGTCTGAGCCTTTGACCAGGAAAATCCACGTTTGCTATACCTGGTATTTCTGTATTAATGCCCTAGATTGAACCTGATATATCTGAATGGTTAAGCCTAGAGCCATGCATTATACTCATGTACAAATATAAATTCAAATGAAAATCAGTTTGACTTACTTTCCAAGGTGCTAGAAAGGAAGTGCCTTGCTGGGAGCTGGGGAAACATGAAAAAATATGGACACCTGTAATTGGTTCTCATTATTTTTTTAGTTTTGTTATAATGAAGGGCAAAATAGAAAGGAAGGTATAATATTTTCTATAGTCAAAATTTATGAATATTAATATTTTAACACCTAACATTAGGTGAATACTTAACATTGTGCATTGTTTTATGTAGTCCAACAACCTATATGGTAATAGATTTTTTTCCCATTTCATAGGTGAAGAAACTGAAAGTCAGATTAAATTACTTAAGATCATGCAGTGAATAAAATGAATGAAATCCAAAACTGCCTGACTCCAAAGAATTTGATTTCATTTTGGCAAAACATTGCTTCTTAAATACATGGAAGCATTTTGAAATTTATTGCTACCAATGATTTTCCTTGCAAGAGAAAACAAGTATTGTGAAGGACTGGAGAGTTAAATGAAGTGCTGAGGGACCACTTACAATTTCACTGGGGGACTCGGGATGTTGTGAGAGGAGCCACTTTGTTGCTTTTGGATGGATGATCTTGCTCAAGGGGCTACACAGGAACTAAAGATGATGGCAGTGATTCCTATTGAACTTGGGTTAGGGAAGGAAAAGCTAAGTTTTTCTCTTGAAGTAATAGTGATTTGCAGTGAATTAGCCTGATAATAGCTTTCTTATCAAGAAAAATAAAGAAAATATATAATCTGAGGCCTGAAGACCAATTGTCTTGTCTCCAGGCCTCCCTCAATATCCAGATAAGTACTGATTCCCAGTATTTGGAATTGGCGATTTTGATAAAATGTGTCCTATGTGTGACTTTCTACATAGGATCACTAATTTTAAAAATGCAACATTTGCACACAAAAAGGATTCTCATTTGAAATCAGTTGCTGTGTATCATAGTCATTCCATCTCTGAATCACCACTCCCAGTTTCCAGCAGAGGCCTTAGATGGTAGAAAGTTCACTGCTTTCTATCCATTCTATCTTAGGGAGTGATCAGCATGGCACTGGGACCTGGCAGAGCTGTTTGCCTTGGTGCTATTCTGATGTTCTTGCCATCTGTGACTTTGCCTTGCCATAATGACCATTTTGGCCATTAGGTCACTGGAACCCTAAGTGCGCCAACTGCTGCCAAATCTGAATCCATCCTTGAATGCAAATCAAAATGCAGTCACCCAATGGATTGGCTACACCTGACCTCCAGTTTTTTTTCTACCGAAGTAAAATATTATTCATTAGGAAATATCTTTCCTGGAGGCAGAAAGCAAAATGATTGGGTTGAATGTATGCTCTGAAAGCAATCTTTAGACTAAAAAGAGATCATGTATGTGGAAGGGCCTAGATAGGGTGCACTTACCAAACCTTTGTTGCCTTGCCCTTTCATGTTCATTTTCAAATAATGAATATGATATAGGGAAAAAAGGGTACATTTTTTTCTATGAAAAACTGAGCTATTTTGAAGATTGTCAGTGAACAGCTTAGTCTTTAAACTTTTTTCAATGAAATCTCATAATTTTGTGAAATGTATGCCCTTTGATTAGGCTAGGGGTTGTCAACATTCATAGAAAACATATTCAATATCTTTTTTCAAGTACATTTGATTTTATTTTTAAATACTAGACAAAATACATGATTCTGTATGAGATACTGCATTTTTCTGGAATATAGTTTCTGAAATCTTAGAAATTTCATTTTAACTCCCAGCTACCAAGTTGTTAGTTCCTTGTCGCTATGGAAACCATTGGTATAAATTACCACTAAATACAGTGGATGGTAGTTAGACTCTTGTTTGGTGGGGGCAACTGCCTCTCTCCTTTGCGATTAGAAAATTACTACCTTTTGATTGGAAAGAAAAAGTCATATGGGTTTAAGTTATTTCTTTAGGAAAACACACCTGCTGGACTCACTCTCTCTCTTCTTTTTTTTCCTTTCTATTTTAGCCATAGATGGATAGGCCAGGGAACTAGGGGTAGCTTTTAGAGAGAACCTGTTGACAAGTGACATGATCTTTCCCCTGCCCAGCACATGTCCCCTTGCTAATTCTGAGAGGCAGAGATCCTTTGCCAAAAGTCTCTCAAACTGATCCCTTCCTTTTTTCTCCTCTTCCATCACTTTGATCCAGTCTCTCATTGTCTTGAACTGAGACTTTACAATCCCCTCAAAATTGGTCTCCCTATGTCAAGACTCTCTTTCTTATATTTCATCCTTCATTATGTATCAGATTAATTTCTGAGCCAGACTGCTTGTGTTCAAATCCCAGGTCTGCCACTGACAAATTGTGTGACCTTTGGGCAAGTTACTTAACCTTTCTGTCTCAATTTCTTCCTGTGTAAAACAGAGACAGTAATACTATCTATCTCCTAAGGTTTTTGGAATGAATAAGTTAATTCATGTAAAGCACTAGTACAATATCTGACACATAAGAAGCACTGAATACAATTTAATTTTTCCTAGTTTCCCTAGAACATCACTTTCCAGTATTTTCTCTTTGCAGTTCAAATACTTCAATGATTCTCTATCAGACTCCTTGCACTGACATTTAGAGCCTTCTCTGAATCTCAATATCTAGTAATATATAATGCAATAAATGATAATATATAGTTAATTATTATATTTCCAAATATATCTAAGAGGTGGCAGTGAGGAGTGGCAAGAATACTGGCTTGGGAGTAATTCACACCTGAGGTTCAATTTCAGCTCAATTGCCATATAATCTTAAGCTATTTGGTCTTCAGTTTCTGCTTCTATGAAATTCAAATAATAAGTGCTACACTCATGGGAGTTCTTCTGAGAATTAAACAAGAAAACCTTTACAGAAGCACCTAGCATAGTACCTCCTACAGCAAGTTCTTAACAAATAGTGTTTTCTTCCCCACCCCTCACCTCATCTTTAGTCATGCTGTTAATGGGCTGAACTGTGCCCCTCGCCCATATTGGTATGGTGAAGCCCTCATCTCCAGTACCTCAGAACAGAGATATTTTGCAGATAGTGCCTTTAAAGAGGGAATTAAGTTAAAACGCGACTATTAGGGTGGGTACTTATCCAATCTGACTGTTCTTATAAGAGAAGGCAATTTCGACATAGGGAGAAAAACCAGGGATGTGCACACACACAGGAAAGATCATGTGATGACAGACAGAAGGCAGTTATCTGTAAGCCAAGGAGAGGAGTTCAGAAGAAACCAGACTGGCTGACACCTTGATCTTGGACTTACAGACACCAGAACTGTGACAAAATAACTATCTGTTGTTTAAGCCCCCCAGTCGCTCAGACAAACCAATACACTCATCTGCTTGTTATTTCTCAGTCATGTGTAAACTGCCACCTTTCAATCTCCAGCTTCGTAAGCAGACAGTGAAAGGTGGGATCAGATATACTTCCCCCTGTGAGAAGCCATTTACATGGCTCCATCTGAGACATTCCCCATGGGTTGCCACCATGTTTGATGCCAAAACATCCTATCATCCCAGCCGTTAGTGATTGAGCCTTATCTAAACTCACTGATCCAGAGAGGTCAGGGACCTACTGGTGGCTAGCATAAGAGCTCTCCTAGAAGTGGTACTTGAAACTCAGTAGTAACAGTCCAGTCCACTTAGATTCTCTGTTGAGGCACATGTATGAAAAACACAGAGTATCAGTAGATGGTAGAGTGTGCAAGGAACTAGAGACACACAGGATTAATAATCAGGATTAATCAACAGGATTGATAATAATCAGAAGCTATAAATACACAGGGACATAGTTGACAGAGAGACTATCACGTCATTTTTAGGAGAGTAGGAACACAGAAAGATGCAAGTAGAGAGGAAAACAGAGACAAAATGAAAAGAGCTGAAGATGTCAAGTCATGATTAGAGCTGAAGTAATAGATGACTTTCTGGTTACTTAAAAATTTTTTTTGACTTGCTATTCAGTTACTAAAGCTGCACATTCTAAAAGATGTTTAAGGTTCACACCAGGCTGTGGGGCTGCTGAGACCATTTTCTATATTTCCTACTTCCCCAAGTACTCTTACACTGTATGGTTACTTCTCACTGATGTAACTTGCCTGAGCCTTTCTTCCATCAACTTAAAGGAACTATTTGATAAACTTGGAAAGTTATCGCCTTTCCTCCTCCCTTTTCTAAGGCCTGCCCTTCCCCTGTGACCTAACTCAAGTCGTACTGTTCCAATAAAGTCCGTTTCAACTGCTTCAGGATTGGACAACCATATATCACTTACTGGGTTCCCTGTGTATTTGGGCCTTGGTGGTGGTTTAGTCCCCATGGGCTGTAGCTGCCAGGCTTCTCTGTGGGATTTTCCAAGCAAGCATACTGGAGTGGGTTGCCATTTCCTTCTCCAATATTTGGTTCTTAGTAGTTCATTTACAATATTTATTTCTGTATTAAAAAACCCATGGAAGAATCCCTTGCTTACAAACTCCTGAGTCATTGGATATGTTTGAATATCCTAGAGCTTTATAGATTCATAAATGTGTAATTTAGACTTGCACTAATGAAGAATGGTCTTCTCCATATTATTTGTATTAGTGGGGTAAGATTGGGCCAGCCCTACCATACATCTGGTCTTCCTTGTTATCAAGGGAGTTCCTGACAGGGCTATATTTGGCACCTAACCTTCTAGTATCTTAACAGCTTTGGCACCCAGAAGAGGTATCATGTCACATGAATTGTATCGAGGCACCAGATTTATCTTCAAAGTCATTCTCTAAAGACCAAAAGGTCAACATTATGTCCTAGTTTGATTCTGTTATTCTTTAATAAGCAGTCATCAAAAACGTTGTCCATTTCCCCCATGCTGCCCATTGTAATTGGCTCCCCCTGGGGTGGCATGAGGGCCCATGCCCTTGTTTAGGGCAATTGTTAGGGCCTGACTGTCTAGAGTAATAAAGGTGATGGCCACAACAGTCTCAGCTACTGTTGAAAAATTGCAATTTGCTCTTATGTGAATTAATCGCTGGAGGATTCAACTAACCCTCCTATTAATGACCTAATGAACAAAGGTGTTTCTAATTTAATGTCTGAGCCTTTACATTCCCTCCTCTTTAGATGTATTAGTGTCTAAAGATTTGGAGGAATTTGCTTGAAAGTGTCTGGAGTAACTCTTCTGAGAGGGTAAAGACCTTCCTGCAGTATTTGAAACAAGCAGGAGATGTGCTTGTTAGCACTTTGAGGATGACAGCCTAGATATTTCCCAAGCACTAAAATTTGACCTGGAATGACTTTAAGCTCAGAACTCTTCTTCTACTGTCCCTTGTTGTTTCAGTTCCTTAGATGTTGATTAGCTATATTACATGGCTTTGGGAAAGTGTTCCACAAACCAAGAAATGTTGAATTACCACCTACTCTGGATAAATTGAAGGCATCAGAAGCCAGCAGAATCTCTGGAGTAGGAAATGGAGCCATGTTGCAGTCTTGTTAATAGCCTCCCAGGACATATTTGGTGCCAACACTTTGGGCTTTTGGTTCCTTTATCATGATCACTGGTTAATTGCATGGATGGAAACAAAACAGCAGACCACTGAGAGCTAGAACAAGTAAGTTGTTTTGGTAAAAAAGTGGAGATGATGAAGACAGGGATAGAGACAAGAAACTGAGTACCTTCTCTGTACCAGGTAGTTATTTGATGCTATATCTCCTGTAACTCAAAACCCTGTAGGTAAGTACTACCCAGTTTCTCAGGATGGGGAAACTGAGACACAGAGGGGTAAAAGGGTTTATTCAAGTTTGCACAGCTTATAAAAGTGGCAAAGGTGAGATAAGAAACCATATTTTTTTTTTTACTCCAGAGCTGACATTTTAAACTACCAAGGTGTTATATCTTAGTACATTTTCATGTTACTACTAGCCCTTAAATGCTCACTAACACACTTGATTGATTCATCAGATTAGCCAGCATTCATCTTGTGTGGACCTGAGTTAATGGTATATAGAGCAGAGGAGTTTTAATGGATGGTTAAAAGAAGGAAAGCATACTCCAAAGCAAGGATCGAACATCATCTGTCTAACTGGTATACTGGGAAGTCAGGACTGTTTCAATAAGAGACTTCTGCAGGGGTAGCAGGTACAACCTCAACAAAGAAATCACCATCTACTAGTAGATTTTGAAATCTTACATGGTAGGTCTCCAAGCTACTTGTCATTGTCGCTCGCTGGGCTTTCCAGGTGGCGCTAGTGGTAAAGAATCCTCCTGCCAATGCCGGAGAAGTAAGAGTTAGCTTCGATCCCTGGGTCTGGAAGATCCCCTGGAAGAGGGCATGGCAACACACTCCAGTATTCTGGCCTGGAGAATCCCATGGACAGAGGAGCCTCATGGGCTATAGTCTATACGGTCACAGAGAATCAGATACGGCTGAATCAGCTTAGCGCACACACATGCACCCTCACTTACACTGCTAGTAGGTGGCAGAGGTGGATAGAGCCCTGACCGCCTGGCTGCCCATCTGTGAATGCAGCCACTACTCCCTGCTGCTATTGTCACTCCCTACCCTTCCATCAGAATTTTCTCTGATGAAATCAGTTAGTTACACCTTACTGTTTTGTGCTGACAGAGTTCAAATATGCCAAGGATACTAAGTAACTGTAACACTTAGATTCATTGTATGCATTGTATTTATTATCTTATTCTACTGTTTTCACAAAGACAATTCTGATGCATGACTGGGCTACCTGGTTGGGAATTGAATAGTCCATGTGGACAATGACTATATTTACTAGAGTCAACTTTTGGCTAACCCCAAGGACAAATCTTTGTAAGTCCTTACTGACATTGTCTACCTAGGCTGCTGATTTAAGCCTTTTGTTGACAGAAAGAAGATCATTATTTATTCTAGCTCAGCAGGAGTACAAACAGATTTCTCCTCTCCCCTTACCCTTCCTTTTGCTTGTAGGCTGACTTCCTTATTACACATTAGATTTATAAAATAAAGCTTTTATCAACAGGTCCTAGAATCTTGGCATTATTAGAAACCTGAGAAATCATGGCTAACACCATTACTTATGCACAGATTGAAAACTGAAACCAAGGGGAATGATGAGAACTGCACAAAGTTATTCAATGAGTTAGCTAGTTAATGCTAAATTAAAAACCCCATGATCTCCAATTCCATGTTGACATTCTATGAGTGTCTTCTTTTTCTTCTTTCTATAAAAATCTGGGAGTCCTTGTAGAAACTCTATTCCCCCCACCTTTATTATTATTCATGAGATTATTATTTACAAAATATCTTCAGCTTTTAAAAATAAATGCCTTCAATTAGTATTGATCTTTTGTGTCCTTAGTGTAACTTTCCTGACTTGGGGAATTTCTCCCTCATCTGGAGAGCTGGAGGCTGGAAGGAGAGGCACAGGGAGGAAGAACACATGGTTTTAAAAGGTTCTCTGTTGCTGCAAATTGCATTTCCCTCACCGATACTGTCTGTGGTCCCCATCCCTCTATGTCTAGCTTAAATGTCAATGGCAGCTCAAAGTCTCACCATTTTCGAGTCCCTTAGGACAGAATTTCCTAAGTGGCGGCATCAGCGATTGAGACTCAAATTCCCTTTCATGATCAACATCTCACATGACAAATAATGCATGAGGCTTAAGTATTCCCTCTGTCTCAATCTTTGCATTTTTATTTTCTGGAAAGGCTAGCAAAGGTTTTCCAAAATTCCTTTGCTGAAATATTCATGCCTGGTCTATTAGGCTGAAGGACACATTTATAAGACAGAGGCTTCTCTAACATAAACAGGAGGCTTTGGACCCAGCTGGTGTTTGACAGTGGGGATATTTATCTTCAGTTAGCCTTTTGTTGGGGGACTTTCTTCCATCACAAAAGCCCCCTTGTAGTATTCACTAGTAGAATTCATTAACTCCTTTGTATCTGGGGCATTGCTATCACAAACTGATATTTTTAGAGAAATCAATTTATTAGGCTATATAAGACATAAAAATCAGGCAATAATATAGCTTATTCAGTAAAATAGGTAGGACACAGGTCTGGTGTGAAAGTGAAAAACCTGAAATGACCATATGGGGAGAAATAGTTCTTATTCCTTTCAACGGGAATATTAAAAATTTGCACAGAAGAAAACATAAGCAACATTTTCCTGCTTCACCTAGTTTTCAAATTTTTAAATTTATTTTCTTTTCATTTTTATTGGAGTAGAGCTGATTTACAATGTTGTGTTAGTTTCAGATGTACAGCAAAGTGAATCAGCTATATGTACACATATATCCATTTTTTAAGATTCCTTCCCTATATGGGCCATTACAAAGTATTGTCTACTTCACCTCGTTTTTTCTTAGAAACAAAAAGCTCTTAATATACAAACAGTATTTAGTTCTGGGTAGAATCAGGCATTTATTTTAAACTGAATATCTTGGGTCTTTGGAACTAAAAAAGAAATGAACATGTACGGAGTGCTGCTTTGCATTGGGCCCTGTATCCAGCACTTTATGTATACTCTCTAATGAAATTAATTACATGGACTCTAATTATTTCAATAGCACAGGGAGGTTGGTATTATTGCCCCTACTTTATAGAAGGACAGGGAAGCCTGGTGTGCTGCAGTCCATGGGACGGCAAAGTGTCAGATACAACTTAGTGACTGAGCACACACACTTCAGAGAAAGGGAAATGAGTGTGCCAGTTCTGGACCTGTATGCCCTCAGATCCATTCCTTGTTTTTCCCTGACCCTGCCAATGCCTGCAGACTCTATTTCTCAGGCTCCTGTGATAACTAGCTTCTGGATGTATTCAGTGCAAGGGAGATGCTAGAAAAAGGTTGAAGGGCAGGAAGAAGGAAGAGGCCAGGGTATTTATCACCCTTCTCCACTCTCCATCCTGGGGTAGAGCCTTCAGAAGTGGCTGCCTTTCCTCTGTGGCTCCAGCTCCCATCAGGTAGACCCTACTGTGGTTCCAGCATCTTCTAGGGGACTTTGGTCCCTGGACTCTGGGAGTACCATCTGTTCTCCTTGCCTCTCCAGTCCTAAGAGTGCTCATGGCCTCCTGCTGTTTCTAATATCTGGGTTGCCTCCCTTTCCTCTTTTTGGCTTCTCAGCTCCTCAATCACTGCATAATGCATTTCTTTTAAATACCCTTTATTCCAAAGACTATATTGAAAATGGGTTTTGATTTCCTGATTGGGCCCTGATTGATATACTGAGGCTTTACCCCCAGTCATGTGGCTAGGAGGTGACTAAGACTCAAAAGTGTATACTCTTTCCTCTTGGTTTGAAAATATCACTGATTTATGATCTCTCTCTCTTTCCCTGACTCTATCTCTCTACCTTTGACTCTAAGACTTTGAAAGTCTTTGAAGGAAGAAACAGTTTTAAAATATTTACTCTGCAAAAATCATATTTCCGCTTCCTCAATACTCTCCATCCCTACTTTATCAGAATCCAAATTAAAGAGAGTTTGTTCTACTGTCTTCTAGCTAGCTGTTGATTTTACACATTGAGGTTTTCAAAAAGCCTTCTTTGTAGAGTTTGTCCTTTGTTAGCACAATGGAAATATTTTCTTTAGGTTTTGCAATTCCTCGATGTCATCCTACTCTACTCTTAGTCAGAACAGTGTTCCCTATTTTTTTTTCCAATTTCATTTCTTCTACTTACGTCAAATCTAGTGCAGCACACTTTTTCGAGGCCTGGACCTCTGTGAAGCCAAAACTGCCCAAGGTCATACTGTCAGTCTAGATCTGAGCTTCCTTCAAGTAAGTGAGACAGATGGGAATGGGGTGAGCAGGGTGGATGCAGGGAGGGAGAGAGGGAGGGGAGAGGGTGGGAGAGAGGGAGAGAGAGAGAGGAGGAGGAGGAAGATTTGAGAAAAGGCAGTGAAGAGCAAAAGGGGGCAAGTTATGAAGAAGGAGGGAGAGGAAAATAGATTTAATGGATTAAGGCAAATGTATTGAATTTTTCAGGTCATATTTAAAAATATGGGAACTTGCAATAATGGAACATGAAGGTAGCAATTGTCATGTTTCCTTCATTACCAAACGTTGTTTTTTTCCTCATTGAACTGAGACAGTTTTCTAAACCAAGATACCACCTTGTGTTAATGATAGATCTTGCTTTAAAAGAACTTGCGATCCTTCAAGAACAAGTCAGCAGAAAGCCAGCTAGGTCTTCATTCTGGGAATATTGTTGAGATTTGGTTGATTTGTTCAGATCCTTTTTGTCCAAGTTTATGAAAATTAAGTACCACTTTCTTCATTCTCTATGCAGAGTCAGGACATCTTTTATTTGGGAGCTGATATTTGGGGTGGGGATGGTGATTTATGGAAGTTTTATAAGATACCTGCTTGGCTACATACTGCTAGTCTTCGGTCAGAGGCTGTCATTTTCTCTGACTGACACTTGATGTGGCAGAAGCTTGGTTTATATATAGCACACAAGCCCTTTTTTGGCTGGTTTGAAGATTTATGACTGACTTTTCCTATAAACAGGCAGCAGGTGTCTTGACTGAAATAGCATTTTTCTTGATGGTTTAGTAGAGGGAGCCTTCAAGCCTAAGGAGAGGGCTTCGGGAAGTTTGTCAAGACTACTTGCTTCCGCTGGCACTTGCACTAGATCCAGGAAGACTGGGAAGTCAAAGAGTCTTTTCTGGAAGGCCCCTCCACTTTCAGTGACTCTTTCTTTTTTCCTCTCTACCTTCTTTCTCTACCCTTCCCAGAACTAACTCTCTCTCCCCTTATCCAGAACTCCAGAGACCTCAGGGCACTCTTCCCAGGGAGTAAATGAGACTCTCTTTCCTTGTCATGATGTTTAGATGCTGGGCCTTTTCCATTAGGGATGTCTAATTTGAGGTCTAAAATCGTATTTTAGCAACGTTTATGAGTGTATCAGTGCCATCCCTTTCTTAAGTATTTGGCATTTAAAAAAATTGGAGTATAGTTACTTTACAATGTCATGTTAGTTTCTGCTGTACAGCAAAGTGAGTCAGCTCTACGTTTATATATATACATATATATCCCCTATTTTTTCAATTTCTTTCCCATTTAGGTCACCACAGAATACTGAGTAGAGTTCCCTGAGCTATAGGATCTCATTAGTTATGTATTTTCTGCATAAGTGCATGCTAAGTCGCTTCAGTCATGTCTGACTCTTTGTGACCCTATGGAGTGACCCTGTCAGTCTCCTCTGTCCATGGGATTCTGCAGGCAAGAATATTGGAGTGGATTGCCATTTCCTTCTCCAGGGGATTTTTCCAACCCAGGGATTTTCTGGAGAAGACTCTTGAGAGTCCCTTGGACTGCAAGGAGATCCAACCAGTCCATTCTGAAGGAGATCAGCCCTGGGATTTCTTTGGAAGGAATGATGCTAAAGCTGAAACTCCAGTACTTTGGCCACCTCATGCGAAGAGCTGACTCATTGGAAAAGACTCTGATGCTGGGAGGGATTGGGAGCAGGAGGAGAAGGGGATGACAGAGGATGAGATGGCTGGATGGCATCACCGACTTGATGGACGTGAGTCTGAGTGAACTCCGGGAGATGGTGATGGACAGGGAGGCCTGGCGTGCTGCGATTCATGGGGTTGCAAAGAGTCGGACACGACTGAGTGACCGAACTGACTGAGTGTACATATGTCAGCCCCAATCTCCCAGTCCATCCCACCCTCTCCTCTCCATTTGATAGGGATCTTCAGTTCATAAAGGCAGACTGGTGATTTGAATATCCTGCAGGGAGTTTTTTGGTCACTTCTTTTTTTTTTTTCTTTTCAAAGTCTTCTTAAATTGAGTCTGCCTTAGGGCTTTGGGGATGGTACAAGTCTCTTTCCCTCTAGTCAAATGCCTGACATTGCCAGAAGACTTGAAGTCTGAAGTCTTATACTCTTAATACCCAGACTGATGCCAGTGTGAGAAAACTCTTCACCTCTTTTATCAGCAAAAGTGTTTGTTTTGTTCTTTTCTTTGGTGAAGCTTTGGAAATCCCTTTAGTCAGTAATCTAATGTTAAAATGTGTGGGGGGGGGGGATTCTCAATTAGTTAGTTAGTGGTTATTACTATTTAAACTGCATCTTAGAAGCTCAACTCTGAGTCAGTCTCATTGTCTGCCGTATCCCCACTAGTGGCACTCCTTTGGGTTGAAGCAGAAAAACTTAGTAGGTAATATATTCTCTGTGTACCGATCACTAAAACATTGCCATTGGCAAGTGTGTTGGGAGCAAGGAGATTGGACCCATGAGGCAGTTTCAACCCCACTGAATGCTCCAGCGTAGGGCAGAGTGGGGCTGGTGGACATTGGAAACCCTAGAGAAGGAGTGCTGGAATGAGAAGGTTGATTCAAGATGAAAGGGAGTGGTGGCAAAGGCTCACCTTGTCTGGGGAGAAGCCACAGAGGGAGCCTGTACAATATTCTGTTCTTGGCTGTTTATTCGAGTCATTCTGTATTCCATCACAGGAGTCCATTTGATTTCCTGACCATTGAACAAATTTTAACTTGTTCTCACTTATTCAGGCTAAGGTGTTTTTTTTTTTTTTCTTTCTGTAGGGTGAAGAGTTCAGAGAGACAACTGCTTCGACCATTTCTGTTTCTTGAATTTGACTTTCTTTCTCCTTCAAATTATTTGACATTACCTATTAATATTTCTCCACAAAATGTGTCATTCCAAATTTTTCTTTTCTAGGCAAATCATGCATTTTTCCTGAGGCTTTGGGGGTTCTTTTCCTGCAAGCTAACATAGCCTGGTTGATGTCTATAGAGGGAATGATAACAGGTGGAAAGGAATATTCTGGATATATTAGCTTTGCTATTATTCAATGTGGATCAAATTCAGCCTGGCCTGCCAATCCATAGGGAATCCTAGTTTTTCTTCTTAATCCTCAGTACTGTACCCACCTCTAGAATAAAGACAGTTAAATTTCTCATTTGGAAAGAAGGGGATAAAGAAATCATTCAGGAAATCAGAAGCAAAGAGCTATAGATATTGATAGGATAGCTTAATGTCTCAAAGTAATTTGGTCTTGTTTCAGTCCATACTCTGATAAATGTATTTACAAGCATTAATTTTAAAAGTAGGTGTAAGGCAATGGGCAACACTTTTCCAAAGATATCCTTTTCCTAGTCTTGGTATCTGCAATATGCCTGTAATGCAGCTGTCTACCTGTCAGAAGGGTTTCTTTTCCAGGTTGGGTCTAGAGTGAAGACTCTAGTTGGGTCCCATCACTTCATGGCAAATAGATGAGAAAACAATGGAAACAATGACAGACTTTATTTTCTTGGGCTCCAAAATCACTGCAGATGGTGACTGCAGCCATGAAATTAAAAGATGCTTGCTCCTTAGAAAAAAAGCTATGACCAACCTAGACAGCATAATAAAAAGCAGAGACATTGCCACAAAGGTCCATCTAGCCAAAGCTATGGTTTTGCCGGTAGCCATGTATGGATATGAGAGTTGGACTATAAAGAAAGCTGAGCGCCGAAGAACTGATCCTTTTGAACTGTGGTGTTGGAGAAGACTCTTGAGAGTCCCTTGGACTGCAAGATCTAACCAGTCTATCCTAAATGAGATCAGTCCTGGGTGTTCATTGGAAGGACTGATGCTGAGGCTGAAACTCCAATACTTTAGCCACCTCATGCAAAGAGTTGACTCATTGGAAAAGACCCTGATGCTGGGAGGGATTGGGGGCAGGAGGAGAAGGAGATGACAGAGGATGAGATGGCTGGATGGCATCACTGACTCAATGCACATGAGTTTGGGTGAACTCCGGGATTTGGTGATGGCAGGGAGGCCTGGAGTTCTTCGATTCATGGGGTCTCAAAGAGTCGGACACGACTGAGCAACTGAACTGAACTGAACTGAACTGAGATAGCTTAGTAGTGTCGAAAGTAGGCACTGTGATTAATTTCCTTTCTGTACTAGCAAACACATAGGGCTTTTCAGTAGATGACTTCAGTTTTACTCACTTAACCATGTGAGTTTAGGTGAACTATTTCACCTTTCTCCATCTACTCCTCATTTTAAAAATAGGAATAACACTTGCCTTGTACAACTTTTGGAAAGATTAAATGAGCTAACATTAGAGGCTTATTATAGGGACTTCTCTTGTGGTCCAGTGGTTAAGACTCCATGTTTATACTGTAGGGTGCAGGTTTGATCCCTGCTCAGGGAACTAAGATCTTCCATTTTGCATGGCCAAAAGAAAATGCTTCTTACCATGCCTAGAACACAGTGGCATCTCAACAAAAGTTTGCCAGGTTAATTAGTTCCTCACTGGAACACAACAGTGAAAATCAATTTTTTTTTTTGATGCTAACAGACACCAGTCCCTTGGGATGTGTTCCTACTTTGTGCAGATTCAGCCTCAACACAACTGGATTGTCATTCACTTCATGGATCTGTACCTCGTATCTCTGTGGATCTCCTTTGAGCCATCACCTATCCTCCCTTACCTTTTTTTCCTTAGTAGAAGCTCTTTGGCTTTGTGGAAGAGCTTTGAGCATATATACTGTTTGTTGGCTCCTGAAAAAGCAAGGTGACTAATTTGGTAGTGAGAATTTGTATAATACTGATATTTTGTAAGACAGTTTTCTATACTTGCCTATTTGTTGTTGTTCAGTCGCTCAGTTCTGTCCAACTCTTTGTGACCCCATGGACTGCAGCACACCAGGCTTTCCTTCCTTCTCCCAGAGTTTGCTCAAACTCCTGTCCATTGAGTTGGTCATGCCATCCACCCATCTCATTCTCTGTCCCCCCCTTCTCCTGCCCTCAGTCTTTTCCAGCATCAGGGTCTTTTCCAATGAGTTGTCTCTTCGCATCAGGTGGCCAAAGTATTAGAGCTTCAATATCAGTCCTTCCAGTGATTATTCAGGGTTGATTTCCTTTAGGATTGACTGTTTGATCTCCCTGCAGTCCAGGGGATTCTCAAGAGTCTTTTCCAACACCGCAGTCCAAAAGCATAAGTTCTTCAGTGCTCAGCTTTCTTTATGGTCCAACTCTCATATCCATACATGACTACTGGAAAAGCCATATCTTTGACTATATGGACCTTTGTTGGCAAACAAATATCTCTGCTTTTTAATACTTGCCTATACCTTAGGCTAAATAATATGTTATTAGCCTTCCAGATGTGAGGAATAAACAAATTAAATGCTGGAGTTCAGCTCTGTCCAGTTCAGTTGCTCCGTTGTGTCTGACTCTTTCTGATGCCATGGACTGCAGCATGCCAGGCCACCCTGTCCATCACCAACTCCTGGAGTTTACTCAAACTCATGTCCATTGAGTCAGTGATGCCATCCAGACATCTCATCCTCTGCCATTCCCCTCTCCTCCTGCCTTCAGTCTTTGCTAGCATCAGGGTCTTTTCAAATGAGTCAATACTTCACATCAGGTGGCCAAAGTATTGGAGTTTCAGCTTCAACATCATTCCTACCAATGAATATTCAGGACTGATTTCCTCTAGGGTTGACTGGTTGCATCTCCTTGCAGTCCAAGGGACTCTCAAGAATTTTCTCCAACACCACTTTTCAAAAGCATCAATTCTTTGGCACTCGGCTTTCTTTGTAGTCCAACTCTCTCATCCATACATGAATAGTGGAAAAACCATAGCCTTGACTAGATGAACCTTGGTTGGCAAAGTAATATCTCTGCTTTTTAATATGCTGTCTCAGTTGGTCATAACTTTCCTTCCAAGGAGCAAGCGTCTTTTACTTTCATGGCTGCAGTCACTATCTGCAGTGATTTTGGAGCCCCCCAAAATAAAGTAAGCCACTGTTTCCCCATCTATTTGCCATGAAGTGATGGGACCAGATGCCATGATCTTTGTTTTTGAATGTTGAGTTTTAAGCCACATTTTTCACTCTTCTCTTTCATTTCCTCAAGAGGCTTTTAGGTTCTTCTTCACTTTCTGCCATAAGGGTGATGTCATCTGCATATCTGAGGTTATTGATATTTCTCTTGGCAATCTTGATTCCAGCTTGTGCTTCATCCAGCCTGGCATTTCTCATGATGTACTCTGCATAGAAGTTAAATAAGCAGGGTGACAATATACAGCCTTGATGTACTCCTTTCCCTATTTGGAACCAGTCTGTTGTTCTATGTCTAGTTCTGACTGTTTCTTCCTGACTTGGATACAGATTTCTCAAGAGGCTGGTCAGGTGGTCTGGTATTCCCATCTCTTGAAGAATTTTCCACAGTTTGTTGTGATCTACATAGTCAAAGACTTTGGCATAGTCAATAAAGCATAAATAGATGTTTTTCTGAAACTCTCTTGCTTTTTCAATGATCCAGTGGATGTTGGCAATTTGATCTCTGGTTTCTCTGCCTTTTCTAAAACCAGCTTGAACATCTGGCAGTTCACAGTTCACATATGTTGAAGCCTGGCTTGGAGAATTTTGAGCATTACTTTACTAGCATGTGAGATGAGTGCAATTGTGTGGTAGTTTGAGCATTCTTTGACATTGCCATTCTTTGGGACTGAAATGAAAACTGACCCTTTCCAGTCCTGTGGCCACTGCTGATTTTTCCAAATTTGCTGGCTTATTGAGTGCAGCACTTTCACAGCATCATCTTTTAGGATTTGAAATAGCTCAACTGGAATTCCATCACCTCCACTAGCTTTGTTCCTAGTGATGCTTTCTAAGGCCCACTTGACTTCACATTCCAAGATGTCTGGCTCTAGGTGAGTGATCACACCACTGTGGTTATCTGGTTCTTGAAGATCTTTTTTGTATAGTTCTTCTGTGTATTCTTGCCACCTCTTAAATATCTTCTGCTTCTTTTAGGTCCATACGATTTCTGTCCTTTATTGAGCCCATCTTTGCATGAAATGTTCCCTTGGTGTCTCTAATTTTCTTGAAGAGGTCTCTAGTCTTTCCCATTCTATTGTTTTCCTCTGTTTGTTTCAGTGATCACTGAGGGAGGCTTTCTTATCTCTCCTTGCTATTCTTTGGAACTGGGCATTCAAATGGGTATATCTTTCCTTTTCTCCATTGCTTTTGGCTTCTCTTCTTTTCACAGCTATTTGTAGGGCCTTCTCAGACAGCCATTTTGCATTTTTTTTCTTGGGGATGGTCTTGCTCCCTGTCTCCTGTACAATGTCACGAACCTGTGTCCATAGCTCATCAGGCACTCTGTCTGTCAGATCTAGTCCCTTAAATCTACTTCTTACTTCCACTGCTGGAGTCCAAGCCCCTTGTGATTCCAAGCCCCTTGTGATTAGGCCCTTTAGAGTAGGAGGGAAGTGTTCCTGCCATCTATTCTTTTGGTCTGTTGTTTGTTGTTTTCCTGTTCTGGGCATCTTCCCACTTGCCTTTTCTTTCTCTCTCTCTCTTTTCTCATACCTGGGAGTTGTCAGTGTTGGGGAGTATGGGCAGGGTTGGATAGCAGTGAAGAAGAACTGAACCATGCTCACTCAGCTTTCACTACCATCCTATGTCTCTGGCAAACTTGCCATCTCAGCCCCCAAACTGATCCTTTGCCCCCCTTCCCTCAAGTTTGTTCATAATCTCCAGAACCTGTGAATGTTATGTTGTAGGTACTTGGCATAGTTGATTAAATTAAGAACCTCAAAATGGGAAGATTATCCCTAGATTATCTGGGTAGGCCTGATGCTAACAGCAAGATTTTATAAGAGACAGATGTGGGGGGAGCCAGGGGTAGACAGAAGGCAATATGAAGATGGAAATAGAGACTTGAAGCTGCTGCACTGCTGGCTTTGAAGTTGGAAGATGGGACCACAAGCTAGGGCATGTAAGGAATGAAGCTCTAGAAGCTGAAAAGGCAAGGAAACAGATTCTTCCTAGAATCTCGGACGGGAGGATAGCCCTGCAGCCACCTTGGTTTCAGTTAAGTGATACCCATTTCTGACTTTTGTCTTCCAGAGCTATAAGTTAATTTCTGCTGTTTTAAGGTACTGAGTTGTGGTATTTTTTTTTTACAACAATTGGAAACTAATGCATTAGGAATATTGATCAACTAGTATTTAGAGATTCTAGGGTTGACTATGTTAAGTGCTGTCCATATCTTTAACTCCACCTGGCTTGATAACTACCACCCAGGACCAGATGCACCTGGAGTGAATAACTATCCAGCTTAACCTATCTTGGCACTAAAAGTCCTACCTTCCACAAAACTCCTCAGTGCCACACAAAAAGAAACAGCTGGTCACCCTACATTTCCCCAGTTTTCCAGTCTTTTATTAATCTTGATTAGGGTGCTCTGTCTGTCTCTAAGACCTCTTTTGCTGTGTACAGTCCTAATTTGTTACCCACTTCTTAGCTCAAATTCAATAACTAACCCAGCTGGATGTAGGTGACTTCTCTTCTCAACACTAGTCCTGGCCTCGCCTGGAGTCACTTATTTTTGCTTTATGTTCTGCATGATGTTACAGCTGCTTCCCTGATGGTATCTCCTCCAATCCCCATGCTCCCTGGTCTCAGTCTTTCTGTTGCTCAGTGTTGCTTTGGGTTTGAAAGTCCTTGTTTCGCTTTGGAACATCTATGAATTTATCCGCAAAGTTGTGTCACTTTTGCTAGGACTTTTTAATGTTTTAAGAAATCTTATTGGAATATTGTTGATGTACAATGTTGTGTTAGTTTCAGGTGTACAGCAAAGTGAATCAGTTATGCATATACATATATCCACTCATTTTAAGATTCTTTTCCATATAGGCCATTACAGAGTATTGAGTAAAGTTCCCTGTGCTATATAGCGGGTCCTTATTAATTATCTACTTTATATATAGTAATGTGTATATGTCAATCCCAATCTCCCGATTTATCCTCCCCACCTTATCCTCTGGTAACTGTAAGTTTGTTTTCTACATGTATGACTCTATTTCTGTCTTGAAGATAATTCATTTTTACTGTCTCTTTCTTTTTTTTTAAAGATTCCATATAAGCAATGGAAGTAATCTTGAATCATTGCCCTTCAAACATTACATCCTGAACCTAGCAGTATGGGTCATGTTGAACCCTATAAGTGGTGCCTCAGTTCAACATTACCCTTTATCTTGAAAGGTTTCTACTTTAAGGGGACCTAATACACAAATATACAAATATAATCAAGGGGAAAAATTATTTGCATAACACAAGAGATTCTCGATTTTACATAAGGTTTAACTTCAGGGTTTACTTAAATAGTAAGTCCCCATGGTGGATTTAAAACAATTTGATTTTCAAAAGAAAAATTTAGTTTTCAAGGACATTTATGGTGATAAATGCTAGAAGCTAGCATTAACTCTGCACATGCTATGACTGAATGTATGTTATTTGATTTCTCCTTAGTGAGTTGATGGTGCATTTCTGTTCTTAAAAAGGACTGTTTTGTAGCAATCTCATCTATTCTTACATCCCTCTGAGAGGTAGTTTGGCAACTAGTCAGCCATCCACATGGACCTGATGCTAATTGGTAAGCCTTTGCATCCTTTTTTCTTTCTCTCTTATTTTTTTTTTTTTTTCATCCCTTTCATCAGCAGCAGGGGAATAGTTCATTTTGACACTTGGATGCATCTCTGACAGAAGCTTTCGGCATTTTCCGAGCAACATTCTCGTACTCATCCTCGATTGTCTTCATTGCCAAACTAGCCCTGACCTTTCCCTTCCATCCTGATAATTGGCCAACTGTCTTATTGTGAGAGCCAGCGCTTACTTTGTGTCTTGGCTCTGATTAGTGTCTTGTTTCCTGTGCTGGAGACCTTATCTGGTAGCCTGCCCAACATCTTCATTCCCCCATGACTGACCCTGATCTTGATTTTGTCAGCTCTACTGCCCCTCCCACCACCTTGTGACAACTCCCTGAGTTCCATGTTGGGTTTCTGGTCCTGCTAGCTGCTAACATGTCAATAGAAAGCCAACTTCAAGGAATATCTAATTATCAGCCTGTCTTGGGTTTTTCTGTTGGAAATCAGAGGACAAGAACTATGTCTCACTCATCACAACTTTTCTCTTTTTAAAATATGTATTTATTTATCAGGCTGCATTGGGTCTTAGTTGGAGCATGTGGGCTCTTTCATTGCAGTGAATGGACTCTCTAGTTGTGGCACATGGGTTTAGTTGCTCCATGGCCTGTGGAATCTTATTTCCCCAACCAGGGATTGAACCCTTGTCCCCTGCATTGCAAGGTAGATTCTTAACCACTGGACCACCAGGAAAGTCCTTCATCTCAACTTTTTAAGTAAAGTTTATTCAATAGGTGAGAAAATGAATAAATAATGAATGAATAAGTGAATTAAGAAATGAAAAACCAAATCAGAAGACAGCTATCAATTTGGTACTGGGCTCTCTGATACCAACTGGTTATCCAGACTACTGCCCATTACCTATTGCCCATCCTTTAGATATCCTGCTCTGGCCTACCATATTGGATTTCCTCCTATAACCAGTACCAGAAGTACCTGCCCAGCCATAACATGTAGATGTATTACCAGCACCGGAAGTATCTGCCCAACCTTAACATGTAGATATGTTACCAGATCTTGAATTTACCCATCCTTTGTCTTCAAGCTGTTTATGTTCTATTGGGGCATTCAATACAGATGTAAACCAGCACTGAGAGATGTGGTTAAATCTTGAGGAACTTCTGGATTCATTTGAGAAGACTGAAGGCATGTTAGTCCCCAAAGGATTCATTCATGAATTCACAAATAGTTTTGGAGCATGTGTGTATTTGTCCGGGTCCCATAGAAAAGAGAGAACTTACCTATATTAGGATTTTGAGGAGGGTTTATTTACAAAGGGACTCACTAAGAAGACGAGGATGAGGTGTATAGAACCAGAAGGGCTAGTCAGAAATGAAGGTTTAATAGCAGTAGAGCTGCTGCAAGATGAGGGGACAGAAGTGTATATTGGAACCCCAAGGAGAGTGCGGAGAAGAGGAAGCCATGCTTAGAGAAACAGTAACCTTCTGTTGAGGGACATAACCAGGTCAAGATGGCCCTGGAGGGAGGGAGCCAGGGGAATTAAGGCTGCCCTCTTACTCCTGTTACTCTTTCAATTTCCTATTGGAGTTCTTCTTTAACTGAGCCTCAAATGAAAGTCAGAGGGCAAGGAGGCCTTCCTATGGCAGAGAAGGCTGGAGAAGCATAGTGGCTTTGGAGGGTTAAGAAGAAGATATCTAATGCAACTTGCTCTGCTGGATAAGTTTGAGCTAAGTGCTGAGAGGCATCTAGGAGGCATTGAGTCTTCATTGAAATGTTAAATCAAGTATGTAATAGGAAAGGAGGTACACTGATATTGTTTTGTACAGAGGTCTCTTTTTGTCATTGTTGTTTTTGGCTGTGCTGAGCAGATTTTGGAATCTTAGTTCCCTGACCAGGGATTGAACTTGGGCCCCCTGCAGTGGAAGCATGAAGTCTTAACCACTGGACCACCAGGGAACTCCCATGTAGGGTTTTCATTAACTGAAAATAATTTGTTATTGCTGTTTAGTTGCTCAATTGTGTCCAATTTTTTTGCGATCCCATGGACTGTAGCCCACCAGTTTCCTCTGTCCATGGGATTCTCCAAGCAAAAATACTGGAGTGGGTTGCTATTTCCTTCTCCAGGGGATCTTCCTGACCCAGAGATTTAACCCAGATCTCCTATACTGGCAGGCACGGTCTTTACCACTGAACCACCAGGGAAGCCTGAAAATAATACACATACATGAAGAAGATAATTCAAAACCAAAACCTCAGTATCCCTTTTATTAAAGTTCTCCTTATGCACAGATTCCTTCTCTGAATTTTCCCTGAGGGCCAAATGTGAGCAAAACTTTTGATTTAGTCCCTTTACCTCACTTTTTGTAGCTGTGAGAAACAAGTGCCCCAAACCTCTACGGTTCCTACCTTGACCTTCCCCTCTAAAACCTGGCTTTTAGATACCGGTCTTTCTGGTATTGCATATCATCTGGGATGCAACTCACTCTGGCCTCTATGGACACTTAATATACTCTTTAGTTTCCTTAGAAAATATGCTTCATTCGTTCCTTTTTCCTGCTTACTATGTGTTAAGTTATAGAGAGGCAGTTAGCAATGGAAATCAATAGCCATAGGAAAATGGAGCCCTTTGGAATGAAATTACTGGGATTTAGTTAGAAGGATCTATGATTGCCCTGAGATGTATAGAAGGAATGATACTATCACAAAGCCTGTAAGCAGAGGACCCCAACAACAAAGTAGTCAGCATCAGGCCCTGGTTAAATAAGATACTGGACTAATAGATCATGCAATGTTGGATGTGGCTGACGCTTCAACAGGATGTTGTGGCAACTGTGCAAACCAGAGAGCACCCATATGTCTAAGAGCATTCACAAAAACAATTTAGAACTGTACTGTGCCAGACGAACATGTCTGAGGGCAGCTTCATTGTATCAGGTCTACGTTTCATGACTGTTGAATTCTGCATGACTGATAACCATGAGAGTGATTAGTGGTCAAGTTTAGGTGTGGCAGAAATGTGATAAGATGTGTCTACTGTGGAGAGCTGAAAGGTGAGGAGGAGTCCATACTATTCATTTGAAGAAAGACACTGGAAAGAATTCTCAGGGAAGATGCCTGGCAGGTTATCTGGGGATTCTGGTACTACTCTGGGTTCAGTCTATAGTTACTTGATTATTGCTGGTCTTGTGGGAAGTTTATTGATGAACAATATATCCTTCTCTCACTGATTCTCACATGGGAGAGACTTGGGGAGGCATTGGGCTAATCAGGCAGGAGATAGCTTAAGCTATTTTAATGACTGTTATTTTTAAAATCTATATAAGTTCGTAGAGAATATAATTTGAGTTAGGTATTAGTATTACTTTAAAGTTTTGTGCAATATTTGTTCTTCTAAGCTGCCTTTTTGTTAGTAAATCATTGTAAAATTAGCATTAATTTGACAGTAATATATTGAGCCATCCAATTTTCTATTAATTCTGTTAGGCCAAATTTGCCATTTCATTCTTTAATATGCTCTCTTTGGTGACCAAATGTATGCCTACCCACCCACCCCTACCCCCACAATATATTTGTGGGGTGTAATGTATTCTCAAAACCCTTGGAATTGTTTTAGAGTAATAGTAGTTTAAGGAATATGAATATAGAAGAAACCAGGCTAGGATAGGGCTTCCCTGGTGGCTCAGATGGTAAAGAATCTGCCTGCAGTGTGCGATACCTGGGTTTGATCCCTGGGTTGGAAAGATCCCCTGGAGGAGGGCATGGCAACCCACTCAAGTATTCTTGCCTGGAGAATCCCATGGACAGAGGAGCCTGGTGGGCTACAGTCCACGGGGTTATAAAGAGTCAGACATGACTGAGTGACTAAGCACAGCACAGGCTAGGATAGTCAGAATTTAGAACTAGGGCTGGCCAGGAGAGACTTAGATGCTGAGGAAAGCCAAACAGTGGGGTCTGGCAGATACCATAAATCAATACAGAAATGGGACCAAGTCCAGAAAGCCTAACCTAAACCATAGGGCAGTAGGCAAGGTCCACAGTCTAGGGGGCATCTAACAGTGTGAAAAGTTGGATATGTTAATCCTGAGACAAATGGTATGTGCTATCTCAAAGCATTTGTGAATCTACAGATTCTGCCGGTGATTGTGTAGTCAAAAGTCTAGAGATCAAAGGCAGAGGTACTGAGACCATTAAGTATTTTTCACATCTGATTTCCTACCCTGTGTCTTAGATGAGACCATGTACAACCTAGGTGGCAGTAGTGGTGAAGAACCCACCTGCCAATGCAGGAGACATGAGACACAAGTTCTATCCTTGGGTCAGAAAGATCCCTTGGAGAAGGGCATGGCAATCCACTCCATTATTCTTGCCTGGAGAATTCCATGGACAGAGGAGTGTGGTGGGCTACATGTAGTCCATGGGGTCGCAGAGTTGGACACAACTGACATGACTTCGCATGCACTCATAACCCAAAAAAGAATCTGGCTCTCAAATAACTCATCTTCCCTATAAGACAGTTATTCCAACATGGACCGGGGACAACTTTATATGCAGACATAAATTGGCTGCTGCTGCTGCTAAGTCACTTCAGTCATGTCTGACTCTGTGCGACCCCATAGACGGCAGCCTTCCAGTCTCCCCTGTCCCTGGGATTCTCCAGGCAAGAACACTGGAGTGGGTTGCCATTTCCTTCTTCAACGCATGGAAGTGAAAAGTGAAAGTGAAGTCGCTCAGTCGTGTCTAGTGTTGATGTTTTCCCAGAAATGAAGTTTTACCAAATTTAGGCAATGACATTGAATGAGCTTCTTATAGGCATTCCAGAACATAATTCTTGGAAATTATCCAGTTGTCATGGCATCTTGCCACTGGTTCTGAAGGAATGGCAGGCATTGAAATTTCCTGTATATTTTAGAAGTTTTCTGTGGGAATAGAGATACAAACTTATATATTACAGAATCCAAATGACATATTCAGGTTTTATTTTTCCACTGAATTCAACTGTTTTAATTATTTTACTTAGTTCAATCACTCAGATTGGACTTTATTATTTACTCTGTACAAGTTTTGAAGGAATAATAGAATCCTAATATTTATTTAGCATTTAAAAGTGCTAAGCATTGTACTGTTTAGCTACATCATTGCCTCAGCAACCTAGGTGAATATGAATTGTTATCTTCACTTTAGAAATAAGGCAACTGAGGCTCAGAGAGATTAAGTCACTTGTCTAAAGTCACACAGCTAGTAAATGGCAGAGCCAAGATTAGAACTCAAGTGTTTCGGTCTCAAAGGTCCATATTTTTTGTCACGAGATGCATCCTTAAGCAGATTTTGTTATAGGTGGACAATTTAAATCCCATGTAATGACAATAAAAGTGTAATACATTTTGTAAGAGAGTACTGTGCATGAAATAGATTCATGATAAATGTTTGTTGCATTAGTGGAAAGCTGAATACTTGAAAATACAGTGGTTTAATAATAATGCTCACATTTGACTTCTTTTGTATAGAACTATAAGTAAAATAAAACCTTTCTGAATTTTAGTGTAAGATTTCACCTCCTGGATTTTAATTACTGTATTTTTCATTACCCGATGGTGCTTCTGCATTTTAATAACCATAAACTTTCAGGAACTAATACCAGTGTGTATTAGTAATAAGCTTTGCTTTATGAATGAATTAATGAATGTATCAGCCATCTTTTCCCCAAAGGAGATGTTAATGACATTTCCTGAAACCCAATGAGGCTGGTGAGTCTTAGACACGTAAAATTTTAAATCTGCGATTTTAATCTGGAGATTGTACATTTTGTTTCACTCTGGGGAGAACCCTAATGTTGCTTTATTGTTATTTTCTTAGTTGTTTCTTTTCAGTCTTAAGATTCATGTAATGCATTGGAAAATATGAGATGCTAAATGCCACATTTACAATTGTTTTTGAAAGGTTTAACCTTTATTAAAGTAACTGGGTAAATACAATTCAAAAGGGTTTACTTCTCTTGTAAATTAAATGGTATGTTTGTAGAGTGAAAGGTCAATTTTCCAGCAGAGTCTGATTTTCAAAAACTTCACTTTTTGTCTCTGATAATTCAAGAAAGCTAATTTGTTTTACATATATGATACATCAACCGTAATACCATTTGTCTGATTTCAAGCTTGGTTACTTATGGCACGGGAGCACTTTTTATGATGAACTGTAAATGTTGACCTCTGAAGACAAATGTGAAAGAACTTTGGACTGAAGTATTTGGCTTCCTATGCTCAAAGAGGTAAATTCATCTCCTGAGATTTGTAACTCAATCAGGTTCTACATGTCACTTTGGGTCTATTGAGTCATTTCATATCTTGGTACAGAAAATATTATTTTTCCTATTTTCATTAAAGAGAAAATTCACCTTTTCCTCTTCATTATCCCAAAAATTCACTCAAAATTATAACCCACTTTAAAAACTCACACACGTATGCAAGCATATGGAGTGGCAGTCCTCCTTCTGGCTTTGGTTGCAGATATTTGTTTCAACTCTGGAGTCAGTATTAAAATCCTGTTACTTAAAGAAGAAATGCATGGAGGAACTCATGCTTTGAGACTGCTGGCTTTGAGAACAGCCTGCCCAGAGAAGATTTAATTGAGAGATGGAGCCTGAGGCCTGATTCATTCCTAGGGTTTTAAGGGTTTTGGTTGGTTTTACACAAATGAACAGGTAGCCATCTATAAAATGATGAAACTACATGAATAATAATGGCAGAAACTAAATGTTAAGTAAATGCCAAATACAAAGAATAGTAAACTCTCATTCCAACAAGGGTATTTGAACAATTGTTTCTCTTAATATGCTTTATTTTTTTGTCAGTGTAGGAGTTCAGCTTAGTTCAACATGTTAATTAAGTACTTATGTGATCAGGTTTGTGCTCCAGACTGGGAGTTCAGAGCAAACACAGGCTAAGGCACCAACTGTCCCTTCTTCTTCCTTTCTTCTTAATTCAGTTTTCTTGGCTACAGGAGCTTTTTCTTTTCTTCCCTCCCTCCCTTCCTTCCTCCTTCCCTCTCTTCTCCCTTCCTTCCACAAAGTGTGAAAACTTATGTTCTAGAATTTTAGGTTGGAATATTGTTGGCATTTTCCCCCAGTTTTTCATGCTCACAGGCTTACCTTGAGAACAGATAAGTACGTGGCAAGTTTTTATCCAAGCCCTATGAATAACTAAAAGTCAGGGGTATGACAAATCATTTTACCTCTCTGAGCTTATACTAGATTAGCTTCTTATTTTTTACAGTTCTTACCTTGCCTTACTGGCCCAAGATATTTGGCTTAGGCTCCTTGTAATTTAGCCTAATAATATGTAGCAACAGCAATGGATTTAATTTAATTCAACCAATATTGCTTAATTTCACAAAAGCACTCTGCTTGGCCCTATGGGCAATACAGTGAGTAAGAGCCAGTCCTTTCCTTTGGGTTCTTACAGTATTGGTGGGGGAGGGGGAATAATTATACAAGTAATTATAATAAGACAGGATATGAGAAATGCCATAACAGATAAATGAACAAAATGCTATAGTGATTTGAAGGAGAGAGCACATGTAACTGGAAACATCTGAAAAGGTTTCTTGGAGTTTGTGAGATGGGCTTTGGAGAATAGGTGTGATTTAATAAGCAGAAATGCACAGAAGTTCCTCTAAGCAAAAGGGCTAAGAACAGACACTTGAGATGGAAACACACAGGGGCTGTTTGTCTGTAATGTGGGGTTCCTGTAGGGAGTGGTGGGAGGTAAGACTGGAAAGAGAATCTGGATTCATATGAGGAGGGATTTGCACACCATGCTGAGGCATTTGTATTTAATTCTATAGGCTGTGTTGAGATGGCACTAAAGATTTTTAAAAAATTTGTTTGTTTTATTTGTTTAACAGAGAGTGATACGATTTTGCAGGTAAAATAACCTACTAGTTTGTGTAGACTGGACTGATAGGGCAAAGCCAATATGAAATAACTAATAAGACCCTTTCCTCTGGTTACAGCTGCAATGCAAGATCATTATAGAAACTCAAGAACATAAAGAGAAGCACAAAGAAAAAAGTCACCTGTGATTTCATCACCTAATCATACCCATTATTTACATTTTAGTGTATCTATTGCACTCAGTTTTTCATGGTATTGTCTATCATCTGCATATTCTGCTTCTTCATATGTCAGGAAAAATTATCCAGGCCATTCAAGTGAATTGAAAACTATATTTAAAAAAGGTAAATTATGTTACTGATTTCTATTTAATATTTACTTATCTGATTTGGCTTCTCAGATCTTCCTTGTGGCATACAGGATCTTTAGTTGCAGCATGTGGGATCTAGTTCCCTGACCAGGGATTCATCCCATGCCCCCTGCATTGGGAGTGCAGAGTCAGCCACTGGACCACCAGGGAAGTCCTTGTGTTACTCTTAAGAACAAACAGTAAGTTAAGTCCTGCTAAGTCTGCTTTAATAAATATACGAATTACTTGGAATTAGAATGCAAATTATTTGATTACAGTTAGTGCTGCTATGGTATATACTTTTTATAAGTCAATTCAACATGCTACTCTATCCTATTTCTTCTATAGTTAGGTCACTAATTTTTTTTAATTTTTAAATGAAAGATAATTGCTTTACAATAGTGTTGGTTTCTGCCGTACATCAACATGAATCAATGATAGGTCCCCTCCCTCTTGAACTTCCCTCCCACTTCCCACCCCATCTCACCTCTCTAGGTTGTCACAGAGAATGGGTTAGAGCAAATTCCCACTGGCTATTTTACATATGGTAATATATATGTTTCCATGCTACTCTTTCCATTCATCCCACCCTGTCCTTCCCCACTTGTGTGTCCACAAGTCTGTCCTCTATGTCTGTCTCCATTGCTGTCCTGTAAATAGGTTCAGAAGTATTGCCTTTCTAGATTCTAGATACAGGTGTTAACATAAGATATTTGTTTTTCTCCTTCTGACTTATTTCACTCTAATAGGCTCAAGGTTCATATACCTTGCTAGAATTGACTCAAATGCATTCCTTTTTATGGCTGAGTAATAGTCCCTTGTATGCACCACAGCTTCATTATCCATTCATCTGTCAATGGACATTGAGGCTGCTTCCATGTGCTAGCTATTGTAAATAGTGCTGCAATGGACATTGGGGTACATGTGTCTTTTTCAATTATGATTTCCTAGCTTTTGACTAGGAGAAGGCAACGGCACCCCATTCCAATACTCTTGCCTGGAAAATCCCATGGATGGAGGAGCGTGGTGGGCTGCAGTCCATGAGGTTGCTAAGAATTGAACATGACTGAGTGACGTCACTTTCACTTTTCACTTTAATGCATTGGAGAAGGAAATGGCAACCCACTCCAGGGTTCTTGCCTGGAGAATCCCAGGGACAGGGGAGCCTGGTGGGCTGCCGTCTATGGGGTCACACAGAGTCGGACATGACTGAAGTGGCTTAGCAGCAGCAGCAGCCTTTGACTGTGTGGATCACAATAAACTGGAAAATTCTTCAAGAGATGAGAATACCAGACCACCTGACCTGCCTCTTGAGAAACCTATATGCAGGTCAGGAAGCAACAGTTAGAACTGGACGTGGAACAACAGACTGGTTCCAAATAGGAAAAGGAATATGTAGAGGCTGTATATTGTCACCCTGCTTATTTAACTTCTATGCAGAGTACATCATGAGAAATGCTGGACTGGAAGAAGCACAAGCTGGAATCAAGATTGCTGGGAGAAATATCAATAACCTCAGATATGCAGATGACACCACCCTTATGGCAGAAAGTGAAGAGGAACTAAAGAGCCTCTTGATGAAAGTGAAAGAGGAGAGTGAAAAAGTTGGCTTAAAGCTCAACATTCAGAAAACGAAGATCATGGCATCTGGTCCCATGACTTCATGGGAAATAGATGGGGAAACAGTGGAAACAGTGTCAGACTTTATTTTTCTGGGCTCCAAAATCACTGCAGATGGTGACTGCAGCCATGAAATTAAAAAGACGCTTACTCCTTGGAAGGAAAGTTATGACCAACCTAGACAGCATAGTGAAAAGCAGAGATACTACTTTGCCAACAAAGGTCCGTCTAGTCAAGGCTATGGTTTTTCCTGTTGTCATGTATGGATATGAGAGTTGGACTGTGAAGAAAGCTGAGCGCTGAAGAATTGATACTTTTGAACTGTGGTGTTGGAGAAGACTCTTGTGAGTCCCTTGGACTGCAAGGAGATCCAACCAGTCCATCCTAAAGGAGGTCAATCCTGGGTGTTCATTGGAAGGAATGATGCTGAAGCTGAAACTCCAGTACTTTGGCCACCTCATGCAAAGAGTTGACTCATTGGAAAAGACCCTGATGCTAGGAGGGATTGGGGGCAGGAGGAGAAGGGGATGACAGAGGATGAGGTGGCTGGATGGCATCACTGACTCAATGCACATAAATTTGGGTAAACTCCGGGAGTTGGTGATGGACAGGGAGGCCTGGCGTGCTGTGATTCATGGGGTCACAAAGAGTTGGACACGACTGAGTGACTGAACTGAACTAGGGTGTATGTCCAGTAGTGAGATTGCTGAGTCATTAATAGTTTTTTAAGGAATCTCCATACTGTTCTCCATAGTGACTATATCAATTTACATTCCCACCAACAGTGCAGGAGGGTTCCCTTTTCTGTACACCCTCTCCAGCATTTATTGTTTGTAGATTTTTTTGATGATGGCCATTATGACTGGTGTGAAGTGATATCTCATTGTAGTTTTGATTTGCATTTCTCTAATAATGAGCAATATTGAGCATCTTTTCATGTGTTTATTAGCCATTTGTGTGTCTTTGGAGAAATGTCTGTTTAGGTCTTCTGCCCACTTTTTGATTGGGTTTTTTGTTTTTCTGGTATTGAGTTGCATGAGCTGCTTGGATAGTTTTGAAATTAATCCTTTGCCAGTTGTTTCATTTGCTATTATTTTCTCCCATTCTGAGGGTTGTCTTTTCACTGTGTTTATAGTTTCCTTAGCTATGCAGAAGCTTTTACATTTAATTAAGTCCCACTTGTTTATTTTTGTTTTTATATCCATTATTCTAGAAGGTGGGTCATAGAGGATATTGCTGTGATTTAAGTCATAGGGTGTTCTGCCTACGTTTTCCTGTAACAGTTTTATTGTTTCTGGTCTTACATTTAGGCTTAATCCATTTTGAGTTTATCTTTGTGTATGATGTTAGGGAGTGTTCTAATTTCATTCCTTTACACATAGCTATCCAGTTTTCCCAGCACTACCTATTGAGGAGACTATCTTTTCTCCATTTTATATTCTTGCCTCCTTTGTTAAAGACAAGGTGCCCATAGGTGTGTGGGTTCATCTCTGGGCCTTCTATCTTGTTCTATTGGACTATATGTCTGTATTTTGTGCCAGTACCATACTGTCTTGATGACTGTAGCTTTGTAGTATAATCTGAAGTCATGAAGGTTGATTCTTCAACTTCCATTCTTCTTTCTCAAGATTGCTCTGACTATTCAGGACTTGTGTTTCATATAAATTGTGAAATTATTCTAGTTCTGTGAAAAATGCCATTGTTAATTTGATAGGGACTGTACTGAATCTGTAGATTGCATTTGGTAGTATAGTAATTTTCACAATATTGGTTCTTCCAACCCAGGATGGAATATCTTTCCATCTGTTTATGTCGTCTTCGGTTTCTTTCATCAGTGTCTTATAGTTTTCTGTATACAACTCTTTTGTCTCCTTATGCCCATTTTTGAAGAGTATCAAAACTTGGTGCTAAATTTTGTTGAAAGCTTTTTCCGATCTATTAAGATTATTGTATGCTTTTTATCTTTCAATTGGTTTCTATGGTATATTACACTGATTGATTTGCATTCATTGAAAAATCTTTGTATCCAGGGATAAACCTGACTGAATTATGGTGTATAATCCTTTTAATGTGTTGGATTCTGTTTGCTAGAATTTTGTTGAGGAATTTTGCATCTATAATATTTTAAAAATATTAGTATAATATCAATATATGATTTTATTTCTCTCCAGCTTTTCTAGAATTCTAAGTTAGTTTATTGCAAATCAGTGATGATTTTTCAGTATTCAGTTCAGTTCAGTCACTCAGTCATGTATGATTCTTTGCGACCCCATGAAGTGCAGCACTCTAGGCTTTCCTGTCCATCACCAACTCCTGGAGCTTGTTTAAACTCATGTCCATCAAGTTGGTGATGCCATCCAACCAACTCATCCTTTGTCATCCCCTTCTCCTTCTGCCTTCAGTCTTTCCCAGCATCAGGGTCTTTTCCAATGTGTCAGTTCTTCCCATCAGGTGGCCAAAGTATTGGAGTTTCAACTCTAGCATCAGTCCTTCCAATGAATAATCAGGACTGATTTCCTTTAGTGTTGACTGGTTGCATCTCCTTGCAGTCCATGGTACTCTCAAGAGTCTTCTTCAATACCACAGTTTAAAAGCATCAATTCTTCAGCACTCAGCTTTCTTTATGGTCAAAATCTCACATCCATACATGTCTAATGGAAAACTATAGCTTTAACTCGAAGGACCTTTGTCAGCAAGGTAATGTCTCTGCTTTTTAACATGCTGTCTAGGTTGGTCATAGCTTTTCTTCCAAGAAACAAGTGTCTTTAAATTTCATGGCTGCAGTCACCATCTGCAGTGATTTTGGAGCCCAAGAAAATAAAGTCTGTCACTATTTCCATTGTTTCCCATCTATTTGCCATAAAGTAATGGGACCAGATGCCATGATCTTAGTTTTTTGAATGCTGAGTTTTAAGACAGTTTTTTAACTCTCCTCTTTCACTTTCATCAAGAGACTCTTCAGTTCCTCTTTGCTTTCTGTCCTAGGGGTAGTGTCATCTGTATATCTGAGGTTATTGATATTTCTCCTGGAAATCTTGATTCCAACTTGTACTTCATCCAACCTGGCATTTTGCATGATTACTCTGCATATAAGTTAAACAAGCAGGGTGACAATATACAGCCTTGATGTACTCCTTTCCCAATTTGGAACCAGTTCATTGTTCCATTTCTGGTTTTAACTGTTGCTTCTTGACCTGCATACAGATTTCTCAAGAGACAGGTAAGGTGTTCTGGTATTCCTATCTCTTGAAGAATTTTCCACAGTTTGTTGTGATCCACACAGTCAAAGGTTTTGGCATAGTCAATAAAACAGAATTAGATGTTTTTTTATCACATTATCACAAAGCAAAAGTAGATGTTTTTATCACAGTAGATGGACTTTCAATTAGTGTGATTTTCAACATTAGCAAGTTTATTTGGGAAGAGTTTTCATCACATTTTATTTATTTATTTATTTTTTAGTTGTCACTGAATTGATATTTTTCTGGTTGGTTTCCCTCTATTGTTAATGCTTCAATTATTTGGAGGGACTACTGAATGTTAAAACCCTAGACACAATGACACAATTAAAAAAATGTTTGGTAGGAAAATGTAGCTGTTAAAGATCCCAGAGCTTTTAGCATTATAGATATTTTGTTCTTTTTCCAAGGAGATTTGTTTTCTGATATTTTATTATTTGATCAAAGGGTTACAAAAATGACTTTACCATCCCTGTTTTGGTCCTTAATCCCTTAAACTTATTTTTAGTGGCTTCCTTCTTACAGGTCATGACAGTGTCTCAGTTGTATCAGTTAGTGCCTTATCTGTCATGGACTTTCAATTAATGTGATATTTCAGTGCTGCTTTCTCAGTTTAGCTTGTCGGCAGCCTTCCCCAGACCCCCATCTGCTTTATAGCCCTGTATTTCATAACCACAATGTAGCTCCACCAGGCTCTTGTGGATGATACTATAAACTGTGTTGTAATGGCTCATAGAATTAGATAGAGGCTATTATACATCTAGCCTGGAGTGCTAATGTCTAAAATTAGGCATGGATTTTGTAAACTGTAATGAAATGGAAAGAAATGACTTTCAGATGTATTTCTGTTCTGTGTTATGTGATCATAATCCTAATGTATTAGGGAACCTTGTTTGTCTCCCACCTCATGATTAAATGCTGTTCTCTTCCGTAACTAGACTATTGAGTTGTGTGTGTAGATCTCAGTGTCCCTTAAGTATTATTAATGCCATAAAGTTGGGATGTTCTAATTACCAATGTTTCTGCCTCCTTAAATTGTTTGCCCTTTCTGGGTTGTCTCTGTGGCTTTAGTACATTAGTGACTGACCCAATATCAGACCTATGGCCTTTACCCCCTCATATAGTGTGTTTTTGTTTAAAGAGGAGGTAAGAATACATTTAGAATATTTCCCTTAAATGACAGGGTTGAGATAATGGAGTCATTTCCGTTCAAAAGATCTCTGAAAGGGAAGTGTCTGTAAATTTGTTATGCAGGATTACCCTTTATACAGGATTTAAAGAAAGTACAACTTGTCCAAACATAGAAATGTATGAACATAGAAAGCATATAAATTAATGATTGATTACTATTCTGTAAGAGGAATTATCACTTTGCAAAGGGACTTACCTCTAGGTTCTTAAAATGGGGAGTACCTCTTAGGACATGTAGGTTTTTATTGACAGAGTATTGCCTATGTATCAACTACTGTGGATACAAGCTAAGAGAAAGTTAGTGTATGAATTATTGCCTGTGGAAGATCAACCTGCATGAGTTATCTTGTTTCTGAACTTGGAGTATAAACCATTGGTAAAACAGCAAGTCATTACATTTCTATTTCTTGAGTACTTACTATGTTCCAGGCACTTATGCATGTTATCTCATCTAAATATCACATCAGCTCTATGAGTTGTAAACCAGCTTTACAAACAGACCAAAGCTCGCTCAGTTTTGTACAGCAAATAAATGGTGAAAGTGAAAGTGAAGTCACTCAGTCATGTCTGACTCTGTGCAACCCCATGAACTGCAGCCTACCAGGCTCCTGTGTCCATGGGATTTTCCAGGCAAGAGTACTGGAGTACATTGCCATAACTGATTCAAATTTGTTTCTGTCTTCAAGGATTGTACTCTATACATTATAAGCTAATGGAATTGATTTAGAAAATGTCCATGTATGTGTGTTTTTTCCAGATTCACAACTAACATATATATGGTAAAGGACATACTCATGAACAGATCTAGTTTGAAATCCTTGAATGTCATCCAATAAATAGTCTAAAATTCTTTCCCTTGCTGTTCATTCAGTACAGACTACAAGAACTTCCTTTAATAGGAAGGTGCATCTGCTTTGACAGTGATCTTAAAAAAGGAAAAGTCCAAAGGCAAACAGAGAAGGTTTCTGAACTTGTCTCTGATCGGGCAATCTAGATTGGTGTTCCTTTCCATTAGGGTGACAGATGGTATCATTTATAGCTCAGATATGAGGTTTCTTTTTTCTTCTTCCAATTTTATTGAGATATATTTGACATATAACACTGTGTAAGGTTAAGGCATATAGCATACTGATTTGATTTACATATATCACAAAATGATTATCACAATAAATTTAGTTAATATACAACATCTTGTTCAGTTCAGTTCAGTTCAGTTGCTCAGTCGTGTCCGACTCTTTGTGACCCCATGAATTGCAGCACGCCAGGCCTCCCAGTCCATCACCATCTCCTGGAGTTCACTCAAATTCACGTCCATCGAGTCGGTGATGCCATCTCATCCTTTGTCATCCCCATTTCCTCCTGCCCCCAATCCCTCCCGGCATCAGAGTCTTTTCCAGTGAGTCAACTTTTCGCGTGAGGTGGCCAAAGTACTGGAGTTTCAGCTTTAGCATCATTCCTTCCAAAGAACACCCAGGGCTGATCTCCTTTAGGATGGACTGGTTGGATCTCCTTGCAGTCCAAGGGACTCTCAAGAGTTTTCTCCAACACCACAGTTCAAAAACATCAATTCTTTGGTGCTCAGCTTTCTTCACAGTCCAACTCTGACATCCATACATGACCACTGGAGAAACCATAGCCTTGACTAGATGGACCTTTATTGGCAAAGTAATGTCTCTGCTTTTCAATATGCTATCTAGCTAGGTCATAACTTTTCTTCCAAGGAGTAAATGTCTTTTAATTTCATGGCCCTGCAATCACCATCTGCAGTGATTTTGGAGCCCCCCAAAATAAAGTCTGACACTGTTTCCACTGTTCCCCCATCTATTTCCCATGAAGTGATGGGACCAGATGCCATGATCTTCATTTTCTGAATGTTGAGCTTTAAGCCAACATTTTCACTCTCCTCTTTTACTTTCATCAAGAGGCTTTTTAGTTCCTCTTCACTTTCTGCCATAAGGGTGGTGTCATCTGCATATCTGAGGTTATTGATATTTCTCCCGGCAATCTTGATTCCAGCTTGTGCTTCTTCCAGCCCAATGTTCCTCATGATGTACTCTGCATAGAAGTTAAACAAGCAGGGTGACAATATACAGCCTCTACATACTCCTTTTCCCATTTGGAACCAGTCTGTTGTTCCATGTCCAGTTCTAACTTGCTTCCTGACCAAGGAATAGCAAGGAGAGATAAGAAAGCCTTCCTCAGCAATCAATGCAAAGAAAGAGAGGAAAACAACAGAATGGATAAGACTAGAAATCTCTTTAAGAAAATTAGAGATACCAAGGGAACATTTCATGCAAAGATGGACTCGATAAAGGACAGAAATGCTATGGACCTAACAGAAGCAGAAGATATTAAGAAGAGGTGGCAAGAATACACAGAAGAACTGTACAGAAAAGATCTTCATGACCGAGATAATCACGATGGTATGATCACTCACCTAGAGCCAGACATCCTGGAATGTGAAGTCAAGTGGGCCTTAGGAAGCATCACTACGGACAAAGCTAGTGGAGGTTATGGCATTTCAGTTGAGCTATTTCAAATCCTCAAAGATGATGCTGTGAAAGTGCTGCACTCAATATGCCAGCAAATTTGGAAAATGCAGCAGTGTTTCCACAGGACTGGAAAAGGTCAGTTTTCATTCCAATCCCAAAGAAAGGCAATGCCAAAGAATGCTCAAACTACTGCACAATTGCACTCATCTCACACGCTAGTAAAGTAATACTCAAAATCCTCCAAGCCAGGCTTTAGCAATATGTGAACCGTGAACTTCCAGATGTTCAAGCTGGTTTTAGAAAAGGCAGAGGAACCAGAGATCAAATTGCCAACATCTGCTGGATCATGGAAAAAGCAAGAGAGTTCCAGAAAAACATCTATTTCTGCTTTATTGACTATACCAAAGCCTTTGACTGTGTGGATCACAGTAAACTGTGGAAAATTCTGAAAGAGATGGGCATACCAGACCGCCTGACGTGCCTCTTGAGAAACATCTTGTTAGGCAGTTAGAATAGGAAAAAGGAGTTCAAAATGGCAGTTAAAGAAGGTGGCAACTAGGAGAACCACCTGGAGGCCAAACAAAGAAAAGAAAAAGCCCATGAAAAGGGAAACCATGGGCTGAAGTGAAGGCCTCTGGTGGGAAAATATGCTCAACATGTCCCCTTCCCTAATTTGCCTTGAGCATGCACCCTATTTGCATTCCTTTGTCTAACTGGTCTTGGGTACAAGCCCTATTTTGCATGGGGTAGAATCAATCAGGCTCTGGGGACCACTTAGGGGAAGGAGCAAAGGATATAAAAGGGAAACCTAAAATGGGGTGGGACCCCTCCTACAGGGTGTTGGTCTGCTCTCATGTCTTGAGAGTGTACCGTTTGCTGCTTGCTTAATAAATCCTGCCTGCTTGAGCTGTCTTGGGCTTTCATTTCAATTCTTTGCTACAAGAAAAAAGAATCAAGGGAGAAAAACCAACTCAACAGTCTCATACAGGTACAAAATTAAAGAAATAGAAAAACAATTTTTTTCTTGTGATGAGAATTCTTAGGATTTCTTCTCTTAGCTTTCAGGAACTTTTATATATATAACATAGAGCTGTGTTAATTATATTTATCATGTTGTACATCATATCCCTAGTACTTATTTATCTCATAACTATATATTTGTATCTTTTGACCACCTTCATCCAGTTTCTACTCCCCCCAACCCCCACTTCTGGTAACCACAAATCTGATCTCCTTTTCTGTGAGTTTGGTTTTTTGTTTTTAAAATATAATTGACCTACAATAGTTCTTGTTACACAATATAGTGATTTGCTATTTCTGTACATTTCAAACTGATCACCATGATAAGTCTAGTTACAACGTCACCATACAAAGGTATTATATAGTTATTGACTATATTCCCCATACTGTACATTTCATTCCTTTAACTCATTTATTTTGCAACTGGGAGTTTGCAACTGGATATTACCTATTAATATCTGTCACCTATTCCTTGCTGGTTTTGAGGTTTTCTGACAAGTCTAATTAAGGTGCATTTATTAAGACAGTGTGGTATGGTAAAAGGAAATGGGCATTGTTCTTAAGCAAAACTAGGTTCTAATTCCTTTACCAGTCATTGGCTGTGAAACCTTGGTGAAATCACTTAACCACTCTGGGCCTTAATTTCCTCATCTGTTCACCATTTTCTATTTAAAAAAAAAGTCAAATTTCCATAGATGGAATCACTTCCCCTCTACTTTCACTTCCAATCATATAGTCTCAGCCAATTATACTTCTAATCACATGGATGGGTTCTTGGATAGATACATAATCAGATTAATGATAATCATAGCTTAGAAGAGAAACTGTTTTCCACTGGATGTGAAGCTGAGGTTTTAGGAGTCTGGAGCAGCTGCAGCCATTTTATGGGTAAGGAGAGATTGTCTCAGAATAAACTAGACTGAAATCAAGAGTCTCAGAGAATCAGGTCCTGGTGACATCATTTGAGTCCCTGCACCAAGCTTTGTCTGAAGTTAGCAAGGTTCACCCTTGAGCAGGTAGAATCTTAGTTTCCACAGCAGAGTTTGATTTGGGGCCCCCTAGAGTGGAAGCGTGGAGTCTTAATCACTGGATCGCCAGGAAGTCCCAAATTCTCTTTTTTAAAAAGACAAGTTTGAGTTAACTTTTCAGTCCATTGAAATAAAGATAGTCCTAATTGTTATATAACCTCTTAAAGCTGTGACTGTAACAATTAAGTTAAATACTGTTTGAAAAAATGCTTAGTACAGAACCTAAGTCTTAAGAGTCTATGAAGGTTATCCTTTCTCTCCCTTCAATAGTATCCCTAGGAGCCTGCTGTTTAATCCCAGTGATTTCATTTGTGTCTCTGTGTGACTTAGCAGACCTTTGCACAGGAAGAGCTGAGGGTCATTCAGCAGTTATCAGCTGAGCTCTACCACGTTCTCTCCCTAATCTTTGTACCTAGGCTGTAGACCATTTCAATGAATCGTCATCAGTGTCCAAGTACTGAAGAGGACCTTTACTTCTCTTTATACAGAAGTTGTATAAACAGAGGTTCATTTCAGGTCCTGGCCATTGGTGAAATGATTGATGGCTTATATGTACCAGGATCAGGGAGATGTGTAGCTCAGAGCCTGATCACTGCTAGTGAGCTTTTATAGTCAGACTTGGGTAATTCTATTCTTTATTCATTTTTAATTTTCAATGTTTTTGTGTCAAATGTTACTATTTTTGGTAAGTGAAAGAAAGTGAAGTTGCTCAGTTGTGTCCGACTCTTTGCAACCCCATGGACTGTAGCCTACCAGGTTCCTAAGTCCATGGAATTTTCTAGGCAAGAATACTAGAGTGGGTTGCCATTTCCTTCTCCAGGGGATCTTCCCAATCCAGGGATTGAACCCCAGGTCTCCCACATCGCAGGCAGACTCTTTACAGTCTGAGCCACCAGGGAAGCCCCATAAGTTAATTGGACTGGTATGATCAGTAGAAGCAGATCATGCCACTTCCTTACTTAGACCCCTTTAGTTTCCTATTACTTTTGGAATAAAATTCAAGCATCTTACTCTTACATATACAGCCCTTTCCTAAACTGACTTCTGTTTACTTCTCAAGCTGTATGAAAGTAAGTGAAGTCGCTCAGTCGTGTCTGACTCTTTGCAACCCCATGGACTGTAGCCCACCAGGCTCCTCCGTCCATGGGATTCTCCAGGCAAGAACACTGGAGTGGGTTGCCATGTGCTTTTCCAAAATAAACTACATGCTTTAGCCAGGCCAAATCACTAACAATTCTTTGAGCATCTCTGGCTTTCACATGAGCTATTTCTGCTGCCTGAAACGAACTTTTCTCACCTTTTTCATCCTGTTAATGCTCATGCGCCATTTAAAACAACTCAAACTACACTGTCTTTGTGCAAGTCTTTTTTTTTTCTTCTTTTAGGACTTCAAATTTTGTTCTCTCTTCATCTTTCTTTAAGCCACTGAAGGTGAGTGGCATGAAGGAGGAAGGGAATTAACACAAGCGCTAGTGTCTACCATGTGACAAGGACCATGTTCAATATTTTATGATAGTTATATTATCTCATATAATCTTTATAGAAAATTTCCTAAACTTATTGATAAATTTTAATACACATATTTATTTAATTTGTCATAAAAGTAGGCATGAGATTTCTGTATCAAGGGAGGACTATTGTTATTACATACAGCAATAACCACATTGATTCTTCATGCCCCATTCTCCCCCTTCAGGGTAAAGCAATGAGAACCAGATGGTTATATTCTGTGCAAGTCTTAATAGCACACTTTCTCTCCATCTGGTTTAAATGCACCCTGCACTTATCCCTATCAGCCTGTAGCACCATCACGTCTGACTTATTTCTCTGTCTCCTTCTCTAGAACATGAATTCCTTTGAGGGCAGGGACCACATCTTATTCATTTGTGTTCCTAGCACCTAGTGTAGTACCCAGAACAGAGTAGGTATTTAAAATATGTTTAATGGTGTACCATCATTTAATTTTTAGTAAATAGCAGAATTCTAATAATTGTGCTTCAAGCCCTCATGGATAGAAGTACTGTTTTGTGTGAAGATAAAAGTGAGAGACTATCATATAGTAAGAAAAAGAGGATATTTTAGATGAAGTCAAAAAAATATCTGAGTTGAGATCTTGATTTGTTTAAAAAGGATATAGCAATTTCAAGACAGAGTGGTATCAGTACAGAGATAGACAGATTGATCAAAGAGAATAATAAGCGAAGAAAGCAGTTCAACATTATGTAAGAATTTGGTATTGCTTAAAGCTTGCAGTAAGAATTCTTACTCAGCAAATGGACAGTTCACTAATGACTTCAGAAAAAGTTTCATAACACACACCAAGGAGTTGCAGATGGATTAAATATCTAAATGTAAACATTGAATAGTGACATTTTAAAGACAGCATAGCTTGAGTTCAGACTCTGACTCCATCAGATACTATCTCTGTGACTTTGTCCAAGTCACCTTATCTCTTCATGGCTTAGGTTTCTCATCTATAACATGGGTATAATAAAAGTATTACTTGGTAGGGTTATTTGTGAGGGTGACATGAATTAATGCATGTGAAGCAATTAGAGGAGTGTCTGGCACATAGTAAGTACCATATGCTGCTGCTGCTATTGCTGCTAAGTCGCTTCAGTCGTGTCCGACTCTGTGTGACCCTATAGACGGCAGCCAGCCCACCAGGTTCTCCCGTCCCTGGGATTCTCCAGGCAAGAACACTGGAGGGGGTTGCCATTTCCTTCTCATGAAAGTGAAGTCGCTCAGTCGTGTCCAACTCTTAGCGACCCCATGGACTGCAGCCTACCAGGCTCCTCCATCCATGGGATTTTCCAGGCAGGAATACTGGAGTGGGGTGCCATTGCCTTCTCCAAAGTACCATATAAATGCTGTATATTGTTTTGCTAGAAAAAAGCACAGGCAAATCATTATAGCATCTTGAGGTGAGGAAATGTTGTCAAGGGATAATAAATAGCAAAGGCACACTTGAAGCAGGATAGATTAATATATTTGATCACATGGAAGGTAACTCTCCTTCAGTACCTGCTTCAGCTTCACTCATTCTCAGGGTTTAGCTTATACATTCTTCCCTCAGAGGGACTTCCCTTGATATTCCAATTTAATTCTTGTGTCATCCCCCAATTTTCTTTCTCGTAGCTCCCTATTTATTGCCTTCAAAGTATTCATCACAATAAATCTTTATATATGTATGTTTATTTATATGTTTAATGCCTCCCTAGACACTTGGCAAACCAAGTTCCATGAGATAAGGAACCATATATATTTTTAAAATTTTTATCAAAAGATATTTGCTTTACAATATTGTGCTGGTTTTTGTCAAATTACACCATGAATCAGCCATAGGTATATATATGTCCCCTCCCTCTGGAACCTCCCTTCCATCTCCCATCCCATCCCACCCCTCTAGGTTGTCACACAGCACTGGGTTGAGCTCCCTGTGTCACACAGCAAATTTTCACTGGCTCTCTGTTTTACATATATGGTAATATATATGTTCCCATGCTGACCATATTTGTTTTTTAACCATCTTTTTAAAAGCCAATATCAGGCAGAGTTTCTGTTACGTAATAAACACTTTATACATTTGGCTGAAGTATTGAATTTAACACAGTCAAATCCTATTGATGAGTATGGTCAAGGTTATGTGCCAGAGGGGTCTGATTGATCACGCATTTTGCTAGAGAGCTTCTTCCTGGGAGGCAGTATAATGTAGGGGTGAAGAGTGTAGACAACAGAGCCAGGTATCTTGAATTCAAAGATGGATTTTGCCCTTTAATAGCTGTATAAACTTTAGGCAAATGACTTCATTCACCCTCAGTTTTCTCTTCTATAAATTGAGACTAATATTAATGATTTTTATTCAAGTCTAGGGATAAATAGAGGAAGGGGAGGAAAACTGTATCAGACCTAATGCCTCTTCAACTGAGATAATATGCAAGAGCTTATTTTCTTTTTTTAAGTTTATTTTTTAATTGAAGGATAATTGCTTTATAGAATTGTATTGGTTTCTGCCAAACAGCAACATGAATCTGCCAGAGGTATATATATGTCCTCTCCCTCTTGAACCTCCCTCCCACCTCCCTCCCCATCCCACTCCTCTAGTTTGTTACAGAGCCCCAGTTTGAGTTTCCTGAGTCATACAAAAACTCCCATTCAGTTCAGTTCAGTTCAGTCGCTCAGTCGTGTCCAACTCTTTGCGACCCCGTGAATCGCAGCACGCCAGGCCTCCCTGTCCATCACCAACTCCCGGAGTAAACTCAGACTCACGTCCATCGAGTCCGTGATGCCATCCAGCCATCTCATCCTCTGTCGTCCCCTTCTCCTCCTGCCCCCAATCCCTCCCAGCATCAGAGTCTTTTCCAATAAGTCAACTCTTCGCATGAGGTGGCCAAAGTACTGGAGTTTCATTGGCTATCTATTTTTGATATGGTAATGTATGTTTCCATGTTATTCTCTCCATTCATCCCACCCTCTCCTTCCTCTCCCCTACTTTAAAAAATTTTAGTTAGTTATTTTTGGCCGTGCTGGGTCTTCGTTGCTGCACAGGCTTTGCTTTAGTTGTGACAAGCAGGGGCTACTCTTTAGTTGCTGTTTACAGATTTCTCATTGTGGTGGCTTCTCTTGATATGGAGCAATGGGCTCTAGGGTGTGTGGGCTTAGTAGTTGAGGCTCCTGGGTTCGAGAGCACAGGCTCAGTAGCTGTGGTGCATGGGCTTAGTAGCTCCAAGGCACATGGAATCTTCTGCGCCAGGGATCCAACCATGTCTCTTGCACTGGTCGGCAGACTCTTTACAACTGAGCTACCAGGGAAGCCCAACATATTTTCTTTTTAACCTAAGTCCTGGATTTCTGCTTGTTTTACTCTGAGTGGTATTACATTGAAGATTAAGTGAATGGTTTGGATCTAATAAAACACCTCATTGATCCTCTTTTAAAAAGAAATTGGTTAATTTTTCCTCTTAATTTTTTTCAGACAAACAGCATAATCATACTGTTACAAGTTCCAAAAACAATTTTATTGAAAATTTCAATTAGAGTTTTCTTCAGCTTATAAACTTAATCTGAGAATAAATTGACATCTATATACTGTCGAGTCTTTCCATTCAGGAATATGGGCTTCCCTGATGGCTCAGTGGTATAGTATCTGCCTGCCAATGCAGGAGATGGGAGTTCAATCCCTGGGCTGGGAAGATCCCTTGAAGAAGGAAATGGCAACCCACTCCACTATTCTTACTTGGATACTCCCATGGACAGAGGAGCCTAGCAGGCTACAGTCCACAAGGTTGCACAGAGTTGGACACAACTGAGCACGCATGCACAATGCCCAACTCAGGATTCAGGAACATGGTATGGGTCTCCATTTAATAAAGCTTTTTAAGTTCCTTAACAATTTTTAAAAGTTTATTTTAAACATTTGTTCTGAAAATTTTATAGTTTATTGCTATTGTTGATCATATCTGCTTAATAGTGTCTAACTGGTCATTTTGTGTTTGTATATAAGGACAATGCAGATTTTTAAGTAATCCTTATAACTTGCCATCTTTTTATTAGTTCTAATAAAATTTCAGTTGATTTTATAGGTAAGCAGTAATCTCTATAGTAATTAAAACTTTTATTTCTTATTTTCCAATAGTTTTCTCTATCTTATTGCAATATCTAGAATTTCTGGAAAGAACACTAAGTGATAGTAGTAATATTGTTTGTATTGCCTTCATCGTTTTTGTTATCATAATACCTCTAGAGTTTTATAGTCAAGTATATTTTTAAATTTAAATTTATTTATTTTAATTGGAGGTTAATTACTTTACAATATTGTATTGCTTTTGCCATACATCAACATGAATCCGCCATGTTAAGATAATACATTCCTAGTCCTTACTTACTAAGAGTTGCTTTTATTTAAAGGAATGAATGTTGAATTTCTATCTATTTTTTTGACCTGTGTTAGTGAGAGTGTTATTTGTTCAGTCATGGCCGACTTTTTGTGACCCCAAGGACTATAGCTGCCAAGCTCTTCTGTCCATGGGATTTTCCAGGCAAGAATACTGGAATGGGTTGCCATTCCCTTCTCCAGGGGATTTTCCTGATCCAATGATCAAACCTGGGTCTCTGCATTGCAGGCAGATTCTTTACCATCTGAGCCCTTCCCACTAGGGAAGCCTTTTTTGATCTGTAGATAGGATAAAATACATTTTTATCACACTTGAGTAAAAGGGTACATTATTGATATGAAGTATGTAGATTTAAATTGTTGATGAATTATTGGGAAAAGGCAAACTTGGTAACAATTGCAACTCTTTTGTAATATTCTTTTAAATTCAAATAGTACCTCGTAGTTTTGCAGTTATTTTATTTATTTAATGTTTTTTAAATATTTGTTTTTTTACTGCTTGTACCTTACCTGTGGCATGAAGGATCTTCTCTCTTGCGGTGGTGTATGGATTTTGTTGCCTGGCGGCATGTGGGATCTTATTCGCCTGACCAGGGATCTATCCTGAGTCCCTTGCATTGGGAGGCAGATTCTTAACCACTGGACAACCAGGAAGTCTCTAGTTATGCATTTATAATGATACATGAGTTTGGTCTATCACTTTTCTTGTCTTGTGCTTTCATTTGACAGTCATTCATTGAGTGTTTATTTTATTTTAGACACAGTGCTAGGCATGGCCTGCTTTTGTTTTTTCAAACTTTTCAAGCCACAGACATCTCATATATGTTAAGAGTACATGAAAATGCCACATAGTGTTGGGATTATTTTAAGTTTATAAAGTGAGTTAGAACTTTTTATAGCCCTTGTCAATGATCTGTAGTAATTTAAATAACATAGGAATTTATCTACATTTTCAGTTCAGTTCAGTCACTCAGTCGTGTCTGACTCTTTGCGACCCCATGAACCACAGCACGCCAGGCCTCCCTGTCCATCACCAACTCCCGGAGTCCACCCAAACCCGTGTCCATTGAGTCAGTGATGCCATCCAACCATCTCATTCTCTGTCGTCCCCTTCTCCTCCTGCCCTCAATCTTTCCCAGCATCAGGGTCTTTTCAAATGAGTCAGTTCTTTGCATCAGGTGGCCAAAGTATTGGAGTTTCAGCTTCAACATAATTCCTTCCAATGAACACCCAGGACTGATCTCCTTTAGGATGGACTGATTGGACCTCCTTGCAGTCCAGGGGACTCTCAAGAGTCTTCTCCAACACCACAGTTCAAAAGCATCAATTCTTTGGCACTCAGCTTTCTTTATAGTCCAACTCTTACATCCATACATGACTACTGGAAAAACCATAGCCTTGACTAGACAGACCTTTGTTGACAAAGTAATGTCTCTCCTTTTTAATATGCCATCTAGGTTGGTTATAACTTTCCTTCCAAGGAGTAAGCATCTTTTAATTTCATGGCTGCAATCACCATCTGCAGTGATTTTGGAGTCCCCAAAAATAAAGTAAGCCACTGTTTCCACTGTTTCCTCATCTATTTGCCATGAAGTGATGGGACCAGATGCCATGATCTTAGTTTTCTGAATGTTGGGCTTTAAGCCAACTTTTTCACTCTCCTCTTTCACTTTCATCAAGAGGCTCTTTAGTTCTTCTTCACTTTCTGCCATAAGGGTGGTATCATCTGCACTTCAGATGTGTGAAATAACATACCCATAAAATCACCAAGTGTTTTTTCTTTTATGTAAAGTGAAACATTTTAAGTAAATGTTTAACTTTTATCTAATTTTTTCTCTTTTTGCTGTAATTAATTTTGGAAGTTATTCTTATGTAAAAATTTGGTGGGAGACATTTTACTTGAAAATAAGCTATATTTTGAGGATTATTTTGATAATGCTAATCTTACTATATGGAAGGAAACATTAGGAGCAGGGAAGAACTCTCCTCTTTCTAGTTCCTTTTCTAGTTCCTTTTATTTTCTTTCTTTTAAGAGTTTTGTTTACATTTTCTATATTCCCACAACAAGGTTTTAAAATAAGGAAAATGAAAAGACTTTTTAAAAATTTAAATACTGACTCAAAATAATGTTGAGGAAATCAAGTATTTCATTCCTTGAACCAGATAAACTTTTAGAGTACTGGATAACAAGATAACTTTAAATACAGCAACAATTAGATTCATCTTAGAGAGAAAAAAATGAATGCAGTAAAAGATCCTGTGAAGATTATGCCATACATTCTGATTTAATAAATAGAAACCCTGAACATTTGGCACTTATAATGACTTTTCAAGGGAGAAAAGGGCCAAATAACACGCCTTTGAGGAAAGTAGTAACTCAGGAGAAAACATGTCATTTTCAATCTGAGCTAGAAAGACTGTCATGGCAAAATCACCTTTTTGAAGTCCTTAAAAGGCCAACAAGACTAAACAATATGTGAAGACTGGGTTGGTGTGTTTTGTTACTGATAATCATCCTATACAGTGAAGCATTCAACTTGAATGATGACATATTGATCATTGAGCAAAGGAAGAGGATCAAAGGACTTGGGGAATTGTAATGTACTTGCATATATTTTTCATGTATGCTATATATCCACCCAAGCTTATGAATCAAGTCGTATTATGATTATTTCTTTAAAATGAGAAAATAAAATTTCAAAAAGTCAGGTAATTTGATCAAGATCAGACAGCTAGAGAGAAGCAGAGCTAAGTCCTGAACCTAGGTTGTCTGACTTCAGATTCTGAGCACATTGACCTCCAGGTTTCCCTTGGTATTGAACAGGGCCCAGGGAATTTAAGTGGACATTGCTATGTGACCCCATCTATCCAGTATATTTTCTCTCCATACTTTTGCAGCCCCAAGTTAGTGTATGGAGCATACTTCCTCCCTTCTCTAACAGGGGAGATCTTTCCAGAAAATTCTTCCCCTCACCCCATTGGCAACTGCCACACTGGCAGACTATAGACAGCTGTAAAGTCCTACCAGCAGAAGCCAAAAGAGGATTTAGCTGGTGGAGCAGTTGTCAGAGAGTCTCGGGGGAGACAAATAAATGGTTTTCAAAAATGCCACCAACATTCTGTCCTCTGAGCAGCTGTTAGTGCATTTACTGTTGGCTGTAGGCCTCTCGAGTCCCCTGCTCCAAGATGAGGGGAATTTACCTAGGGTAATTAGTGCTTCGTACAATCATTGCAAAATCCACACCAGCTCTTGATATTGATCAAGTTGTGACTTGCTTTATAAATATGAATAGAATATGAAAAACCACTAGACATATGGATAGAATCCACAGTTTGATAGAGGGTGATTAAGCTGAACAATCAGCACATTTGGCCCCACTAAAACAGAATTAATGTAGGAAATAGGAAATAACTTTGAGAAAATTACAATCTAGTTTCTTAATGACATTTGAGAGGTTATTGCATCAATAAAATCAGAGCAAGCTGCCATGACAAAAAAGAATTGGGGAATAAAAATTACCTTTTCTGATTTCCCACCTACCTTCTGTTAAACTTGATCCGAATACCTTATTTATATTCTTCCTAGCACTTACTACATTTTACAACCATTTTAATTTTTCTGTTTGCTTTTCCTCTACCTCCTTTTCTGTATTCTAAAATACATTTCTCTGAGAACAGTGATAGTACTGGTTTTATTCATGACAACATTTTCATTCTCATCCTAATTTTATAGCTTATAGTGTTGATATTAAGTAAGCAATCAGTAAATATTTACTGGATGCAGTCGAATTTTAAAAACCCCTTAACTAATATCAATTAAACAAAATGATTCAACAAAAGCAACAAATAGAAAAAAGAACACTGCTGAAACCCAAAGTACTGAATTGATAGTACCCACCAGAAAATTCTTCCCCCATAAAACTGGAATGGGGATAAAACAGAACAGAAAAGAGAGTGTTAGAAATTATGGGTTTTAAATAACCCATCAGTTTGTGAGGAGATAGTAGATAATGTTTAAATGCTATTGATAAACAGATGCAGGTTAAAATGAGTGTCTTGAAATAAAAAGTGAAACTCAGAAGACATGAAACAAAAGTTTATATTGATTTATATTGTTGGTTACATGAAAGTCAAAACTTCTATATGACTGAAATAATGCACTAAAGTAAAAATAGAATGATTGAAACCTGGGAAAATGTAATTGTATCATATAATACAGACAAAGGGCTAATTTCCAAAAAGTATTCATGAATTGGTAAGAAATTGAACAACCCAATACAAAAATGAAAAGAAGATATAAACAGGCAATTTACCAAAGAAAAGAAATAAAAATGACCAATAAATATATAATTCTCAACATTATATATATCAAAAAATAAACAAAATCCAAACAATGAGATTTCCTTTTACCAAATCAGCAAAATCTAAAATATTAGTTAAAACCTGGTGTTGGTAAAGATGTTGGAAAATGAACAATTTATACATTGTCAGTTAGAGTGTACATTTATGCAAACTTTAAGGAAAATACTTTACGGAAAATACTTTACAACATCTAAAACAAACTCCTTATGGGTTTTGATTCAAAATTGATTTTGAGCAAAATTTTAAGAAATGTTCTCATAAATGTTAGCCTAGATGTTCACTGTAGCATTTGTATGCATGTATGTGTTTGTGCTTGTGCCTCTGGGTCACACATAATAACAAAAAAGCTATTATTGACTGCTACAGTAAAATTCTATGTATTGTTGAAAGAATTAGGTTCATCTGGAAGTAAACACATAAGAGAGTTGTGAAATATATTAGTATTTAAAAATGCAAGCAAGGCTTAGTGATATCTCATAAAGTATGTATAAATATACATGTGGGCATATAGGATTTTTTGTTGAAGGAGTCGCAAGAAATTGTAGTTACCAGGTGCAGGGTTGGATGAGAGCAGCTTTCAATTTTCATTTTGTGCCCTTTAAAAATATTTGATTTGCAAAACTTAGCATTTATTACCTTTTTTGAAATATTCATATGAATTAGTAAGGTGGGGAAAATTCTGAGATTCTTTTTTATTGTTTTGTTTTCTTTTTATTTCTCCACACTTACAAATGTTACATTAAAATAAGGAAATTTATTAGCAAAGTGGACCTATAATATGGCATTTCTAAATAACTATAGGTGTATTTAAGCACAAAGTACACTTGATCAATTCAAAAAGATAAAAATACATTAAAATATGCAATTATAATAAATTTCTTTTTCTTGGCCACAGTGTGTGGCATGGGGGTCTTAGTTCCGTGACAAGGGATCAAATTCATGTCCCCTGAACTGGGAGTGTGGACTCTTCACCACTAGACCATCAGGGAAGGCCCTATAATAAGAAATTTTAACTTTTCACTTGAAACTTGGATGTTCAAGTAAATAAAAAATAAAGAATAATAGATTTTAATAGCATTATTAATAAGCTCAGTTTTATATAGATATACTTTGCTAGAGACAGTATTTTAGACTAGCCATGCTGCTGCTGCTGCTAAGTTGCTTCTGTCATGTCCGACTCTGTGCGACCCCAGAGACGGCAGCCCACCAGGCTCCCCCGTCCCTGGGATTCTCCAGGCAAGAACACTGGAGTGGGTTGCCATTTCCTTCTCCAATGCGTGAAAGTGAAAAGTGAAAGTGAAGTCGCTCAGTCGTGTCTGACTCTTTGTGACCCCATGGACTGCAACACACCAGGCTCCTCTGTTCTCCACTGTCTCCTGGAGTTTGTTCAAATTCATGTTCATTGACTTGGTGATGCTATCTAACAATCTCATCCTCTGCTGCCCTCTTCTCCTTTTGCCTTCAATCTTTCTCAGCATCAGAGTCTTTTCTAATGAGTCAGCTCTAATGCATTAGGTGGCCAAAGTATTGGAGCTTCAGTATCAGTCCTTCCAATGAATATTCAGGGTTGATTTCCTTTAGGATTGACTGGTTTGAACACTTGAAGTCCAAGGGACTCTCCAGTCTTCTCCAGAACTATAAGAGGAAACCATCAATTTTTTGGCGCTCAGGCTTCTATATGGTCTCTCACATCCGTACATAGGACTACTGGAAAAATCATAGTTTTGACTATACGAACCCTTGTTGGTAACTGATTTCTCTGCTTTTTAATATACTGTCTAGGTTTGTCATAGCTTTCCTTCCAAAGAACAAGTTTCTTTTAATTTCATGGCTGTAGTCATTGTCCACAGTGATTTTGGAGCTAAAGAAAAAATCTGTCACTGCTTCCACTTTTTTCCATCTGTTTGCCATGAAGTGATGGGACTGAATTCCATGATCTTTGTTTTTTTCATATTGAGTTTCAAGCCAGCTTTTTCATTTTCCTCTTTCACCTTCATCAAGAGGCTCTTTAGTTCCTCTTCACTTTCTGCCATTCGAGTGGTATAATCTGCATATCTGAGGTTGTTGATATTTCTCTAGACAATCTTGATTCCAGCTTGGGATTCATCTAGCCCAGCATTTCACATGATATACTCTGCATATAAGTTAAATAAGCAGGGTGACAATATACCAGCCTTGAAGCACTCCTTTCCCAATTTTGAACCAGTCAGTTGTTCCATGTCCAGTTCTAACTTTTGCTTCTTGACCCACATACAGGTTTCTCAGGAGACAGATGAAGTTGTCTGGTATTTCCATCTCTTTAGGAATTTTCCATAATTTGTTGTGATCCACACAGTCAAAGGCTTTAGTGTAGTCAATGAAGCAGAAGTAGATGTTTTTCTGGAATTCCCTTGCTTTCTCAATGATCCAAGGAATGTTGGCAATTTGATCTCTGGCTCTTCTGCCTTTTCTAAGTCCAGTTTGTACATCTGGAAGAACCTTACTAGCATGTGAAATGAGTACAATTGTGCAGTAGTTTGAACATTCTTTGGCATTGCCCTTCCTTGGGATTGGAATGAAAACTGACCTTTTCCAGTCCTGTAGCCACTGTTGAGTTTTCCAAATTTACTGACATATTGAGTGCAGCACTTTAACAGCATCATCTTTTAGAATTTGAAATAGCTTAGCTGGAATTCTATCACCTCCACTAGCTTTTTAAGTAATGCTTCCTAAAGCCCATTTGACTTTAAACTCCAGGATGCCTGGCTCTAGGTGAGTAACCATACCATCATGATTATATGGGCCATTAAAAACTTTTTTGGTATAGTTCTTCTTTGTATTCTTGCCACCTCTTCTTAATCTATTCTGCCTCTGTTAGGTCTTACCATTTCTATCCTTTATTGTGCCAATCCTTGCATGACATGTTCCCTTGATATCTCCAATTTTCTTGAAGAGAACTCTAGTCTTTCCCATTCTATTGTTTTCCTCTATTTCTTTGCATTGTTTACTTAAGAAGGCTTTATTATCTCTTCTTGCTATTCTCTGGAACTCTGCATTCAGATGGGTGTATCTTTCTCTTTCTCCCTTTCCTTTTTCTTCTCTTCTTTTCTCAGCTATTTGTAATGCCTCCTCATACAATCTGTTTGCCTTCTTGCCTTTTTTTCCCCCTTGGGGATGGTTTTGGTCACTGCTTTCTGTACAATGTTATGAACCTCTGTCCATAGTTTTTCAGGTACTCTGTCTACAAGATCTAATTCCCTGAATCTATTTGTCACTTATGCTGCATAATCATAAGGGATATGATTTAGGTCATACCTGAGTGGCCTAGTGGTTTCCTTTACTTTCTTCAAGTTAAGCCTGAATTTTGCAATAAGGAGCTCTTGATATGAGCCATAGTCTTGTTTTTGCTGACTGTATAGAGCTTCTCCATCTTCTGCTGCAAAGAATATAATCAAGCTGATTTTGGTATTGACTATCTGGTGATGTCCATGTGTAGAGTCATCTCTTATGTTGTTGAGAAAGAGTGCTTGCTATGACCAGCATTGTTCTCTTGACAAAACTCTGTTAGCCTTCATCCTGCTCTATTTTGTATTCCAAGACCAAACTTTCCTGTTATTCTGGGTATCTCCTGACTTCCTACTTTTGCATTCCAGTCCCCTAAGATGAAAAGGACATCTTTTTTTTGGCATTAGTTGTAGAAAGTCTTGTACTTCTTTGTAGAATCAGTGGTTCTCAGCTTCTTCAGCATCAGTGTTTGTGACATAGACTTGGATTATTGTGATGTTGAATAGTTTGCCTTGGAAACGAACTGAGATCATTTGTTGTTTTTGAAATTGCACTCAAGTACTGCATTTCAGGCTCTTTTGTTGACTATGATGGCTACTCAGTTTCTTCTAAGGGATTCTTGCCCACACTAGTAGATATAATGGTCATCTGAATTAAATTCACCTATTGCCATCCATTTTAGTTCACTGATTCCTAAGATGTTGGTGTTTGATCTTGCCATCTCCTGCTTGACCACATCCAATTTACCTTGATTCATGGACCTAATATTCCAGGTTCCTATGTAATATTGTTTTTTACAGCATCAGAATTTACTTTCACAACCAGACACATTCATGACTGAGCTTCATTTCCATTTTGGTCCAGTTGCTTCATTCTTTCTGGAGCTATTAGTAATTGCCCTCTGTTCTTTCCCAGTAGCATATTGGACACTTTCTGGCCTAGGGGGCTCATCTTCCAGTGTCATATATTTTTTCCTTTTCATGCTGTTCATGGTGTTCTTGTGGTAAGAAAACTAGAGGGGGTTGCCATTTCCTCCTCCAGTGGAACACATTTTGTCAGAACTCTTCACCATGACCCATCTGTCATGGGTGGCCCTGCACAGCATGGCTCATAGCTTTATTGAGTTACACAAGCCCCTTCACCATGACAAGGCTGTGATCCATGAAGGGGAAATGTCAATTATCTTCATATAACTCCAGGTGAATTTCAAATAAAACACTTTGAATATTTTTGGGAAATTTGACAAATCTATATTCTAATTTATGTTGAAAAATTAAGGAGATAGTATGTTTGAGACAGTTGGTAAAAAAGACCCCTAATTGTGGTGGCACAGAATTGTCCTACAGATAAAGTAATTAAAAAGTGAAACTGGTGTAGGAAAAGCCAGGTATATGAATACAAGTGAATAAAAATTCCAGAAACTAATAAATATCTAATAACATACTGATCTAGTATATGTTAATGCATTACAGAAGACTGGATTATTCTGTAAAGGATTTGGGGACAATTAGATGGCAATATATGAAAAAAAATTTGTGTCTATTAACGGCTCACAAAAAGAATATTCCAAGAGGATTAAATGTTTAAATAAAGGTATTAGAAAAAATATAAGTGAATGTTTACATAATCTTGAAGATTGATAAAGATTTTCTATGCATGAAATCTAGGCTGGGGAAAAATGAAAGAAATTATTTGAACCACTGAAGCATGTGCACACACACACACACACATTCTCTCTCTCTTCTCATTTCATACATATTTTTTTATATCAAAGACCAACAAAATAATGCCAAAAGAGAAACAACTTGGGGAAACTATTTGCAACATTTATGAGAGACAAAAAGGTAATATTCTTAATATGTTCAATAATGATTACAAATCGTGTCAGGCAGAACACTTTCTGTTACAAGAGATAGAAATCAATTCTAATAGAAAAAAAATGAAAAATGAACAAAAGAAAGAAAGAAGAAATTCAGGCCAGTAATCATAGGAAAAGGTATTCAGTCTCATCAATAATAGACCATACAATAGGGGGCTGGATGAATCACAGGCTGGAATCAAGATTGCCAGAAGAAATATCAACAACCCCAGATATTCAGATAACACCACTCTAATGGCAGAAAGTGAAGAGGGACTAAAGAGCTTCTTAATGAGGGTGAAAGAGGAGAATGAAAAAGCTATTTTATTTTATTTTTATTTATTTTTTTATTTAAATTTTTATTTTTACTTTATTTTACTTTACAATACTGTATTGGTTTTGGCATACATTGACATGAATCCGCCACGGGTGTACATGAGCTCCCAAACATGAACCCCCCTCCCACCTCCCACCCCACATCATCCCTCCGGATCATCCCCGTGCACCAGCCCCAAGCATCCTGCATCCTGCATCGAACATAGACTGGCTAGTTTAAAACTCAACATTCAAAAAACCAAGATCATGGCATCCAGTCCTATCACTTCATGGCAAATAGATGGCGAAAAATTGGGAAAAGTGACAGATCTTCATTTCTTGGGCTCCAAAGTCACTATGGAGTTGACTACAGCCATGAAAGTAAAAGATGCTTGCTCTATGGAAGAAGAGCTATGACAAACTTAGCGTATTAAAAAGCAGAGACATCACTTTGCTGACAAAGGTCTGTCTAGTCAAAGGTATGGTTTTTCCAGTAGTCATGTATGGATGTGAGAGTTGGACCATAAAGAAGGCCGAGTGCCGAAGAATGGATGCTTTCAAACTATGATGCTGGAAGAGACTCATGAGAGTCTATTGAACAGCAAGGGTATGAAACCAATCAATCCTAAAGGAAATCAACCATGAATATTCATTGGAAAGACTGATGCTGAAGTTGAAGCTCCAATACTTTGGCTACCTGATGCCAAGAGCAGACTCACTGGAAAAGACCCTGATGCTGGGAAAATTGAAGGCAGGAGGATAAGGGGGTGACAGAAGATCAGATGGTTGGATGGCATCACTGACTCAATGGACATGAGTTTGAGCAAACTCTGGGAGATAGTGAAGGACAGGGAAGCCTGGTGTGCTTCAGTTCATGGGGTCACAAAGAGTCAGTATGACTTAGCGATTGAACAACAGCAACAGAATTATTAGGGTAATTTATACATGGTTATGTGGATGTATGTCTATATGGTTAAGAGAATAATTTATGAAGATATGAATCGTATGTTTCCATTTATGTGAAGCAACAAATATAAAAATAAATATATATGTACAACAATTTGGAAAGATATAGTATTAATCTGCCTTATCCAAAATGGTAGTCACAAGCCACATTAGCCAGAGTCATTTGTTGGCTAGTCAGAACTGCTGCTGCTGCTGCTAAGTCGCTTCAGTTGTGTCCGACTCTGTGCGACCCCATAGATGGCAGCCTACCAGGTTCTGCCATCCCTGGGATTCTCCAGGCAAGAACACTGGAGTGGGTTGCCATTTCCTTCTCCAACGCATGAAAGTGAAAAGTGAAAGTGAAGTCGCTCGGTCTTGTCCAACTCTTTGCAACCCCATGGACTGACTGCAGCCTATCAGGCTGCTTCATCCCTAGGATTCTCCAGGCAGGAACACTGGAGTGGGTTGCCGTTTCCTTCTCCAATGCATGAAAGTGAAAAGTGAAAGTGAAGTCGCTCAGTCGTGTCCAACTCTTTGCAAACCCATGGACTGACTGCAGCCTAACAGGCTTCTCCGTCCATGGGATTTTCCAGGCAAGAGTACTGGAGTGGGGTGCCATTGCCTTCTCCGAGTCAGAACTGAGATGTGCTATAAGTGTAAAGTACATACTAGATTTTGAAGATTCAATACAAAAAGATATATAAAATATTTCATTAATTTATATTGATTGAATGTTTAAATGGTAGTATTTTAGACATATTGGATTAAGGAAAATATTAAATTTACTTTCCTCTTTTTTAAAATTGCTTTTGTTTTGTTTTATTTTTACATTTCAATGTGGCTACTAGAAAATTTAAAATTATATATGATGATGTCTCAGGGGCTGCTAAAGGAGAATGAGAAGAGAGCTGAGTTAGTGGGCTCTAGGTCTTTTAGACTACTCTGACATAAATGTTTATGTGCATATATATCAACTGATCAATTGATAGAGTTTGAAGTTTGAAAATCAGTAGGGTAGATGATCACCAAAACTCCTTTAAGCTTTGGCAGATTTTGTTTTTTAAGACTTTTCATAAATTCTCTAAAGACTCCTCATGAACTCGTCTAAATTTGTGAAGTTTTTTGATTTAAATTTGGGATAACATACTTACTACCAAGAAATACAGCCTTCTTACCCTGCTCACCTACAAAGCTGTGTGGGTGTGCAGTGTTGCAGACACAGGGCTGTGAGGCAGTAGAATGGATTAACCTGTAGGAACTGGAAAGCTTATCAGCAGGAGAAGAGTTCCCAGTTGGTCAAGGGCTCCTTTGAAGCCTGGTACAATATTTTGAAGCAGTTGTAAAATGATGTCTCTAATGGCCTATGACAAGAAGTCTACATATTTTCTTGAGAAGGAGAGGCAAATTAATTATTTCCTAAGTCTTGGACACAGGAGTGGGAGGTGGAACGACAGCATACCCTTTCGTTACTCTCTTCTTTGTTTCATGAACCTTATGTGACTGTATGCCTTGCTGGCCTTGAAAGGGGAACAGAGAATGAAGTGCTTACTTAGCAAGAGAAAAGCAACCTTAGTATTTAGCTTACATTCCTTCTGTCCTCATAGACAAGAGTACTCAGTAGTGAGTGGGACTCCTGTGCTCCAAAATGCAGGGAAAGATGACAGTACAACAACTGATTAGAGGGTTGGCTGGTTAGGTTGGCATTTGAAGGCAGAATTAGCTTTACTGTTAACCTAGGAGTTTTGCTGGAGTCCAGACCTACTTAAAATGAAGAAGGTAGTAGATTTGTCTCTAGAACATTTAACTTCCTACTTATGTTGCTTTTCCCCACCTGTTCTCTGCCCTCCTAAATTTTATATATATCATATTCTCCTGATCTCAGTTTACCCTCTTGATTATAGAACACAATTGTGGACAAATTCATTCTCTAAGTTGAAAATGATTGATCACATAATTATTCCCCATAAGATAAAAAGACCACAAATACTGTGAGGACAGAAGTATAAATCCACAGTGGTATAATTTTAGGGAGCACTGATTGGATGGGGGAAGGGATGGAGCTTGGTCCCACACTCTACTTAAAAAGAGACTCTCAATCCCACTCCTTGAATAGCCATCTAATCATAGGTCTGAGCCTATTCTTGGTTTCCTAAATATGTGTTTGTTGTGATAATTAGGAAAAATGTAAAAGTGTAAAAATTGGATACTCATTAGCCTTGGTGATGTGACAGCCTCCCCGGGGGCCTACCAAATGAATATTTCTCAAAAAACAGCCTGTTTCCTTAGGGGTAAAGGAGCTAGTTAGGAGATGAAACAAACAAACCTGTGAAAGTAATGGAGAAGACCAAAGGAGCTCTGGTAGAGAGTTAGAAGAAAACTGTATGCAGTCTATTGCCACTGTTTGAATGGTGGTCAAGATTTATCGGAGGTATTTAATCTTAGCACAAAAGAGAAGAAAGAATAGTTTAAAAATAGACCAAAGATTTAGGGAAAAAAAAATTGGTGAGCCTAGTTTAACCTCAGGCATAAAGGCACAAATTTCCCAAGTTGGATAGAAGGAAAAGGCCTGACCCTACTTGGGGGCAAGCTTGAATGTTCCCATCTATGATTTTTTAGCTCTGACTAATTGTCATTAACATTTCCAAAGGGCTCATATTGGGCTGGGTGATGGGGCTGGATAGGTAGTTCATACAAATGAAATAGAAAACCCATTTCACATCCATTGTTAGGATTTAATTTATGTGGGGAAATTCTTTTCTGCCTTCCCCATCTTCACACAAATTCAAACACCTATAGAAAAATAGATACAAAATGAATTGGAACAGAGTAGAATCAATTCAGAAAAGCTTTCTACTGAGAGGAAGTATCCTTTGTGAGTGATATTGACATACAGCATGGCAGTGATTTCCAAAGGAAGCAGCAAGACAGAATCATCTGAAGTGTTTTAAGAAATATGAATTCTTGGGTTCCACCTCAGTGGTTATGATTCAGTGATCTGGAGTGGAGTCTGGGAATGAGAATTTTTAACAAACTTTCCAATTGATTTAGAAACACAACCAAGTTAGGGGAACACTGATTTGAGGAAGATGAGAAAGTGAATGACAGAGGGGTGACTCCCCCAAGGAAATAAGAAAGCATAGAGAGAAGGCCCATTTACTCATTTGGCAAATGTTTGCTGAATGCTTAAAGGCTAGAGCCAAGAATGGAACAGATTTGGCACATCCTTAAAAGAAGTTCTTAATTCTATACCAGTGGATCTAGGCCCTCATTGTGGGTCATATCACCTGGGGAACATTTCATATTTAAGACGTCAGTCCCTCTCCCCAGTAATTTTATTTCAATTGGTGCATGTGGGACCCAGTCACCAGTGGTTTTAAAACTTGTCCAGGTGACTTTTTTCAGTTCTAAGTACATATGTATATTTACTTATAATCTTCACAAGTCTTTAGTAGCCCAACTTTGCAGATGAGAAAACTGAGGTACAGGGAAGTTAAATCTCCTATCCATGGTTTTGTTGTTTTCAGTTACTAAGTCATGTCTGACTCTTTGTGACCCTATGGATTGCAGAATGCCAGGCTTCCCTGTCCTTCACCATCTCCCAGAGTTTGCTCAAGCTCATGTCCATTGAGTCGGTGATACCATCCAACCATCTTGTCCTCTGTCGTCCCCTTCTCCTCCTGCCTTCAATCTTTCCCAGCATCAGAGTCTTTTCCAATGAGTCAGCTCTTCACATCAGGTGGCCAAAGTATTGGAACCTCAGCTTCAGGATCAGTCCTGCAATGAATATGCAGTGTTGATTTCTTACACAGATAACTAATGGTAGCTCTGGGATTTGACTCCAAGGAGTCTCCAAGTGACTTTAAAGTGCAACCAGGGTTGAAGCAGTTAGGCAAGTAGACTTGCTAGTATAATCAATAACCTCAGATATGCAGATGACACCACCCTTATGGCAGAAAGTGAAGAGGAGCTAAAAAGCCTCTTGATGAAAGTGAAGGAGGAGAGCGAAAAAGTTGGCTTAAAGCTCAACATTCAGAAAACAAAGATCATGGCATCCAGTCCCATCACTTCATGGGAAATAGATGGGGAAACAGTGGAAACAGTGTCAGACTTTATTTTTGGGGGCTCCAAAATCACTGCAGATGGTGACTGCAGGCATGAAATTAAAAGATGCTTACTCCTTGGAAGAAAAGTTATGACCAACCTAGATAGTATATTCAAAAGCAGAGACATTACTTTGCCGACTAAGGTCTGTCTAGTCAAGGCTATGGTTTTTCCTGTGATCATGTATGGATGTGAGAGTTGGACTGTGAAGAAGGCTGAGCACCGAAGAGTTGATGCTTTTGAAGTGTGGTGTTGGAGAAGACTCTTGAGAGTCCCTTGGACTGCAAGGAGATCCAACCAGTCCATTCTGAAGGAGATCAGCCCTGGGATTTCTTTGGAAGGAATGATGCTAAAGCTGAAGCTCCAGTACTTTGGCCACCTCATGCGAACAGTTGACTCATTGGAAAAGACTCTGATGCTGGGAGGGATTGGGGGCAGGAGGAGAAGGGGACGACAGAGGATGAGATGGCTGGATGGCATCACAGATTCAATGGACGTGAGTCTGAGTGAACTCTGGGAGTTGGTGATGGACAGGGAGGCCTGGCGTGCTGCGATTCATGGGGTCGCAAAGAGTCGGACACGACTGGGTGACTGAACTGAACTGAACTGAAGAGACTGAGAGAGAGCTAAACATCTTCCATCTATGTTTTGAGGTAACTTGTGTATTTAAAAGATGAGGCAATGCCAAAACAGGATTTAAAATGTTCGTTTAAATTTAACAAATGAATCCTTTTTACATACACAGAGAATACAATGTAATATAATTAGGCTATTCATAAGATAATTACACAGAATTTCTAAGTTTATTATTTCATAGTACACTACAGGTAGTGTAGTCTGGTAATTAGACACTATTTAAAGTTGCATGAATTTTGTTCTCTCCAGTCCTGTAGTATAGCTCTGTAACTACACATAATCTCAATTGAGGCCCTTCTGGGTGTACTGAACACCAGTGACAGTTGACCCAGCTTTTCAGGGTTAAGGAAGTCTTCTTAGAATTAATGCTGACTATTCTATGTGGTGGAGAAGGCAATGGCACCCCGCTCCAGTACTCTTGCCTGGAAAATCCCATGGACGGAGGAGCCTGGTAGGCTACAGTCAGTCCATGGGGTCACAAAGAGTCAGACACGACTGAGCGACTTCACTTTCACTTTTCACTTTCATGCATTGGAGAAGGAAATGGCAACCCACTCCAGTGTTCTTGCCTGGAGAATCCCAGGGACAGGGGAGCCTGGTGGGCTGCCGTCTATGGGGTCTCACAGAGTCGGACACGACTGAAGTGATTTAGCAGCAGCAGCAACATTCTATGTGGGCTTCCCCGGTGACTCAGCAGTAAAGAATCCACCTGCCAATGCAGGAGACTCCAGTTTGATCCTTCGGTTGGGAAGATCCCCTGGAGAAGGAAATGGCAACCCACTCCAGTATTCTTGCCTGAGAAATCCCATGGACAGAGGCGCCTGCTGGGCTAGTCCATGGGTTTGCAAAAGAGTTGGACACAACTTAGCAGCTAAGTAGCTCTTTCTTTGTCTGTTTGGTTATTCCATGAATCTAGAATTGTTATACTGTCAAATTATTATGGGCACACTTTTACAAGACTGCTCTGCAGTGTGAGGGAGGAAGCCACTGCATGGGTCATCAGAAATGCCCCTGAGGTGATGCTGATGCTGAAGGGAGTCAGGAAGGTAGATCCATTTGGGCTCAGAGATACCAGTGTCTGCAGCCCTCTCCATCAGCTTGGAATTAGATCATGGCCCTCAGGCTAGAACTCAGAGGATTGCATGTGGGTGAGGCAGGTTTGGAAAAGGTTTAGTTCGAGGGATTTTTTTTTTTTTTTTTTTTGGCGGAGGGAGGTTCTTTGGTTTTAATTCTTAAATGAGTTGACATACCCCTTACCCTGAGGACCAGGATTGGTTCTTAAAGAGAATGCAAAGAAGAAAAAAACTTAGGGAGGAGCAAAAACTCAGTAGAAATGGTTTGGGGTCTATAAGAACAATTATCCATTACCTGCTAGAGATTTTCTTTTAGAACTTCTCCTCTGCTCACTAGAGAATGTTTTGCTTGTTTCTGGGGGGCAAATCCTTAAAGGAGGCAAAGGAATTGGTTTGGCTGGAGCACAGAGTCCATTTTGGGAAATATGATAAGACATGAGGCTGAAGGAAGTTGAAGTACTTGTCAGTGTACCTTGAGTTTTTTTGCCGGAGTTTGCTTTTGAGATCATCCCTTCCAAGCCCAATAGACTGGAATGCCTCAAGATTAGTAGCCTTTGCCTACAACCAGCTGTATTCATCCCCAGTGAACTTTCAACCCACAAAGAGGCAAGGCCTAGTTTGACTTATGCTGCCCTGCGTCCTTGGACCAGCATATTTGGCATGAGTCCTGAGCATACACATGTCTCTGGAATCTCAGACCTTCTTTCCTCTTAAGCCCCTCCCTCAGATTTTTCTCTTAGTTTTCTCTTTAGTACTACAGTTTCTTGCTAGTACTGGAGCCTCACCCTGATTTTCAGTCTAGTTTCATGGCCCCTTCTGGTGGCTTAGACAGTAAAGAATCTGTCCACAGTGCAGGAGACCTGGGTTTTATTCCTAGGTCAGGAAGATCCCCTGGAGGAGGGCATGGCAATGCATTCCAGTATTCTTGCCTGGAAAATCCCATGGACAGAGGATCCTGGCAGGCTACAGTCCATGGGGTCTGACACGATTGAGCGCCTAACACTTTCCTTTCCCTCCATTCACGGGCCCTTGACTCTCTCCCTGGTCCTAGCCACCCCTTCCCTTGAACTTAGTTTTCTCATCTGCAACACAGAGTTAGGTAAAATAGGGATACTGAAAACATATTTTATATAGTCTTGTTTTGATGATTAAAATAACGTGCTGGCATGGATTACCTGTAGAACAATTAGCAGGTGCTTTACTTGATACTCCAATTGTTATCCGTACTACTGAAATTTGTACTTTTAGCTCGCAATCACTTCATGGGGTCTTGGTTCCTAATACACTGATCGTTCAGTCCTCAGATGTCACCTTTGGTGCCTATTCTTGTCATTTCCCACCCATGTGGCCTAGGAGATAGATATCAGATCACATAAGCCCTGATTTAGTTCCTTTTGGATATTATTTATCAGACCTCTTTCATTAGTTTCCTATTGTTGCTATACCAAATACCACCAACTTTATGGCTTTAAACAGCACAGATTTATTATCTTATAGTTCTGGAGGTTATAAGTTCAAAATGGGTCTCATTGGGCTAAAACCCAAGTGTGAGCAAGGCTGTATTCCCTCTAGAGGCTCTACAGGAGCACCAGTTCCCTTGCCTTTGCCAGTTTTCAGAGGTTGCCTGTAGTTTTTGGCTCAGGAGCACCTTCAGTCTTCAAAGCCAGCAATCACATTACTGCAACCTCTGCCAGCATCATCACATCTACTATGACTCTGAGTCTCCCATCTCCATCTTTCAGTTATGGGGATGCCTGTGATTTCATTGAGTCCATCCAGATAATTCAGAATCAGTTCAGTTCAGTTCAGTTGCTCAGTCATGTCCGACTCTGTGACTCTATAAACTGTAGCACGCCAGGCCTCCCTGTCCATCACCAACTCCCAGAGTCCACCCAAACCTGTGTTCATTGAGTCGGTGATGCCATCCAACCATCTCATCCTCTGTTGTCCCCTTTTCCTGCCCTCAATCTTTCCCAGCATCAGGGTCTTTTCAAATGAGTCGGCTCTTCACATAAGGTGGCCAAAGTATTGGAGCTTCAGCTTCAACATCAGTCCCTCCAGTGAACACCCAGGACTGATCTCCTTTAGGATGGACTGGTTGGACCTCCTTGAAGTCCAAGGGCCTCTCAAGAGTCTTCTCCAACACCACACTTCAAAAGCATCAATCTTTGCCACTCCGCTTTCTTTATAGTCCAACTCTCACATCCATACATGACTAGTGGAAAAACCATAGCCTTGACTAGACAGACCTTTGTTGACAAAGTAATGTCTCTGCTTTTTAATATGCTGTCCAGGTTGGCCATAACTTTCCTTTCAAGGAGTAAGCGTCTTTTAATTTCATGGCTGCAATCACCATCTGCAGTGATTTTGGAGCCCCCCAAAATAAAGTCTGACACTGTTTCCACTGTTTCCCCATCTATTTCCCATGAAGTGATGGGACCAGATACCATGATCTTTGTTTTCTGAATGCTGAGCTTTAAGCTAACCTTTTCACTCTCCTCTTTTACTTTCATCAAGAGGCTCTTTAAGTTCTTCTTCACTTTCTGCCATAAGGGTGGTGTCATCTGCATACCTGAGGTTATTGATATTTTTCCTGGCAATCTTGATTCCAGCTTGTGCTTCATTGAGCCTGGAGTTTCTCATGGTGTACTCTGCATAGAAGTTAAATAAAGCAGGGTGACAATATACAGCCTTGACGTATTCCTTTTCCTATTTGGAACCAGTCTGTTGTTCCATGTCCAGTTCTCACTGTTGCTTCCTGACCTGCATACAGGTTTCTCATGAGGCAGGTCAGGTGGTCTGGTATTCCCATCTCTTTAAGAATTTTCCAAAGTTTGTTGTGATCCACATAGTCAAAGGCTTTGACATGGTCAATAAAGCAGATGTTTTTTAGGCAATCTCTTGTTTTTTCGATGATCCAATGGATGTTGGCAATATGATCTCTGGTTCCTCTGCCTTTTCTAAAACCAGCTTGAACATCTGGAAGTTCATGGTTCACATATTGCTGAAGCCTGGCTTGGAGAATTTTGAGCATTACTTTACTAGCGTGTGCTGCTGCTGCTTCAGCGTGTGAGATGCATGCAATTGTTTGGTAGTTTGAGCATTCTTTGGCATTGCCTTTCTTTGGGAGTGGAATGAAAACTGACCTTTTCCAGTCCTGTGGCCACTGGTGAGTTCTCCAAATTTGCTGACATATTGAGTGTGGCACTTTCACAGCATCATCTTTGAGGATTTGAAATAGCTCAACTGGAATTCCATCACCTCCACTAGCTTTGTTCCTAGAGATGCTTCCTTCTCTACTTGACTTCCCACTTCTCACTTCGGATGTCTGGCTCTAGGTGAGTGTGAGTGATCACACCACCGTGATTATCTGGGTCGTGAAGATCTTTTTTGTACAGTTCTTCTGTGTACTATTGCCACCTCTTCTTAATATCTTCTGCTTCTGTTAGGTGCATACCATTTCTGTCCTTTATCGAGCCCATCTTTGCATGAAATGTTCCCTTGGTATCTCTGATTTTCTTGAAGAGATCTGTAGTCTCTAATTCAGAATAATTTCCTCATTTCAGGTGTCTTTTAACACATGAAGTAACATCTTCACACTTACATACTGGGTATTAGGACTTGGAAGGCTCTGGGGGCCATTACTCAGCCTAAGGTTCTGCCTCAATCAAATTTCACATCCCTGGGACTGAATCAAATGGAAATGGAAAGTCAGATCCTTGTGTAAAGTTCTGGAATCAAAATCTTGGCCTTCTGGAGAAATCTTTACTACCACCTTTTGTTGCTCAAAGCCATATGGATCATCTGCTTCACCTGGTCTGGCTCTTAGTCATGTGAGCCTCTCACTCTCTTCCAGGCCTCTGCTCACACCTTGCCTTCACTATGTGTTCCTCTCTGCCAAGTCAGATCCTACTCATCCCCCACAGCTTAGCTCTAGGCCTGGCTTCTACAAGGAGGCTTCTCTTTATATTCTTTTCTATAGAAACCATCAACCCTGTACATCTTCTCACCTGACATATTACTTCTTCTGTCTCTTTGCTGCCTTCTTTTGGGGGGGGGGGTCCATGGAAGACAGACTGGCATTCCCCAGAAAGTGGGCATTTCAACTGTCATTTCGAAGTAAGGCAGAGAAAGAGTAGCGGACTATTTTGCGTGTCACTCCCTAAGCATCTTTGACACCAGAGAAGCTGCCAAATCTAGTTCACTCCTTCAAACCTGATAATCCTTTGAGGCTGAGCATTTGCTCCTGGTTACTATAACTACGGGTTTGTAGGCGGACATTAGAACAGAAAAGATGTGCCTTTCGGCTAGTTTAATGAAATCTGGAAATGAAATCTCCCTGAAAGCCAGACCTTAGGACTAACCATGTCAACTCGTTATGATAATTGGGACAGCCTCTACCTAGGGGGTCCTCTTTCCAGGATGGGCATCAAAACAACTGAAATTAGTTAGAAATTGTGTCAAAACACTTGCTTGACTAAACTAACAAGTAAGAGTTCTGTCAAGAAGTACGGAAGGGTTGCCTTCTAAATTTATAACCGCCTGATAAATGTCTGATGCATAATTATCAAGGTATATGATATTTATCTCTTAAAAAATCTTGGATTTGTTGTTGATTCATTGGCCAGAAATCTCCTGGAGATGTGCCAAGTACCTGTAAGTATTTCCAAACAGGCCACAGGCACATTGAATCAAGCCAGATCCAAAGGGCAAAACATCTGAGAATAGCGGTGATGGAAAATGAAGAAACATTCGAATCTTCTTGATACCACCATGTTCAAATATCTCAAAGATTGCTTGGCTCATCTACTTATCTTCTGGATGTCACTTGCCTTGGAGAGACAGTTTAGGTATCAAAATACTTGGTAGGCTGCATGGGTCAGGCCATCTTCTGGTTATCCAGATTACTTCTAAATGTCTGGCTTTGGGAGCTCAAATAAGGCACAGTAAAACCCATTCCAGCGAGGATGAAAGTATAACAATGCGAGTTAAATTAATGCATGCAAGAGACTCATTAAAAAGATATGCTGAGGCATATGCTTCATTGGTTCAATTTCTAATTTTTCGTGCACAAATTTTAGCAGTAAACAATTTTTTACAGAGAGCTTAATGTATCGGTATTAAAAATTTTCTCTTCTTGGCCAGTTGCCATTTGAGTGTCACTCAATGTGCATCAGAGTTAATATTTCCATTAGAAATTATTAATATTTTATGAAACAAGATTTTAGGTAAAGGCACACTGTAGCCTTTCTGCACTTTTGGACTGAATTATCACTTATATTTATGCTCTCTTCTTCATTGCTTCTTTTCAGAATTGTGGTGTCTTAGGCTGTATCCACATATCACCAAAAGTATTTAAAAGCAAGAAATCCAGTCTCTAAACCAGGATTTATTTTGGTTGGTGTGTTGAAACAAATACATCAGTTTGACAAAGAAAGCAGCCAAATCAGATGGAACAATTAGCCATTCACTGTGAACATAAAACACCAAAGACATGCCAATTTTACTATCCTCAAAATTATAGCTCAGATATACTCCTTTCTATTCCACTCCACTGCCACTGCCCTATCTTAAACCTCTTTGACTTGGACTGCTATAATAGTCTCCCGTTTAGCCTCACAGTTTCCTCTTGTGCTCAATGCAAGACAGGCTGGTGTTAGATACTGGCAAACCAGGCATCAGGGCAGGTCCAGGAAGTATAAACTTTAAAGTCTGCATGGCTGACTGAGGGTCCAGGGGCTCTGTGGGGTTAGTTATAGGAGCTAAGCTTAAAGTGTTGTAGTAACATTCTCTGGAATCCTTCTGAGTAACAGCCAGGAGAGGTCTAAGGCTATAGGAGTAGTCATAGCCATCTTTAAGATTCTATAATCTTTTATGCCATAGCACTTACACCTCAAGTCTCCATCCCAATCTCTCCTGGCTAACCCCTGTAGGTTTCTTTTGCTGGTTTCTGATGAGTGCCCCTAATTACCAGTCTCCTATATAAGATCATGCTTAATAAACCCTTAGTACAATCTCCCAATTCAAACCACCACCACTTTCCCCTGCTGATGTCTATATGTTTGCTGTCTACATCTGTGCTTCCATCTTTGCTTTGCAAATAGGTTAATCTGTACCATTTTTCTAGATCCCACATGTATGCATTAATATATGATACCTGTTTTTCTCTGACTTCACTCTTGGGATTGACATATATAGATTACTATGTATAAAATAGATAACTCATGAGAACCTACTGTTACAGGGAACTCTACTCAGTGCTCTGTGGTGACCTAAATGAGAAGGAAGTCCAAAAGGGAGGGGATATATGTATACATATAGCCGATTCACCTTGCTGTACAGTAGAAACTAACAAATAATAAAGCAAATATGCGCCAATAAAAATTAAAAACAAACAAAAAACCCACTTAGCTCAGGGCCTGGCATGGACAAAGTGTTCAGTAAACATTATCTAGAAAATATTATAATAGAAACATAATATACATATTATGTAAATGGTATAAATATTATCTATATCAGTATTATTTGTGTATTATCTTTTTTGGCTAAAGAAACCTAGAAAGGCATGTAAATGCTCTAGAGCCTAGACATTCACCATCATCAATTGTTGTCACCCTCTGAGGGTTAATTAGAGAGTCTAAAACTGGCTGTATTTTCTTTAGAGCAGAGTGTAGCAAGAAATATTCTGGAAATATGAAATTTGTATTTGTAGAGTCTTGGTTAATAAATATTTTACTGGGTATCACTAAAAGCACTGAAAAAAATCTAGTACCCATCTTGTATCCTGCAAAGTGTTTAGTTCATATTTAATGTAGAAATTTCAACAGATATTTTTTTTCTCCACCAAGCCATTCTTATGAAACATGCCTCCAATTCTCTCCTGCCTGGATTATTAGAAGGAGTTGAATTGTATGGTATTCGAGAGTGTTTCTGCAGGTATCTTCTCTCGTCTGCAGTATCAGCATAGGCTCCTTGAAAACAGAGTTTATTTTTATTAAATTAAATTCTTTTTTCTGGAACAAAAGGCATTTATTGAGGCTTCTGATTTGTTTTTAATTCCTTTTTGAATTTTGGTGAGCATATTAGTAATCGCTTTACACTGACGTTATAACAAATCCCTCGGGTCCTGGAGAAGGGGGAGAGCAATGAAAAAGATAGAGGAGAGAATTTTTTCCATGACTTTATTTGGAGTTGCTTTTGCTAAGAGCAGTAGTTGCAAGAGTCTCAGCTTGTCTGCCCTTGTGGGTATTGCAGAATGAGTATAATTTTAAAGTAGAATCACAGAATCTTAGTGCCAACTCCCTCATTTTAAAGATGGAGAATCCTGGACCCAGAGAGATGAAGTGGCTTGGTCATGGTCGCAAGCTGAGTGAGATTCACAGAATCTCAATTTGAAGAGAATTCAGAGGTTATGTTGTTTTTCTCCTCTATATCCTGCTAACTTCTCTGTTCATCAGAACATGCAGCCTTAAAGTGATGCAAATTCTCTGCCATAGATAGAATAGCATCAAATAATTAGTTCAGGTTAATGAGCGAGTCAGCATTAGGCCAGGTGTACACTGTGATAACACAATCAGCCAAATAGTAATAATTTCTTCAACTATTTTTTGGTCTGTGCTGCTCAAATATCATTGAGTTGAATGGACAGCTTTGTTTAGCTCTCTTTCATACTGGTTTTACTAAATTGACTTTTTATAAAAATCAGATGGCCCAAACCAGCTTTTGAAATAGCCCTAAAGTTTTTTTTCCCCTTTTTGGCTTCACTGAGGTCTCTGTGTATGGAATTCAGCACAACATAGATTTAATAAAATAAATAAAGGAATAAATAAAAAAGCTACCTCCAAAAGTTTCAGGGAAGAGTGAAAAAACATGTAAAGTATCTGTTGATCACAGTACCTGATACATTGAAAATCTTCAATAAACGGTAGCCATTATAATTTTTCTAACTACCATTATTGTTTATTGCTTAGTGTATCTCATTATAGAAAAATAATAATATAGAAATATAATAATGGCTACTGTTTATTGTGGGCTTCCCAGATGATTCAGCAGGTAAAGAATCCACCTGCAATGCAGGTGACACAGGAGATTCGGGTTTGATCCCTGGGTGGGGAAGATCCCCTGGAGGAGGCATGGCAACCCACTTCAGTATTCTTGCCTGGAGAATTGCCATGGACAGAGGAGCCTGGTGGGCTGCAGTCCATAGGGTCACAAGAGTCGGACATGTCTGAGTGACTAAGCAGGCACACCGTTTATTGAAGATTTTCAGTGTATCACACATTGTGATCAGTAGATACTTTGTATGTTTTTTCACTCTTCCCCCAAACTTCAGAATGTAGGTATATATACACATTTTTTACTAAATCCATTTTGTACATAAAGTGAAAGCTCAGTGATGTTGAATAACTTGCCTAATGCAAAACATTTAGTAGCAGAAATGGGATTTGACTCCAGGGCTATCTGATGCCAAAGCCCATGTACTCTATACTGGCAGGCTGATGACAAAATCATTAAGCAATAACAAATGAATAAAATAAAAATTATTATGAACTGCCAGCCACAAAATTTGTAACTCATAGATAGGCTCACATTTACCAAATATCTCCCCCTTATCTCAAAATCCTCCCAGCAGCCCTATGAAGTAAGCATTGCTATTATCCTTATTTTATATATGAGGACACTGAGCCATCTTATTTAACCTTTTTGAACCTCAAGCTTGCACATACAAAAGCGGAAGAGCAGTAGCTGAAATACCTCATCTTCAAAGTCTATACTCCTACCACCATCCCAAACAGTATTATTACCAAGAACTTACATTTAGGTAGGACAAATATAAATATAACACTGTTTACCAAGCCCTAGGGACACTCACTAGCTGAACATCCCACTGTAAATCTGTTTGAAAAAACAATGAAAATAGTGTTTTTAGGTCTCTCTCTCTCTCTCTTTTTTTTCTTTACATTCTTTTTTGGAAGCAAATGACCACTCACTTTTAAACTGATCTCTGGAATGAACTGAAATATTTTGTGTATGGCCTTAACTTTAATCAGGGCACCTCTGTGATATCAAGTGGTTTCTCATTTGATGTTAGAGGGCGTTGAGTCTTTAACAGGAGACTAAAACTGCTAAGGAGTATTACTTCTGGTTTTTCTCAGTCATACTGTTTACCAAATGAGAGGCAACTGAGCTCAAATCAGCCAAAGATTGAAACCTTATTACCAGAACCAGATGAGTGTTGTAACATCTGAGCATAAAATAATCGGGTTTTGCAGGAGTGTTGGCTTCTCTTATATTAGAAGGATGGGTGCTGGAGTCTTTTGTCTAGGTGTGACAACAGCTCTTGACCGATCAGTAATATTTGGGGAAGCAAGGTTTTGTGTTGGGTTATGTGGTGGAGAGCAGGTAATCATGAACTGGGTTTCATTTATTGCCTACATGTTCATGGAAGATTTTTTTTCTCGTTTGAGCCATCTCTTCATTGACCACTGATACTGTAACGGGGGAAATGAAAGTTCTGAATCACTCTTGAGGCTTTGGAGAAAAGAGCCAACGCACAGAATGTTTGCATGGGTTTCTTTAACTAATTGTAAAATGCCTGGAAGTTTGATTTTGTCTGTTTGGTCCAGCCAAAGGGCTGTGTAGGAGATGATTTGACTTGTCTCAGTACTATTTAGTTTTACCTATTAATTAATTTGATAAAGTAATTTAAAAATCCATGAATTCATTCAAGAGATGTTTATTGGGCACCTAAAATATCCTTGCCACTCTTCTAAGTACTATAGCTGCCAAAAGTGAACTGGAAATATTGTGACCTAATTGATGTCAGGACCCTGTGTAGCAAAAGAAACATAAAAATAAATGGTATTTATAATAGACTATGGTGACTACTGTAATGGGGGAAGTACAAGTGCTCTGAGAAATAAGAGGGACACAGAATACAGAATCTGAGTTTCAGAAAAGGCTTTCTGGAGGAGATCAATTTTAATAGGAAATTATTTGCCAAGAAGATGGTAGAGTAGAGAAGAGATTGGGAGATGAAGGGTAGCTGGGGGAGAAAGACAGAAAGCAGTTTAATATAACTGGGGCATAGAGTGCAATGAGAGGAGTGGAGACATACATGGTGGAAGAGAAGAAAAGGAAGAGATCATAAAGCACCTTTAAAACTACGTTAAAAAGTTTGAACTTTGCCCTAAGGAAAATGGGAAACCACTGACAAGTTTTACACATTTGGTTCAGAACCATCACCTGATGGTTTCAAAGAGTTAGAGTGGCATCTGGGACCACTTGTGCCTCCAAAGAAGACACTGCATTTACCATTTATTCCCAGGTTCCATGCCTATCTCATATCTCATTGTCTTTCCTGCAATCCAAGGAATGTCTGGTTGCAAAGACAGTCACAATTATGATGCCCAGAGGAACCATTTTTGCTGTAAGCATCCTTGGTGTACTAGTTATAGTATCCTAATCTCCTCAGATAGGTCCAATCTTCCCCCACTCTTATTTCTCAGCAGTGGCTTCCCTGCAACCAGTGGTCTGTTGCTATACTCTGAATTGGTCCTTTTCACATCCAATCTTTGTTATATCATTCATCTTGAAATGCCATCCCTTTTCCTCTTTGCCAGTTCAAATCATACCCATCCTTCATGGAGCTGCTCTGGTCTCACCTTCTCTGGGAAGCCTTTCCTGATCACTCCTGCCTTGTAGATCCTTTTATTCCCCAATTTCCTAAAGCATTTTGATTCTCCCTCCTCTCCCCCATCAAAAAAATTATCTAGCACTTCTTTATGTACCTTTCTGTGTTGCCTCTCCTTCAGTGGTTCTGAAAATGTGCCAATGATCAGAATTATTGGAAGAGGTTGTTAAAAATACAGATTTCTGATCAATACCAGTAGAAATTGATTCTGTAAGTTGGGCCCAGGAATCTGAATTTCTATAAGAGCCCAAATTAGTTTTTGCAGTTAACTGATCTACATGTTTCATGTTGACTTATCTTTACTCTGGATCTAGATGGAAGTTCCTTGAGAGCAAAAGAGCTCATCTCCAAACTCCTTTGTACTTTCCCTTCCACTGCCAGTCCTTCCATGAGCCAACAGTAAATATTTGTTGACCGGATTCCCTCATCTCATTGCGTATTCTTTTATTTCTTGGTTTTCAGTTGTAATTTACTCTCCTTTCTCATCTCTGTGATTTTATTTCTTTCCTTATTTGACTGTGCTAGGTCTGCATTGCTGTGTGGGCTTTCCTCTAGTTGAGGCAAGTGGGTTCTACTCTCCAGTTGTGGTACAGGAGCTTCTCATTGTGGGGGCTTCTCTTGTTGTGGAGCACGGGTTCTAGGGCGCTCAGGCTTCAGCAGTTGCAGCACGTGGGCTTAGCAGTTGTGGCTCCCAGGCTCTAGAGCACAGGCTCAGTAGTTGTGGTGCAGAGGCTTAGTTGCTCTGCAGCATGTGGGATCTTCCTGGATCAGGGATAAAACCCATGTCTCCTGCATTGGCAGGAAGATTCTTTACCACTGAGCCACCAGAGAAGCCCTCCTTTCTCATCTCTAGATGTAAGAATACAGTATGCAGTAAATATGCCAACAATTCACATAAGTGTGTGTATAACTGTTTGCAGTTGGAGTGACCAAATTAAATCTCAGAGAGTTCTCAAGCCTCCCTGCTGAAATATATGAGACCATACCTGCCTCACCAGATCCCCTTTAATTCTGCATGTTTCCCAGTAGTATTGCCATCATCCTTTACCACCTATCCAAAGAAAGTTGTGAAATTCCATTTATATTGGAAGTTTCTTTTAATGTAATTTAGGGAAAGAAACAGGTAGTCTTTGAAGGGAATTACGTTTTTATAACCCAGGATTGTTTTCCCAGTGTGAGTTGTTGTGAATAAGAATTTCCAAGATTGAAATATGAAACCTGCTGCTTCATTGCTCTAGATAGTAGGTTGTGTAACATCAAATGCATCTATCTGAATACTCCTGGAATATCAAACTAAGCCTTTTGAAGACATATCCTTTCTTTGACCAATATTTGTGCATGAAAATTGTGTTTTATACTTCTATTAATTCTAGGATCTCAAAGTTTAAAGGTTTTCAGAGGTTTCTCTCTCTCACACCTGTGTATGCATGTATGCATGTGAGTATCGATCTATCAATCATTGTATGCACTGCAGAAAAAGAACATATCTGTAAAGAAGCAGCAAAAACCTAGTTTTAAAAATGAATTAAAACACATACACGTAAAACCACAGAATACACAAAACAGTGAGACCTAGGTTTTGAAATATAGAGTCAGTCATTCTAACTGGCTGACTCACTGTATTCTAACTCAGATGTTTGGTTCATTATAGCAATGGCCTTGGTTTTTTATGAGATTCTGGGTTTCCTCACCCCTAAGGAAATAAAATAAATATGAGTTTTTAAAAAAATTCTGGCCGTCTCACACAGCAAGTGGTATTTTACATCCCTGATCGAGGATTGAACCTGCACCCCCCTGCATTGGTAGTGTGCAGCCTTAACCACTGGACCACTGGGGAAGTCCACTCTGATGATTTTTTGATAAGGGGTTTGAAGGTGATGGTGAGAGGGCAGGTGCATGTGTTAGAATACATTTAAAGAGAGTGGCTGCATAGCCATTCATGCTAGTGAATATTTGATGGACTGGATAAAGGAAATTTCTTACATCAAATAATGAGTCCTAGCAGAGTTACAGGTGTGAAAATTTTGAACAAAAGTGGAAATATCGGGACAATCTGTCTCTGATATATGTGCCAGAGATATCAGTAGCTCATACTGATAGTTACTGAGCTAGCTCTAAGGATCAGATAGCTCATCCTTCTTATTACTGCCTAATTGCATTGGTTAGAACTTCCAGGTCTCTAGTGAGTAAGAGTGGGGAGAGCAGATACTGTTGTTGCTGTTTAGTTACTAAGTTGTGTGCGACTCTTTGCAACCCCATGGACTGTAGCCCGCCTGGCTCCTCTGTCCATGAGATTCTCCAGGCAAGAATACTGGAGTGGGTTACCATGCCTGCACTCTCCAGGGAATCTTCCTGACCCGAGGATCGAACCCATGTGTCCTGTATTGCAGGCAGATTCTTTACCACTGACCTACCTGGGAAGCTCCATCAGTAACTTAGGCCACATTGTTTTTCTCCCCTTCATTAGTTTTCTTATTTTTTATTGCACAAATAATATATGGATGCATACTTAAAAAAGTCATCAAAGACTGCAGAAATATACAATAAAGGATGAAAGCCCACCTTCAGTCCCCTCTCTAAATCCCACTGGCCTCTATAAACAGTTTAAAGTAGTGTTTATATTTCCTGGTATGTTCTTTGTGAATTTCCACATATAGGGAAAGGAGGAAGTCAATCCTCTTTAATTCAACATATCATGATGTTTGCTTTCGGATTCTGCACTTAGGCTTCTGCAATGAGAAATCCCTTTCCTTCTGTGACGTGTGTGTGTGTGTGTGTGTATGCAGCTGTGTGCACTTTTGCATTTTATATGAATCTGTACCTAATAATTTTTTAAAAGATGGCTTTACCTGCATTTTCCAAACACATTCAGCTGATGAACTTAAGTCTTTATGGAGTGGGGGCGGGAATGGGCAGGTTGTTTCTATTTCAGTTACAGTCACTATAAACAATCATCTTATAGTCCAGTGCGTTTTATGGTTAGTTCCTATTGTATTTTGGCTTCCCTGGGGATGAACGAACCTTTTAAACAAGATTCCAGGAATCCCAGGACCCTTTGCTCTTTAGGGCCTGTTCAGTGGTTATAGGGTTATCTTTTGAGAGAGAACCAGTCATAATAAATACAGGTTCATTATAAAATTTTTTTTTATCATCCTTGGGCTGAATACTAACCTAGGTTTTTTTTTTCCCCTTTAGCAGTAGTAGTATGTATTTCAAAGCCCCTCTGAGAATTCTTTTCTGAATATCAACGCAATATGGTGAAAAGAAAGTCTGTTTGGTTTGATGTGTGGGTTGATGACTCAATTCATCATGAAATCCATTCTACTTGTGAGAATGGATTTGCCTAAGTAGGAAAGTTTCTAAGTAGTTAGTGGTTAAAAATGGTTGTGTTGCTGCTGCCTCTTTTGAAATTAAAATAATTTAAAATGCCAATTGAGTCATGGCAAAGAGCTTTGTGTCTGCCAAGTCATCATAAATAACTCTATAAATGGGTGATGGATTAAGAAGCTCAGAAAAAGATCTAAAAAAAGGAAACTAATAAAAATCATGGTTTGTGTTGCAAGAACAAGGAAGCCTGGGGTGGGGAATAATGACAGTTGGCTTGCATCTGAGTAGATTCTCATATTGAAAAAGTTTGTCCTTGGCATGGACTAACATGATTAGTGTACATGACTAAAGTTATTCTTTTGCAACTGGACCAGTCAGCCATTTTTTTCTTGTCTTGTCCATTGTGTATTTGTAATATAGATATACCATCTGGCAAACATCAGTTATCAGTCACTTACCAGGAGGCCCAAGCATGAGATTCCGTGTACCCATTTGAAAGCCATGTCCCACACAAACATCATAAAGTCCACCATTTTTCTGAATCTTTACTTTGCCAGCCATTTTGCTGAATATTTGAAAGTATAAAATGTATATGAAATGAATTCTAGTTCTAAGGATGTGTGTAAGTATGTGTATGTGTGCAAGTGTATGCATACGGTAAACTCATAGGTATGCTCACTAGTGATTGTGACATATGCTGTGTTAGAATATCTTGGAATCTCTACAGAGGTTGGCAAACAAGGCCAAGAAAATGACTCCACCTGGTGATGCTGGGATGGCTTCACAAGGCCAGGTCTTAAATGATGAGAAGAGGAGGGAAATGGGGGAAGAAGCAGGTATGAAGGTGAACAGACCTGAAATACCTGGCATGTTTGAAGGATGGAAAGAATTTCAAGGTGTTTGCAGTGAAATATTTTTGGTGAGGTTTTGGGGAATGGCAGCATATGAGGCTATATAAGTGTGAGGGAACAAGATTTGGAAGGACCTTATATGTTGTAAGAAGGACTACATCCTGAAGTAGGTTAGGAGCCACTGAAGATTTTTTTAATGTGGGGAATTATGGTGCATCCTTGGTGCCATTTGCTGATATAACAATAATTTACATTTCAAAATAAAGCTTTTGTTTCAGCCAACAAAAACTTTTAAGTGGGGCCAACATCATTCACAATTTGTCTTCAGTGTGTGTGTGTGTGTGTGTGTGTGTGTGTTTGCAGTCATGTCTGACTCTTTGTGACCCCCTGGACTGTAGCCTTCCAGGCTCCTCTGTCCATGGGATTTCCCAGGCAAGAATACTGGAGTGGGTAGCCATTTCCTTTTCCAGGGGATACTACCAGGGGATGTTACCAATCCAGGGACCTGCATTGGCAGGTGGATTCTTTGCCACTATGCCACCTGGGAATACTACTTATTAAACAGAAGGGTTAGCTTTAGTTGTTCTCCTGACACAGATGTTTGCTATAAGTCAGTTAGAATGTCTAAGAATTTGGGATTCATTTCCACTATTATTGCAAAGGAAGTACACTGAAATTAATCAAAAGACTTGCAAGGTGTCAATGTTGGGTGGGTTTAACAAATCTACATCTCATTCATCTAATCTCTTATAATTCCATGAAATTGTACCAGAATTACCTCTTTATTTCTGAAAATGAAATGCTTAGATATTATTCTTTCATACTAATGTGATAATTATTGCATTAATTAGGCAAAAATGAATAAAACAAATAAAATTTGTGGGAAAAAAGGCTGTCCACAAAGATTTTTTTTCTTGGACCTTTGGATACTAGGACTTTTCATAGTGGTTTCTTTGAATTATTTTTTCTCTTCATGAGAAAAAGGATAATAATAATAATAATACACATTCCAATATTTTCTCCATCTTTGCACCTCTTCTCTCTTGCATTCTTTAATCTTGGAAAGAGAAGATTTTATAAATGATAAATGGACTTGATTAATACTATTAAAACTTCTTTCAAAGTCTCATAACTGTAACTGCAGAGAGACTTCATTTATTTTCTTTCTGATCAGTTATTTAAATAGTGTGTGAACTAAAGCAAAAGATTGTGTTCTCTTCTTGGCTTGAAACAATTGTTAATAGATCGTTTGTAAGAAACATACAATCTGGCTAGTACTCTGCAGTTTGTGCTTCCTCTTCACCATAGAAATATGTTGTTGAGTCTCTGGGTAACTGATCTTAAATCAGCAGGATGCCTGCCAAGGAGAAATTGCAAGAATTTCCATCACTCTGTGATCCTGTAAGAGTTTCAGGTAATAGAGCTAAAGTCATCAGTAAATCTGGAACTCTTTTGCAAGAAAACCCTAGACTTGATGGAATATACAATGTTACAGGCAGACTAATTTCATGTTGGCTTATGATACCCATTAGAACTTGGGTTTGGGAAGGGGCATGAGCCAAATCAATTACTTGAGATTGTCTCATTATGGTAATCATGGGAAATTTCCCAGGATTTAGGTGCCTTAGAAGGTTCACTTCATCACACTTAGATCACTCACAGCAGTGGGGGGTGTTTAGAAGCCCTATAGCAGTCTCTATTGCGTGATACATTAGTAAGAGCTGATGGTAAGAGTTTTCCATGTGAAGAGCTTTAAGTGAGTCTTTGTGAGTGTTCAAAGCCTTGGACATGTCTTAGCAGCCGATTCAAGATTAGCTCAGGTGGGTGTGGAGCTACAGATGCTCAGGGCTCTGAGAGCCAAAATTTTTCTGAATCAAAGCTGGAAATCAGCACAATGTCTCCCCACTCTTTACATGTTCTGCAAAGAGAAGAAATGTGCAGAGCTATTCTGGTCACTCAGTCTCATTGAATATTTATGGAAGTTCTGAAGCGAGTGAAATATTCCCAGATATCTCTTGAAGCTGAAACAGGCAGCTTGGAAATAGATAACCAGCAGTATTGGGTTTGTCTGCATAGGGCAGCATACATTTTTAGAAATTACATGGGAATTGGTGAAATGTGCCACATCTTGGTGATTTACCATAAAATTAGTGAATTCTTCTGAAATTCAGCAGATTAGGAGGAAAGAAAAGCAAAGCAAAATTTAAAAGACAAAGAGGCATTTTAAAGCAACTGTTGTCAGTGCTTAATGATGAAAATAATTAATTTAGTTGACCAAATAGACGTTTCTGTTTCAGTCCAACTTCTCATTTAGTACCATGCCATATATTTGGTTTCCCTTAAATTATTTATACTATAAAGGATCTCTTGATCACAAAGAAAAGAAATCCAGTCAAGAAAGTTCATTTCAGGAAGATATGTTATAAGAAAACTATAATCAGTGTCACAGACCTAGGAAGCACAGCACAGTCACAACTGGAAAGTGGAGTTGGGAAGGTGATAAACCAAAGCCCTTCTCTTTTTCTCAGGGATTGTGGAAGACTGATTGCAATATGATTGTAGTTTATATCTTCCTATATTCTTATCCAGCACCCTGTAACTTTGAAGTCCCCTCCTCCTTTGACTCTGAACCTCAGCCATTTGACTTACTTTGGCCAATAGGATATGAGCATACTTGATGTAAGTAGGGGCTTGAAAAATGTGCATACAATTCCTGTCTTACTTCTCTGGATTTGCCATGAGAACATGCCCAGTATAGCCTATGGGACACTGATATACATTATGAAATAGAGTTAAGTCAGCTCAACTGTCTCAGCTGAAGCTCTAAATAGGTAAGAAACTCTAGCTAATATGACTAAACATACCTATCCAAAGCACAGTTGACCATAGATGTATGAGTGATATCATGGAGCTCAGGTCAAATCAAAAGTATTGCCTAGCTAATACAGAGACTCTTGAGCCAAAATAGATGTTTATTATTGTATGCTACCAATATTTTCTAGTTATTTATTATATAGCAATATTGAGGCAAATAGATAATAGAAGCAAGGGTTAAATTGTCTCTTTCATTTCTGTTTCTCCCTTCCCTCTCCCTCCCAGTCCCCAGCTTGTACACTGCCCAGTATCTCTGCCAGACCTTTGTCTGCCTAACCCACAAGTCCAGTACACATTGCCAACTACCATTTTTGTGTCTCTCAGTTCAAATTTCTGACATAGGAAAAACTCTAATTAGTCTAAGGAAAGCCACTAAATTGGTTTATTTGAGGCCAGGAGTCCAGTTGGTCCAAGTAGTCATGGTTGAGGTGGTGGCGATGGTGAAAGGAGAACAATATCACATGATCTCAGTTCAGTTCAGTCGCTCAGTGGTGTCCGACTCTTTGCAACCCCGTGAATCGCAGCACGCCAGGCCTCGCTGTCCATCACCAACTCCCGGAGTTCACTCAGACTCACGTCCATTGAGTCCATGATGCCATCCAGCCATCTCATCCTCTGTCATCCTCTTCTCCTCCTGCCCCCAATACCTCCCAGCACCAGAGTCTTTTCCAATGAGTCAACTCTCACATCCATACATGACTACTGGAAAAACCATAGCCTTGACTAGACAGATCTTAGTCGGCAAAGTAATATCTCTGCTTTTGAATATACTATCTAGGTTGGTCATAACTTTTCTTCCAAGGAGTAAGCGGTTTAATTTCATGTCTGCAATCACCATCTGCAGTGATTTTGGAGCCCCCCAAAATAAAGTCTGACCCTATTTCCACTGTTTCCCCATCTATTTCCCATGAAGTTATCTGGGGATGTTCAAAGGGAGTGATTCCTCTCAGAAGGGAACTATGGCCAGAAAACTGCTGTAATTTATATCTCTAATTGAAGGGCAAGCCTAAAAAGTAGCAAGGTACACAGCAAATTTGATGTGTAGATCAGTATACCATCTTGAAATAAATTGCTAACTACTAATGCTTAGGCAGGTTAAGTTGCCCTCTGTCATACAACTAGAGAAAGGTAAATTCAGAAGTAGAACACAGATTAAATTGAATCCAGAGCCCATGAACTTTGTGATTCTGCCTTTACCATTTTTATAATGACTGGGAGAATAAAACTGTGTAAATTGATGCCTAATGAAAAGCTTCAGTTCAGTTCAGTCGCTCAGTCATGTCCGACTCTTTGTGACCCCATGAATCGCAGCAGGCCAGGCCTCCCTGTCCATCACCATCTTCCGGAGTTCACTCAGACTCACGTCCATCGAGTCCATGATGCCATCCAGCCATCTCATCCTCGGTCATCCCCTTCTCCTCCTGCCCCCAATCCCTCCCAGCATCAGAGTCTTTTCCAATGAGTCAACTCTTCGCATGAGGTGGCCAAAGTACTGGAGTTTCAGTTTTAGCATCATTCCTTCCAAAGAAATCCCAGGGCTGATCTCCTTCAGAATGGACTGGTTGGATCTCCTTGCAGTCCAAGGGACTCTCAAGAGTCTTCTCCAACACCACACTTCAAAAGCATCAACTCTTCGGTGCTCAGCCTTCTTCACAGTCCAACTCTCACATCCATACATGACCACAGGAAAAACCATAGCCTTGACTAGACAGACCTTAGTCGGCAAAGTAATGTCTCTGGTTTTGAATATACTATCTAGGTTGGTCATAACTTTTCTTCCAAGGAGTAAGCGTCTTTTAATTTCATGGCTGCAGTCACCATCTGCAGTGATTTTGGAGCCCCAAAATATAAAGTCTGACACTGTTTCCACTGTTTCCCCATCTATTTCCCATGAAGTGATGGGACTGGATGCCATGATCTTTGTTTTCTGAATGTTGAGCTTTAAGCCAGCTTTTTCACCCTCCTCTTTCACTTTCATCAAGAGGCTTTTTATTTCCTCTTCACTTTCTGCCATAAGTGTGGTCTCATCTGCATATCTGAGGTTATTGATATTTCTCTGGGCAAACTTGATTCCAGCTCGTGCTTCTTCCAGTCCAGCGTTTCTTATGATGTACTCTGCATATAAGTTAAGTAAGCAGGGTGACAATATACAGCCTTGACGTACTCCTTTTCCTATTTGGAACCAGTCTGTTGTTCCATGTCCAGTTCTAACTGTTGCTTCCTGACCTGCATACAGATTTCTCAAGAGGCAGGTCAGGTGGTCTGGTATTCCCATCTCTTTCAGAATTTTCCACAGTTTATTGTGATCCACACAGTCAAAGGCTTTGGCATAGTCAATAAAGCAGAAATAGATGTTTTTCTGGAACTCTCTTGCTTTTTCCATGATCCAGCAGATGTTGGCAATTTGATCTCTGATTCCTCTGCCTTTTCCAAAGCCAGCTTGAACATCAGGGAGTTCACGGTTCATGTATTGCTGAAGCCTGGCTTGGAGAATTTTGAGCATTACCTTACTAGCATGTGAGATGAGTGCAATTGTGTGGTAGTTTGAGCATTCTTTGGCATTGCCTTTCTTTGGAATTGGAATGAAAACTGACCTTTTCCAGTCCTGTGGCCACTGCTGAGTTTTCCAAATTTGCTGGCATATTGAGTGCAGCACTTTCACAGCATCATCTTTCAGGTTTTGAAACAGCTCCACTGGAATTCCATCACCTTCACTAGCTTTGTTCATAGTGATGCTTTCTAAGGCCCACTTGACTTTACATTCCAAGATGTCTGCCTCTAGATTAGTGGTCACATCATCATGATTATCTGGGTCGTGAAGATCTTTTTTGTACAGTTCTTCCGTGTATTCTTGCCACCTCGTCTTAATATCTTCTGCTTCTGTTAGGTACAGACCATTTCTGTCCTTTATCGAGCCCATCTTTGCATGAAATGTTCCCTTGGTATCTCTAATTTTCTTGAAGAGATCTCTAGTCTTTCCCATTCTGTTGTTTTCCTCTATTTCTTTGCATTGATCGCTGAAGAAGGCTTTCTTATCTCTTCTTGCTATTCTTTGGAACTCTGCATTCAGATGCTTATATCTTTCCTTTTCTCCTTTGCTTTTCACTTCTCTTCTTTTCACAGCTATTTGGAAGGCCTCCCCAGACAGCCATTTTGCTTTTTTGCATTTCTTTTCCATGGGGATGGTCTTGATCCCTGTCTCCTGTACAATGTCACGAACCTCATTCCATAGTTCATCAGGCCCTCTATCTATCAGATCTAGGCCCTTAAATCTATTTCTCACTTCCACTGTATAATCATAAGGGATTTGATTTAGGTCATACCTGAATGGTCTGGTGGTTTTCCCTACTTTCTTCAATTTGAGTCTGAATTTGGTAATAAGGAGTTCATGATCTGAGCCACAGTCAGCTCCTGGTCTTGTTTTTGTTGACTGTATAGAGCTTCTCCATCTTTGGCTGCATAGAATGTAATCAATCTGATACCAGGTTCCTAACTGAGCAAGTGAAGGTCAATTAACAATGAAAGATTGAAAAGTTGATTAGGAGATAGTGCTGTTGGGTATGATAAGATTCTTTCTTGATTGCATCTTTGCTTAGAGAGCTACTCAACCCTTATGGGGGATTAATGACACCTTCTATTTTCTGTGCTCAGATTTCATAATTCAGTAGGAAGTTGGATTTCACTTCATTTCCCTGTTTTTAGTTTAATGCTTCACCTCCATCTTCCATCATATCTGGTGTTCTCACATTCAAAGTCTCTCAGGGTCAATACCTTTAAAGAGAAAGTTCTTATTTCCTTTGGAAGGAAGTGTGGTGAGTTGGTTTCTCAAGGTAGAAGTTTGGGATCTAAAAGTGAAAGTTGCTCAGTCATGTCCAACTCTTTGTGACCCCATGGACTATACAGTCCACGGAATTCTCCAGGCCAGAGTACTGGAGTGGGTAGCCTTTCCCTTCTCCAGGGGATCTTCCCAACCCGGGGATGGAACCCAGGTCTTCCACATTGCAGGTGGATTCTTTACCAGCTGAGCCACAAGGGAAGCCCAGGAATACCGGAGTGGGTAACCTATTCCTTTTCCAGCGTCATGTTCCCAACCCAGGCATCGAACCAGGGTCTTCTGCATTGCAGGCAGATTCTTTACCAACTGAGCTATGAGGGAAGCCTTGGGACCTAAAGATCCATCTAATTTCTCAGTAGAGAGACTGAATCAATCTGTTTACTGTACTGTGTATAATCCTTGTCTTCTGTGCTATCTGGTTTCTCCAAGACATGCCATTTCCTTTGTTCTATAGGGTCAACTGATTTTTCTCTAAGAAATATCATCTCCCTATGGCAACCCACTCCAGTGTTCTTGCCTGGAGAATCCCAGGGATGGGGGAGCCTGGTGGGCTGCCATCTGTGGGGTCGCACAGAGTCGGACACGACTGAAGCAACTTAGCAGCAGCAGCAGTAACATGTAGTTATTAGATTCCAATATCCTGTACTCTGCTAAATTAATTACCTTACCTCCATCCACTTTAAATCTTCAAAATTTTTATTAAGATCTCTAGTCCACTGTTTCTTTATTCTTTGTCCTTGTGTATTCATCTATTTTGAAAGTCTGTTACAATAATTATAGTTGGGTTTTTGGAGGAGATAAGACCAATATGTGGTTCATTGACTATGTTTAGGAAATTATCCCCCCTTTCCATGAGTTTTTAAATAGAAACTTTTTCATTTGGGTTGTTGCAAGATTTATCTGAAAGTTATCAATACTAGTTCATGTTAAAGTCTAGCATCCCTTACTTATGAAGCTTCTAAACAAATAAACCAAACACTTAATAAGTTCTGGTCCTAAGTGCAGTGATAAGATTTTTTCTACCACATAAATCTCAATTTGGTAGTATTCTAATTTTAATGGTACTCTCACTTCCAAACTTTCCTCATCTAGTGCTAATATTATTTGTGAAATAGTCATTCATCTCATTTTCTTCCAGGTCAGAGGAATACCTCTTGATCTTTACCTTAGGAGAAAGTAAAGGATAGTGCTGGGCCAGGGGTTGACATTTAAACACCGGATCTTCTGACATGTTGCTAATTCCTACCATCAATATTATTTCTAGTTCATGATTTGAGATTCATCTAGGTTACTTTAAGCTTCTGTACTTTTGTTGTTTGTACATTGCTATGCATCAATAACATTTTGGAAGAGTAATTAGTACTGGTTTCCCAGAAATCTATGAAAATGTTACTTGTAACAATAGTGTACTCAGATAACTGGCATTAGAAATGTTTAGTTCTGCCTAGGAACAAAGCTCTCAAGAATGATTGCCACAGTTTTCGACAGTTGGTATATACACCCCAGTCTACAGAGGTCTTTTTGGCAAGAATCAACCTACTCTGAGTGTTGCTTAAAAACAAGATAGCCCTGAGCAAGGCTAGCCCCCACATGAATTATGAGAAAACTAATTAAATATCCATAGAAGTTGGAAGCATGTAAGCATTTAAAGTAGTATTGTATTATTATAGCATTTTATGGAAAACTCTCAGAAATATACATATATTGAGAGAGACCTCCTTCAAATCTATTGTCAGATGGAATTATTGCCAAATTCCCTAAAAATTTTAGGAGGTCAGATAATATGGCTTTAAATTAGTGCTCTGATAAAAATTGAACAAGTAGCTCATTTGGCTAGACAAATTTCTCAATAAAAGTTGTATCTTGTCTAGGGGAATTTTCTAGATCAAAACCACCTCATTGGCTTTTAGTAAATTACTTCATCCATTTAACACATATGTCTTAAAGTCCTACCCTATTCTAGACACTGGTGAGGTCATTATAAGTTCAAAGAACTTACACCTTATTGTGAATATATCGGTTTATTTAGTGAAAGTGAAGTCACTCAGTCATGTCTGATTCTTTGCGACCCCATAGACTGTAGCCTACCAGGCTCCTCTGTCCATGGGATTTTCCAGGCAATAGTATTGGAGTGGATTGCCATTTCCTTCTCCAGGAGATCTTCCCAACCCAGGGCTCAAACCTGGGTCTCCCACATTGTAGACAGACGCTTTACCGTCTGAGCCACCAGGGAAGTCCTGATAAAAATTGAACAAGTAGCTCATTTGGCTAGACAAATTTCCCATTAAAAGTTGTATCTTGTCTAGGGGAATTTTCTAGATCAAAACCACCTTATTGGCTTTTAGTAAATTACTTCATCCATTTAACACATATGTCTTAAAGTCCTACCCTATTCTAGACACTGGTGAGGTCATTATAAGTTCAAAGAACTTATACCTTATTGTGAATATATCAGATATGCATACATGCTAAGTCACTTCAGTTGTGTCTCTTTACGACCCTATGGATCATAGCCCACCAGGCTCCTCTGTCCATGGGATTCTCTAGGCAAGAATACTGGAGTGGGTTGCTGTGCCCTCATCCAAGGGACCTTTCCAACCCAGGGATTAAACCTGCATCTCCTATCTCTCTTGCACTGGGAGGAGGATTCTTTACCACTAGCGCCACAGATAACATAGTGCAGTACAAGATAGATGCCATGTGAGCAATATAAATGAGGTGTCAGGGAAAAAAGCCTAACTTCTTCAGTAAGGGGTTCAGGAAAATATTCTATTTTATCTAGACCCCATAGTTCAGTTGGCAAAGTGGAAAGAAGAGCCTAGGAGGAGAGAATGCAGTAATTAAAATAATAGAAACAACAAAGCACAAGGTATTGGGGTAAATCGTAAGTAGGAATTTTTGATTAGAGCTTATGGTTCATATTGGGGATTAATGAAAATAAGACAAAAAGTAATCAAGGCTACCCTATAGGGAACTTAAAAGCCAAGTAAAGTAGTTTACATTTTAATTTGTCCTTGGTAGAGAGATATATAAAGTTCGAATGAGGTTATAGTAAGATTAAACAAGTGGACATTTTCTAGATGATCCAGGGAGAAGATTCTGGAGGCAGTTTCACTAGAAGTCTGAAACAATCTGGCCAAGAGAGGATTGGAACCTAAACTATGGCAATGACATTGAGAATGCCAAGGAAGAAAATTAAAAAAAAAAATACATAAATAGCAAACTTACAGGGTGAGGCAACTGAGTGGATGTTGGGAGAGAAAAGTCATGAACAATCCACAGTCATCGAGCTTTTAAGTCTAGGTGACATAGTACATTGAAGATTTAAGTCTAGGTGACATAGTACTCTCAATGGAAATAAGAAATCATTAGTTTGATGGAAGATACAGTGAATTTAATTTGTTTAGTTTGAGGTTTCTGCAGAATCCAGGTAGAGCTGTCCAGTAGATTAGGCAGATATATAGTTTTAGAGCTTGGAGGAATGATTGGATTTAGAAATAAACATGATACTCATCTTTATAAAAATGATAACTAAGCCAAGGGATTGGGGGAAACTCTTCAAGAAAGAGAAAATACAGAAAGAGATGATCCAAATCTTGGAAAAGGGAAACAGCCAGGGAGAAAGTGAAGGAGCAGTAATTGAGTTGAGTAGAATCAAGAGAATGAACAGAAGGCAATGAAGGACCATGTGGTTGGTTGAAATTGCCAAATGCAGAAGAGAAGCAAGTTTTCTAGTTGTTTTGAGATGAAAGATTGATCTGCTACAAACTAGGCCGTGATAGCTAGAAGTGGAAGTCTTTTATTTTTTGACTATTGTGAAATACTTCCTCCTAGGAGTGTGTGATTTGTACTTAGAAAGAACTCCATTATGATTGTAAAATAATGCTTTTTTTAGTAAAAATTTGAGAAACCTGACTATAAATGATTTAAATAAAAATTCCCCATAATGCTAACATTGGCCTACATGCATTTGCCAGCATCTTTCATGAATCAGCCATGAGAACACAATTCTCTCAAGTATCTGCTTTTATCGATGTGCTAAAATTGTTTGATGAGTTCTTTATTTTTGTAGATGATATTTTTAATGACTGAAGAGTATTCATTCTAGAGATGTATCAAAATGTATTACCTCATTCATAGACATTTGTTTCCAGATCATGTCCATATCAAATAATAATTTTTAACAATTTTTTTTTCAGTTTGGTTTATATCTTCAGGGATGAGTTTACTAGGGTAAAAGTTAGGCATATCATTTTCAAGTCATTTGAAACATTTACCAAATGACTTTCCCTAAAAGTTATTGCAGTTTGCTCTTTCCTTTGTAGATAGGATATTCCATAGTTAATGAGCAAAGTGACTCCTGCATTAATTAAAGGTTGTCTTTAGTTCTCCATCTCCCTGGGCTACCATTTTCCCACAAAACATTTTAATGAGCAAAATTAAGAAATATTACCAATCAGTGCATATGACAGTAGTATTTAACTTAATGTAGAAAGATTTAGGTGCTCCTACACCATTCTTAAGTTTTTCAATCATAAATTGTAGACAACTAATCTAATTAAAAAAATCCATACATCTTCCTGTCAAATGTTAAGGTCATTAACTAGTTTGCACCTGAAAAGGTCTGTAAAGCTTTTCAATGTGGATTATAGAAGCTATTTAAATTCACTTAACAAGAGCCAATGAAATCTACCCAGTCATATCTATCTTTTACTCATTTTTCTTTGCTCATCTCTAGATTTCCCATTCTCTAGAGTCAGCTTCTCATGCTTGATGCCTATAAACATTTTATATTACTTGATTAAAATATTAATTTTAACATTAAAATTTTCTATAAAAAGGAGAAGTAATAATAAATATGCACATTCCTTTTAAAATATATTTTAAAAAAGCTCTGGAAGGATACAGAAGTACTAAGAGTAGTTATCTGGGATATGGGTGAATTAGTTTCAGGTAGATGATGGATGGACTGGGAAGGAATTTTGAGCCAAGTCAATATCTTGCTCATTCATAAAACTAAATAAAAAAAAAAAACAAGATCTTGATTTTATGACTTTTAAAAATGCAAAGAAACATTTTAAAAAAATATCTAGTACAGTTTCATTTTTGTTGTTCTATCGCTCAGTCATGCCTGACTCTTTGTGATCCCATGTCAGGCTTCCCTGTCCTTCACCATGTCCCACAATTTGCTCAAACTTATGTCCATTGAGTCGGTGATGCCATCCAACCATCTTGTCCTTTGTTGTCCCCTTCTCCTCCTGAACTCAATCTTTCCCAGCATCAGGATCTTTTCCAATGAGTCAGCTCTTTGCATCAGGTGGCCAAAGTATTGGAGCTTCAGCTTCAGCATCAGTCCTTCCAATGAATATTCAGAGTTGATTTCCTTTAGGACTGACTGGTTTGATCTCCTTGCAGTCCAAGGGACTGTCAAGAGTCTTCTCCAGAACCACAGTTTGAATGCATCAGTTCTTTGGCACTCAGCTTTCTTTATGGTCCAACTCTCACATCCGTACATGACAACTGGAAAAACCATAGCTTTGACTGTATAGACCTTTGTTGGCAAAGTGATGTCTCTGTTTTTTAATACACTGTCTAGGTTTTCCATAGCTTTTCTTCCAAGGAGAAAGCATCTTTTAATTTTGTGGCTGCAGTCACCATCTACAGTGATTTTGGAGCCCAAGAAAAAAATCTGTCACTACTTCCACTTTTTCCCCATCTATTTGCCGTGAAGTGATGGACCAGATACCATGATCTTAGTTTTTTGAATGTTGAGTTTTAAGCCAGCTTTTTCACTCTTCCACTTTCACCCTCATCAAGAGGCTCTTTAGATCCTCTGCTTTTGGCCATTAAAATTGTATCATCTGCATATCAGAGGTTATTGATATTTCTCCCAGTAATCTTGATTTCAGCTTGTGCTTTATCCTGCCCAGCATTTCACACGATGTACTCTTAATATGTTAAATAAGCAGGATGACAATATATAGCTTTGACTCCTTTATAGATTTATACTCTTTTTCCAATTTGGAACCAGTCTGTTGTTCATTTATCCAGTTCTAACTGTTGCTTCTTGACCTGCATACAGGTTTCTCAGGAAGCAGGTAAGGTGGCTTGGTATTCCCATCTGTTTAATAATTTTCCACAGTTTATTGTGATCCACACAGTCAGAGGCTTTAGTGTAGTCAATGAAGCAGAAGTAGATGGTTTTTTTGAACTCCCTTGCTTTTTCTATTATCCAATGGATGTCTTTTCTAAATCCAGTTTGTACATCTCAAAGTTCTCAGTTCACATACTGTTGGAGGTTAGCTTGAAGGATTTTGAGCATTACCTTGCTAGCATGTGAAATGAGTGCCATTGTATGAATTACATGAGCAAAAAATTGAGAAAAACTAGATATTCATTAAATAGAGGAGGAAAAATAAAATTATAGAATCATTGTACATGTGTGCTCAGTTGCTTCAGTCTTGTCTGCCTCTTGGAGACCCCATGGACTGTTGCCTGCCAGCCTTCTCAGTTCATGGGATTCTCCAGGCAGAGTACTGGAGTGGGTTGCCTTGCCCTCCTCCAGGGGATCTTCCCAACTCAGGGATCAAACCCAGGTCTTCTGTATTACAGGCAGATTCTTTACTGCTGAGCCACCAGGGTAATGACTTGAATGGATGATATGACTATCAGATTTCTAGCTTGGGTGGGTTTTGTTACCATTAGCTAAGAAAGGGAGTAGAGGAGTTGTGGTTGTGATTTCAATTTTTTTTTTCAGTTCAGTGGACATATGTAGGAGGTGTTTGTGTAACATTTAAGTAGATATGTCTAGTAGACATTTGAATATATGATCCTGCGACTCAGAAGGAATTTCAAGATTGAATTTATAGATTTGTTAACACCAGCATAAAAGAGATAGTTACAGTTATACATACAGGGTGATACTGAGGGAGGGAAGAGGGATTGAAGACATGTTTTATTGCTGAAGATGTTACTTCCATGGAGCAAAGAAAACATCAATATTATTTTGTAAAATTGTACATGATTTATAAAGTCACTGGTGTTTTTAATGTTCTTACTTATTTCTAGTTTATTTATTAGGTGTTTTGTGCGTTTTCATTATTCTGGGTTTAATATAAAGACAGTGATTTGTGATTAGTTAGTGCTGGCTGAGGGTTATACTGTACTTTCTCGGGGTCCAGAGATCAAGATTTTGAAAGATTTAGCACTTGCAAATGTTAAATGTAAAACTGTAGTATTTTTGAGTTTTGGGCCAGTTATTCTGAAAGCAGGCTTCAAGGCAAGGGGAAAGACATGGGGTAAAAAAGGGAACAGGCATTTTATTGTGTACTGTTGATGTTTCAGAAATTATGTTAGATGTTTTATATATATTCCCCTATTTACCTGTAACAATAGATCTATAATGCTAGTATTTTATCCATAGTTTACAGATGATATAACAGACTCAAAGAGGTTAAATGACTTACTCAAAGTCACTTTTGAGGAAAATTATAACAAAAGCTAGTGTCTTCTCAGCCCTGGTGTACATAAGAGTCATCTGTGGAACTTTAAAAGCAATACTCCAGGGCTCCCCAGGAGATTTTGATTTAGTATCTTCTTCATGTGGCCTTGGGCTGTGCAATTTTGCAGTGCTCCATGGGTGATTCTGTTGTGTGATTCGGGTGGTGGTTAAGAGGTCTGGATTCAGACAGACTGTGGTGAGTCTTGGCTCCAGTTACTGGCACTGGGATCTTGGGCTAAATAATCTCACCAAACCTCAGTATTTATTCATCTGTTAAATGAGGATTATAATAGACCTATCTTGTGTCAGTGTTGCAGAGATTCAAAACAGTGTGCTGAATAGTCTTCCATTACCCCTCCAAATTCCTGTTCTTCCTAGCTTTCTGTCCTGGGAGGCTGGCTTGCAGTGACTTCATCAATGGGCTGCATTGCCTTCCAGCTTCTGGGTTGGTTCAGCCCGCAGGAGGTCAGAGGTCAGGAGGAGAGTATGGGTATTTATTCCCTCAGTTTCTTTTCTGATGATTTGTCATGAGTTGCCCGTTGCTGTGTTCTTCCACCTAAAGTCACAGCTCCCATCAGATAGTCCTCTCCTAGAGCTACAGATATAGCTCTGTAATTTTTTGAATCCCAGAAAATGCCCTCTTCACAATGTCTCTTCAGCAAAGGTGGTAAAGGATTTGTGGCTATTGCTATCCCCAAAGCACTTCATCATCCTTTAACCTTGATCACCCTTTTGCAAATAGTCTCTTCATTAAACTCTTAATTATCCCATTTGAGTGTGCCATCTGTTTCCTACTTAGACCCTGACAGGTACTACATACAAAGTGCTTAGCATAGTTCCCAGCACATATTAGATTCTAAATAAATGTTTATCATTAAAGAAAAAGTTCTGTGTAATACATTCTTCAACTGTAGGTATGCATTTTGTTATTTTCATTTAGAGTTTATGCTTCATTTGGTCCTTAAAGTTTAATTTCAGTATAATCTTGTTTAAACAGAATTCAAGTAACAAAGGCCTTCAATTAAGCAGGTATTCATTCTCTTTCTTTCCACACCACCAGCCCTGCCCCCCCACCACTGCGTTTTGCTTTGCAGGAAAGGAGATAAGTGATTGGAAGAAAAACTTACATTTATGATTTTGTAAAAAGAGAGAACTTCATGGAGAATGTTCTGGAATGAGTGTACATTTAGCCAATATGAAATATTCCTGGGATTGCATCCTGGCTCTAGCTCTACTAAGTCCATTAATTTCTCCTAATTTATAGGGTTGCACTGAGAATCCACTGAGACAAACTATGTAAACTACATCTGATGAAATAAAGTACTGTATGTAACCCCTGAAACAAGAAACAAGTGATTCCTTTCTTTCACTCTCTTAGCCTTATACTAGGCTTTGTTAGATTGATGGCCCCAAGTCCCTGCTAGGTAACCAGTCATTATTTGCATGTTCCAGTGGTTTTCCAACCTGATTTCTTCAGTGAGGAAAGTGGGAAGCACATTTTAAAAATATTTTTAACAACACGCAAAACTCAAACTGGGTTTTTCCTTATTAGTTTCTGAAAACAATTCCAATAAGAGGATTTCCATGTTTTCTCAGAATTTTGTCTAAAACAGCTTTACTTTGTTACTACTTAAGCTAATTGTTAAACTCTAAGATCATATATGTATATACATTTTTGCTTAGAATAGCAAAAATTTCAGATATGCCAGCCCTGTGTTCTTCATTGAATCAAACTCTTTTATTAAACAACAAGAATTAGAAGGTTGCTGCGTGCATACATGCTCAGTGGCTTCAGGTGTGTCTGACTCTGTTACCCTATGGACTGTAGTCAGGCTCCTCTGTTCATGGGATTCTCCAGGCAAGAATACTGGAGTGGGTTGCCACATCCTCTTGCAGGTGATCTTCACAACCCAGGAATTGAACCCATGTCTGCTATGTTTCCTGCACTGCAGGCTAATTCTTTACCACTGAGCCACCAAGGAAGCCCAAAAGATTGCTGAGGTCTGATGAAATGGAGATAGGGCTGTAGCCAGTGGATAGCACCATGTCCTTTGAATTCTTGTTTCCATTTTACCTCTCAGTTATAAGACATTAATTAAAGGCTATTTTAAAGAGGGGGAGCTCTGTCCCTCTTTAGGGAATACATGTTAAAATAGAAAAAAAACTATGTTTAAGGCCATTATTTTATATAAATACCACTGGGTGAGAAGATGGCCATCTGTGAACTGGGAAATAGATCCTCACCAGATGCCACAACTACAACTGCCTTGATCTTAGACTTCCCAGCCTATAGAACTATGAGAACTTAATGTTTTTTACACTACCCAGCCCATGATATTCTCTCATAGGGACCCAGAAGGACTAAAACAAGACTCAATCCCAGGACTAATCATTTCATATCTTATGTATTTATTTAGCTCATTTACTCTCAGATAGCCAAACCCCAGGGCATACCACATTTTCCAGATTCCCTTAAACTGACCCAACATCTCACTCCTCCCTGATTCCCTCAGCCATCCTAAGGAATTACTTGCATCTCATGGTCTGCTGTGAGCAATATCCCTAATGTTTGCTTCTACATCTATGAACACCCTTTTTATTTTTGTCCTAAAGGAAACCTGGCTTTCCTTTAAGGTATAACTTGTCCTGAACCCCTTGCCAGTGGTAGCTGATTTTTATTTTCTCATTTACTCCATTCCTCAGGTTTCTCCTCCTTCCTTTTCCAAAAACCTAGCTTCTATTGAATCCCCAGCCATCAGATGAACTATTATTACCAACCGTTTCGAGTTGGGCTCTAACAAGGGTCCTCCTGCCCAATGTCATTTGAGCCAGTAGAATAAGACTGAATTCATTTCAGAAACAAAGGAAAGATTTATTAGCTGATAGAAGAATGGAGGGACTTCCCTGGCTGTCCAGTGGTTAGTACTTCGCCTTCCAAAGCAGGGGTTGAGGATTTGATCCCTGGATGGGGAGCTAGGATCCCACATGCCTAATGGCCAAGAAATAAAAACATAGAACAGAGACAATATTGCAACAAATCCAAGTAAGATTTTTAAAAAATGCATGCTCAGTCACCAAGTCATGTCTGACTCTTTGTGACCCCATGGACTGTAGCCCGCTAGACTCCTCTGTCCATGGGATTTTCCAGGCAAGAATACTAGGGTGAGTTGCCACTGGACCACCTGGGAAGCCTGTTTTGAAAAATCATCCACATCAAAAAAAAAAAAAACTAAAAAAAATTTCCTGTTATACAGAATAAGTCAGAAAGGTGAGGGTGGGAACTGAGAGTGTATGATTGAAACATTTACATGTACATTACCATTTGTAAAGCAGATAGCTAATAGAAATCTGCTGTATAGCACAAGTAGCTCAACCCAGTGCTCTGTGACAACCTAGAGGGGTAGGATGGGGGTGGGGTGGGAGGGAGGCACAAGAGGGAGGGCTATATGTTTACTTTTGGCTGATTCATGTTGTTGTATAGCAGAAACCAAAATAACATTGTAAAGCAATTATCCTCCAATTAAAAATAAATTTAAAAGAAAGAATGGAGAGGTAAGAGTTTGCACACTCCCCTCCTCCAGGCTGTGGGTGGGTCTGCTCTATAGGTTTTTTTTTGGGAGAGGCAGGTGGAGTCTTTGTGGGGCAGTGCAGGTGTGCTGTATTTGGCTGCAGATCACAGCATGTGCACAGCATCTCTGCATTTGGCCTGCAGTTGCCGCGATCTTGAATTGAGGCAGGGCGCAGGCCTTCTGCGGTAGGAAATCTGGTCTGAAGTGCCTGGTCTGAGTCCTCTGCTCAGGGCACCCTTGTGAGCGAGTGAAACTAGACTCAGCACAAAGGAAAAGGAAGAAAAGGAAAAAAGGTCAGATTTTATGTTATTCCCCAAATTCTATCATTATTTCTCAGGAATTGTTAGCGGGCTTTGCCAGTGACAAATCCCTCCTGTCTTTTGTTCTGCTCCTCATTCTTGAGGGGTGCTGGGGATCTCAGGTCCTCTCTTGGAGTTGCTTCTTGCTGATTTCAGGTACTGTCAGAACCCTGAGTAGAGGAACGGCCCCTCTTCCAGCTGCCTTGAGGTCTGTTTGGTGCCCTCCAGGCCTTAGCCCTAACTGTCCATATCCCGGAGGAACCACTACCATTTGTTTGAGCAGGCTCTGGGAGTTGGTGATTGACAGGGAAGCCTGGCGTGCTGCAGTCCATGGGGTCGCAAAGAGTCAGACTCGACTGAACTGACTGACTGAACCTTATGGAGAAAAAGGACACCAGAAAATGTAAGGTTCATGGCCCAAATATTAGCAAGAGAATGATGGCCACATGTCAAGTTTTCTTAAAAATGAAATTATCTCGGTGTTTGCCCTGTATATAAGCAAAAGTGTACTGCAGTGCTGAGGCTCACTGCTGCTGCCTGAATAGCCCTGGTCACACTTCTGTTGTTTTCCGGAAAAGAAGCTTTAGGTCAGAAAGAGGGTCACATGAGAGTCAATGGGGCTGTTGTCTCAGGTTGTCTCTCTGGAGATTGGGGTTCTGTGGGGCCTGTTCAGTCGAGAGTGATGTGCCCACAGAGTGATCCCTGCAACTTCAGGGCAGAGTGGGTGGTTAGGGTCACCCAGCAGGGGTCTGTTCCCTTAAGGAGTGTGCTGACCTTGTGATCTACTGGGTTTCCAGGTTTTTATGTGCACCTGGTCTCCTAGCTGGAAGGGGTTTAGGACCAGGTCAGTGAGTGCGGGCTGCATCTGTTTACCATCTTCTGCCTTGGCATTCGTGATTTCTCCTAGTTTCTCCATTTCAAGGGGGTTAAGGTGTCCTTTCTCTTGGGCTTGGGGAATGGGTCTACCATACATGAGTTCATATGCACTTTAATTTAACCCTTAGGGCGAAATGCATGCAGAACAGGACAATAGGAAGCAGCTTAATTCAGTTTTGAGTTTTCTAACACAGTTAAGGACCTTTTCAAAGTCTGATTGTATCTCTCTACAGTCCCTAATGATTGGGGTCTCCAGGCTTAGTGCAAGATCCATTTTACACCCAGGACACTTGTTATTACCTTTATTGCTTAAGACACAGATGCTGGGCAATTATTGCTTCATAGGGATCCTGGGAGCCCAAGCCTGGGGATTATTTCTTTTATTAATGTCAGCCACTGCAGCTAATGTTTCAGTTCTAATAGAGAATGTTTCTATCTACCCAGAAAACGTGCCTGCTCACACCAAGTCATAGCTGAAATTGCCTGGTACACATACTGGGAGTGACAGTGAAATCAGTTTGTCAGTCTTCTCCTGGATATGTCCGCCTGGTTCAAATGGGTCTTATCCGGGGGCCTCTTGAGGTTCTGGTGTTGGAGTTGCTCATTGTGAAGCTGGAGCATGTCTCAACTGTCTGACTGATAAAGCTAAATAATTATATATAGGGCTTCCCTTCTGTAGCGAGTTCCATGATCTTCCCTGAGGGCACGACACTTGCAGTTTGGGGAAAGAAGTATTGCCCACGATCATTAACTAGCTATTCATGACCTCTTAGATCTCTATTAAAGCCCCATTTTGGGGCTTTGTCTAATCTTTCCTTTGTGTAGACATGGGAATAATTGGATGGATCTGGCCTTCAAGTTATGAGGGGTAGTTGCCAAGTTACTGGCCCTAGGACTGCCCTTCTGGCTGTTGTGTGTGCCTTGTTTCCCTTTATTACCTCTTTATCCCCCTTTTGCTGACCCCTGTTGTGAATGACTACCACCCTTTTGGGAAGTTATATTGCTTCAAAGAGCTTCAATATCCTTAAGCCACGTTTCAGCTGTGTATTTTCCACAGCAACCGTACCTCTTTCCATTCATATAGCCCTGTAGTGCATATGGAGCATGTGCATACTGGAAATCTGTGAAAACATTTAAGAACTTCCCTGTCCTGGGCTCTGATTTTCGGGTGAGGGCTCTCAGTTTCTCCTTTTGGGCAGAAGTCCCTGGGAGAAGGCTTCTTGCTTCTCTGATTTGGGTCTGGGAGGTTACTGTGTGTCCTGGCAGCCTTTCCCTCTCTCTCACAAAACTGCTCTCTTTTGTGAATCATTCCTCCTGTTCAGGATTTGGGAGATACTCACTTCCTAGTTTTGGCTGACTGGAATAGATTGTGTCTATGATTTCTGTATAATCCTGCTCCAGGGGTCCCATTCTGTGGGTAGCAGGGTGGAAAGATTTAGCTTGTGAGAGGTTTGTATGGTAGCCTCTGGGTTGTCTAAAAGCATAGCTTGAACTTCAGTCAACTCTCCAGGTGATAGCTGTTCTGTTCCCTTAGAACTTGCTATAGCCTGAACCTGGTATGGAGGCCATATAGTGATTGGCTGACCAAAGGTTAACTTTTCAACCTCCTGTAGCAGGGTTGTAGGAAAAGAGGACACCCTTTAGAGGTTTGATCTAATTGTTCAAGGAAATAAGCAATCACCTGAGTAAAGGGTCATGGTTTTTGAGCTAATACCCCAAGGGCAATTTGCTTTTTCTCATGAATATGAAGATCGGAGGGTTTAGCTAAAACTGGGAGGACTAGGAAGGATCCTGAAGTCTTGGTTTTTCAGCTCTTGAAAAACCCCTTCAACATTCTGAATTCCATTCAAAAAGGTCATCATTCTTTGCTTTCAACTTTTCACATAGAGGCCAGGCTACTAGACCCCAGTTAGGGATCCAGATGTGGCAAAACCCGGCCACCCCCCAGAAAACCCCTAAGTTGCCTTCTAGTTTTAGGAGGGGCAAGCCTGTAAAAGGCTTCTTTCCTGGGGTAGGCTTCTCTGACCGTCTGTGAGAATAAAGCCTAGGTGGGTCATCTTTTAGGTGGGTCATCTTAGTTTGTGATATTCGAGACTGTCTTGGATACCTTATTATTGGCTAGGTGGTTCAGAGTGGTTACAATATTTTTGCCAGAGGCGTCCTTAGTGTGGCTGGTGATCAGAATGTCACTTACTTACTGGAGGAGGGTTCCAACTCAGTATTCCCCACTGGGTTTCTCTGGGGAAGAATGGAGGTATTACAGAATAAGTGTCATGGTTTAGTAAGGACCTGATCAGTGAGGCCCTGTATCACAGGGGCAATGCTTAACAGTCTACTGACTGAGAGGGTACTGTTCTGTTGGGCCATGTACATGCATGTTTTAGATGGACTATCACAGGACTGGCTCTTACAGCTTGTCCCACCCATCTCTGGGCCCAGACTTCAGGATTTACTCCAGGAAGGTCAACTTGCTCTGTCCGGGGAGGTTTGAACTCCTCCATTAACATTGACATCTTATGCCCTTTGTCTAAAGGGACACCAGTCTCTGCTTTGTCTCCCATTAGGTGGAGAGTGGTGCCCAGTTAATGTAAGATCTCTCTTCCTAGCAGGGGTACAGGGCATGTGGGGACACACAAGAAGGAATGGGTGAGCTTGTGTTCATCTAATTTGCATTTTAATGACTCTATGAATACCCATTCTTGGGCTTTCCTGATCCCCTCATAACTGTGCTACTCTTTAGACTGAGTTTGCCTGATCTGGTGTTAAGAACTAAGTGGCATGAATGTCTACTAAGAAATCTGCAGGCTTTCCTTCTAGTGTCCAGTGTCAGTTGGGGCTCCTCAAGGGTCAGTTGTAATGTCAGTTTAGGAGTTTTCTGGCCCCATCATTCTTCATGTATTTGGACTACCTGCCTTTGAGGGTAGTCAACAGTATCTGTCATTTCTGGTCCCCCTTTCAGGGGCAGTGAGGGCATTCCAATATCCCTCTTATTTTACACATGGTGCACTGACTAGACCCTAGTTTCCTTGGCTTGCTATCCCTTGGTTGGGGCTAGGGGTCACTCACCAGAGTTCAGTGTCTCCATAGGCAGTTGGTGCAGATTTCTGTGCCCACTGCTATCATTGGAGGGCAACGGCCAGTAGGCAACCTCAACCAACCAAGAAGTAGGGGTATTTGGTTCTATTTCCAATTTCTAAAGTTTATGCCTAATGTTAGGGGCACTTTGAGGAACAAATTATGACCTCAGGATTTCATTCCCTTTCAAAGACTGAAGGTCAATGGTAGTATAGATTTGGAGGCCTTCCCTGAGGTTTTCTAGGAATGCCAGAGGATTTTCAGTTGTCCCCTGATTGATGTTTTTCATCTTTATTTCAATTGACAGGTTTCTTTCCTGCTGCCTTGATTCCTTTTAGGATCATAACTTTATAATGGGTCAGGCTGTGTCTTCTCCATGTTCTCAGTGGTTCCTGCTGGACTTGTTATCTGTGACTATTTGATTCCCCAGTCTGAAATGAACATGAACTACCTTGTTTCTGTTCTCTTTGTCTAGATTCCTGTTAGGCTTTTGAAAACAGTGTGGCCTCTGGAGGTCAGCCAGTGGGGTCATGGGTCTGAAAGATTCCCCAGATCAGATTTAGGAACTATTCTGAATCTTTCTTTCCTCAACCCCTCACTATGACTTTTCCATGTATATACATCAGAAGTGGTAAGTGGGATATGTACCTGGATAAGCCCTCCTCTACTGAGGCCCTGGCTCAAAGGGAACACTTTTCTTCATGGGTTGTTGAACCCTGGTTAGTGATTAGTCCCATTTAGCATAGTTGCTACACAGTTCTGGAGGAGGGGGCTGGTATAGAGGGAGCCCTTTGGGCCTGTGACCCAGATCAGAACATGAATGAAGAGGGTAGGGAGGGAGCAATAGGAGGAGGGTTGGGGAGGAGATCAAGAAGGCCATCAAAGGAATGATCTTGAACTGATATTACCTCAGTGAGGGAGAGCCCACATTCCTTTTGAAGACCTTTATTCTGCTATAAGGTCATAAAAATTGGACATAGGGAATTTTATCCCATTTCTTTTGTCTCTGGCACAGCAGGTCCGGTTGTAGAAATGGTGTTGTAATTCTGAGACCCAATGGTGGGCCAACTTTCCCCATCTCTCAGCAAGTATTGGGGCCAGCCTGTATCACATATGAAGATTAAATATTTTGGGGCCAGGGGGTGAAAACTTCCTGAAACTTACCTGAAAACTTCCAGTTCTACAAAATGCACAGTAATGGGCTGTCCTTCAGTATAGTGGGCATTTGGCTTCCCATAACTTACATGTTTTGTTTCGGATTTCTTTCAAACTGCCAAGGGTGGTGGGATTGGAGTCATTTGTTGCAATGCAAATGCAACAAAACACAACCCAGATAAGATTTTCGGTTCAGGAAATTTAGAACAAGCACCAAATTGTTAATAGATTCTTTAAAAGACCAAAATAGGAAGCATGCAAATGGCATGGATTCTGGTTTAACAGGGGTCCCCCTTGAATTTTCAATGCCAGTACTTGAGATAATTACTCCCTCCTCAGGCGTATAGGAGTTTAGACAGGACTGCCAAGGGCTTCCCAGGTGATGCTAGTGGTAAAGAACCCACCTGCCAATGCAGGAGATGTAAGAGAGGTGGGTTCTATCCCTGGGTTGGGAAGATCCCCTGGAGAAGGGCATGGCAAACCACTCCAGTATTCTTGACTGGAGAATCCCATGGACAGAGGAGCCTGGTGGGCTAGTTCATGGGGTCAAAAAGAGTTGGACATGACTGAAGTTACTTAGCATGCACGCATGCCATCAGGCCAGAAAAACTTAGCCATGTTATTTCCTGACCTACTTGGTCCATTAGGGACTGTCACAGCTGTCTGAAGTGGGTATCTTCTCTTTGATCAAAGAATGGAAAGGTGGGAGCTTGAACTCTAGATTATATTTCTTTCCCCGAGAGGCCATTGTTGGAGCTGCATTATAAGGTTCTTGTCAGCAGGGGAGTGGGGGAAGGGGACAGAGTTCTTGTGGGCCAGGAATAGCTATGCTGCTCATGGCATCCCTGATCAAAGTGCTGGGTACAGCATTTCTGCACCCTGTATGTCATTGCTGTCTTGAAGTGTCATGCACAGTGCTTTTGCACATGGTCCACCAAAGCTGAAGTGGTGAGCACAGCCATTTTGCACTAGGAACTCTGATCTGAAGTGCCTGGTGCAAGGCCTCTGAGTGCACCACCACATAATCAAGTGAAACTAGACTAAGCACAAATGAGAAAAGAAGGTGAGAGAGAAACAAAGTAGTTCAGTATTTTGCAAAACTGAGATTTGCCACACACACACTAAAAATCACAGTTCTGGCTGAATTAACTTTAAATTGAAATATATAAATCTCATTTCCCTAACATACTTCTCAGGGAAATTTGTGCTCCCATTTTCCCAGAAAGTATTTTCACTAGTTCTCTTTAGAAACCATCCATAGCTCCTTTACTACTCAACCTGAGCTGCTAATCTTATTTCACTGAGAAAATAAAAGCAATCAAAGTGAAGTTATTTCATCTTCTTACCTGAAATACCAACCCATCTCTGATGTCCTTTTACAATAGGTAAACTGTCCCTGGTCTCATCTAAGGCTACTCCTTTCCATATGTACTGGATCTCATCCCCTCTCAGTCTCTCTTCTCAACTATTTCACTCCAGCAGTTATCTTCCCTTTATCTTGCAAAATCAAATTTGTCTCTCTCAAGGATCATTATCATCAACTACAAGCATGTAATTTTCTTCATCTTAAAAATTATTTCATTGACCTGACATCTCTCTCTAGCTTTCCACCCCATTTGCTGCTTTCTTTTATAATAAAAATCCTAAAAACAGACATTTGCACTCACACTCTCTATCTCCTGTTTTTTTTTTTTAAATCAAACTTCAGTCAATCAGACTCTCATTCCCGTTCTTTAACTAAGATGGCTTTTGTTAACTTCATGAATGACCATTATCTTTTAAAAGATAGTGGTCAAATATATTTCCTCATCTTAACTTGCCTCTCAATGTCATTGATAAAGTTAATTCTTCTGCATCAATTTGGGTCCCCAGAGGAGCAGATGTCAAGATGTGATTAAGGTACAAGGGAATTATTGAGGGCAATACTTATGAATGATAAAAGGGAGAGAGCAGGAGAAGGTAGGGAAAGCTTCTGTGGTGAAGGTCAGATACCTGTGAAAAGAGAGAAGGAAAAATGTATAAAATAGGAAGAGGCTCGGCTCAGAAGAGTCATTGAGCCACAATTGTACACTTGAAGAGTCCCATATCCTACAGTAGAACCCCATGCTGTGCTCAGTCATTGGTTAGCAAGTGTATAAAGGAAGCATGGCCTCACCACAAGTAGCATGGGAGATACAGAAAGATGAAAGCTGGGGTTGCTGGCTAACCATCCCCCTACAAGGTAGATCTGAGTGTAGCATTAATATGGCCACATACACTTCTTTCCTTTTGAAATAACGTTTTTTACTTGGTTCTTGGCATGCCACACTCTCTTGATTTTCAGCCTTCCTAGGACTTCTTGTTGAATCCTCCTTGTTTTTCTAAACTCTAATGATTAGATTATTTGCAGGGCTAAACCCTCTATTCTCTTCTTTATCTATGCATAGAACTTAGGGGAATTCATCCAGTGTGATGGATACTACATAGATTTATACCATAACCTACAATTCCAATGTTTGGAGTTTATAACATACAGTGTTTACAACTTATAATGTTTGGATATCTAAAAAATGCCTTAAGTAAATGAAAACACTAATTTGAAGAGATACATGAACCCCAATGTTCATAGCAATATTATTTACAATAGCCAAGATATGGAAAAAACCTTGCTGCTGCTGCTAAGTCACTTCAGTCGTGTCCGACTCTGTGCGACCCCATAGATGGCAGCCCACCAGGCTCCCTCGTCCCTGGGATTCTCCAGGCAAGAACACTGGAGTGGGTTGCCATTTCCTTCTCCAATGGGTGAAAGTGAAAAGTGAAAGTGAATTTGCTCAGTTGTATCCGACTGGTAGTGACCCCATGGACTGCAGCCTACCAGGCTCCTCTGTCCATGGGATTTTCTAGACAAGAGTACTGGAGTGTCTTGCCATTGCCTTCTCTGGGAAACAAACTTCAGTTCAGTTCAGTTCAGTTCAGTCGCTCAGTCATGTCTGACTCTTTGCGACCCCATGAATCACAGCATGCCAGGCCTCCCTGTCCATCGCCATCTCCCAGAGTTCACTCAGACTCACGTCCATTGAGTCTGTGATGCCATCCAGCCATCTCATCCTCGGTCGTCCCCTTCTCCTCCTGCTCCCAATCCCTCCCAGCATCAGAGTCTTTTCCAATGAGTCAACTCTTCGTATGAGGTGGCCAAAGTACTGGAGTTTCAGCTTCAGCATCATTCCCTCCAAATCCCAGGGCTGATCTCCTTCAGAATGGATTGGTTGGATCTCCTTGCAGTCCAAGGGACTCTCAAGAGTCTTCTCCAACACCACTGTTCAAAAGCATCAATTCTTCGGTGCTCAGCTTTCTTCACAGTCCAACTCTCACATCCATACATGACCAAACAAACTTAGTCTCCACCAATAGATGAATGGATAAAGAAAATGTGGCACGCATGTACAATGGAATATTATTCAGCCTTAAAAAGAATGAAATTTTGCCTTTGTAACAGCATAGATGGAACTGTCTGGTATTATGCTTAGTAAAGGAAGTCAAGCAGAGAAGGACAAATACTGTATGTTTTCACATCTATGTGGAATTTTAAAAACAAAAAATGGTATGAATATACCTAAAGAGAAAGAGACCTGCAGATACAGAGAGGAAAGTGGTGGTTGCCCGAGAGGAGAGAGTGGAAGAGAGGCAAAACAGGTAAAAGGGATTAAGAGGTACAAACTAATAGGTATGAAATAAGTAAGCTACAAGGATGTAATGTACAGCATAGGGAAGATAGCCAATATTTTATAATAGCTTTATATAGTATATAATCTATAAAAATACCAAATTACTATGTTATGCACATAAAACTAATATTATGTCAACTACACTTTAAATAAAATCATGAATGAATAATTACCTCAAACTTAACATATTCCAGCAAGAATTGTTGATTTTCTAATGCCTCATATCTCACATACTCCTTCCACAGTGCTGCTTAACTCTGTAAAAGGCAGCACAACTATTCATTAGCTGCTCAGGTCACAAGATTTGCAATCATATATAAGTCTTTTCTGTCTCACATTGCAATATTTTACTTATCATCAAAATTCTGTCAGCTTTCAGTTCGAAATTTGTTCTAGTATGATCATTTCTTCTTCCTTTACTGCTTAGTTCTAATATAATGGTTCAGGTTCTACCTTTTTACTCTCTTGATGGAATTCTATTGTTTTGTCCTGGTGTTTCTGGATTTCTGCCTCTTTGAATTCCTCTTCCCAAGTCTCTGATACTGATGCTTCAGTTGACATATCTTCTTGGCTCTTAATTCAAGCATCACCCCTGAACACTACTTTTTTTAACCTTTTATGGCTCTGCATTTTACAGCTGGCAACTCACTGTATTCATTCAACAGATATTTGTAGTGTCCCCATGTATAAGGAATAAAGTTAGTTAAGTCACTCAGTCATGTCCGACTCTGTGACTCCATGGACTGTAGCCAACCAGGCTCCTCCGTCCATGGGATTCTCCAGCCAATAATACTGGAGTGGGTTGCCATTTCCTTCTCCAGGGGGTCTTCCCGACCCAGGGATCAAACCCAGGTCTCCTGCATTAGAGGCAGACACTTTAACCTCTGAGCCACCAGGGAATAGTTCTAGGTAATAAGGATATAGCATCAACAAAATGGATAATATCATAGCTTGCTAAAGAACTGATATTCTAATAGAGGAAGACAGACAATAAATTAATAAATATATAATTCATCATGTGGGAGTAAGAGATAGAAAAGTAAAAACAAGTATGAGGGTATCAAAAACACTGGGTAATGTGTACTGTTTTTATAAATGGTGCTGAGGGGAAAGTACTCTGTGAAGGTAACATTCGAGCAAAGTTGGAGGGAGAGAACCATGCGACTATGGAAAGAGTATTCCAGGCAGAAAGAAGAGTACTATAAAAGCCCTAAAGTAAGAATGTTCCTGGTATGTTCAGTGAGGCTGGATTGGTTACATATTGTTGTGTAATGCTACCCCAATACCTAGTGACTTAAGACAAGTTATTCATTATATCACAGTAAGCACAGGTTTTAAAAAAATCTAGATGTGACTTAACTGTGTACCTCTGGCTTGCAAGGTTGCAATCAAGGTGTCACCTAGGATGAATTTACCTCTAGGCTTGACTTGGGGAGGATCCACTTCCTAGCTTACACACATGGCTTCTGGAATGATTCAGTTCTTGCAGTGTGTTGGATTGAAGTCCTCAGTTCTTTGTTGGCTATTGGTCAGAGGCCCACCTGAGTCTCTTAATACATGGCCTTCTCCATAAGGAAGCTCACCATGTGGCAGTTGTCTTCTCTCTGATATAGCAATGGAGGGAGCAAGATAGGGTGAATATGGGATCCAGTTTTTATAACCCAATCCCTAAAGTCACTTACCATTACTTTTGTAATATCCTGTTTCTAGAGGTGAATCGCTAAGTCCAGTTGACACTGAAGGGTAGAAGATTGCACAAGGCGGTAAACACCAGGAGACAAGGATCATCGCGTGCATGCTCAGTTCAGTTCAGTTCAGTCACTCAGTCGTGTCCGACTCTTTGCGACCCCATGAATCGCAGCACACCAGGCCTCCCTGTCCATCACCAACTCCCGGAGTTCACTCAGATTCACATCTACCGAGTCAGTGATGCCATCCAGCCATCTCATCCTCTGTCATCCCCTTCTCCTCCTGCCCCCAATCCCTCCCAGCATCGAAGTCTTTTCCAATGAGTCAACTCTTCGCATGAGGTGGCCAAAGTACTGGAGCTTCAGCTTTAGCATCATTCCTTCCAAAGAACACCCAGGGCTGATCTCCTTCAGAATGGACTGGTTGGATCTCCTTGCAGTCCAAGGGACTCTCAAGAGTCCTCCCCAACACCACAGTTCAAAAGCATCAATTCTTCATCGCTCTGCCTTCTTCACAGTCCCACTCTCACATCCATACATGACCACAGAAAAAACCATAGCCTTGACTAGATGGACCTTAGTCGGCAAAGTAACGTCTCTGCTTTTGAATATGCTATCTAGGTTGGTCATAACATGGAAAAGAAATGCAAAAAAGCAAAATGGCTGTCTGGGAAGGCCTTACAAATAGCTGTGAAAAGAAGAGAAGTGAAAAGCAAAGGAGAAAAGGAAAGATATAAGCATCTGAATACAGAGTTCCAAAGAAAAGCAAGAAGAGAAAAGAAAGCCTTCTTTAGTGATCAATGCAAAAAAAATAGAGGAAAAGAACAGAATGGGAAAAAATAGAGATCTCTTCAAGAAAATTAGAGATACCAAGGGAACATTTCATGCAAAGATGGGCTCCATAAAGGACAGAAATGGTATGGACCTAACAGAAGCAGAAGATATTAAGAAGAGGTGGCAAGAATACACAGAAGAACTGTACAAAAAAGATCTTCACCATCCGGATAATCACGATGGTATGATCACTCATCTAGAGCCAGACATCCTAGAATGTGAAGTCAAGTGGGCCTTAGAAAGCATCACTATGAACAAAGCTCGTGGAGGTGATGGCATTCCAGTTGAGCTATTTCAAATCCTGAAAGATGATGCTGTGAAAGTGCTGCACGCAATATGCCAGCAAATTTGGAAAACTCAGCAGTGGCCACAGGACTGGAAAAGTTCAGTTTTCATTCCAATCCCAAAGAAAGGCATGCATGCTCAGTCATGTCCAACTCCATGTAACCCCATGGACTGTAGCCCACCAGGCTCCTCTGTCCATGGGATTTCCCAGGCAAGAATTATATTGGAGTGGGTTGCCATTTCCTCCTCCAGGGGATCTTCCCGTCCCAAGGATCATTGGGGGGTCATTAAAATAAGACTGCTTACTACACAGTTCATTGTGGCTGAAACAGATGGTCAGTGGATATAGCGATAGGAAATGAAGTCAGAGAAGTTGAGGAAGGTTCAGATCATGTGCATTCTCATGGGCCCTTGTATGTGTCTGAATTTAAAAGACTCATTCATCTGCTTTTGGGAGAATGGACTATATGAGATCAAGGTCTAAAGCAGGGAGAGCAGTTAGGTTGTTGTTGTTCAGTTGCTAAGTCCTGTCCAACTCTTTGTGACCCTATGGACTGCAGCACACCAGGCTTTCCTGTCCTTCATGAACTCCTGGAGCTTGCCTAACTCATGTCCATTGAGTCAGTGATACCATCTAACCATCTCATCCTCTGTTTTCCCCTTCTCCTGCCTTCAATCTTTCCCAGTATCTGGGCCTTTTCCAATGAGTTTGCTCTTCCATTAGGTGGCCAAAGTATTGGAGCTTCAGAACTGAGCCATGAGACACCTCATCTGGAAGTTGGGAAGAGGAGGTGAGGCCAGCAAAAGATACCAAGAGTAAGCTGCCAATGAGGTAGAAGGTAAACTAAGAAAAGTTTCCTGAGAGAATATTATGTATTTACAGTACCATTTAATTCTTATGGCTTCAGGCAGGAGTGTGTCTTGAGGATGCAAAGATAAAGGTGAAAAGGTAGAACAGTTAAACTGATTTCCACTCAGCCTCCTTAGCAGAGATTGAAAATGATGTAACTCATCATGAGAAACGCTGGGCTGGAGGAAGCACAAGCTGGAATCAAGATTGGCGGGAGAAATATCAATAACCTCAGATATGCAGATGACACCACCCTTATGGCAGAAAGTGAAGAGGAACTAAAGAGCCCTCTTGATGAAAGTGAAAGAGGAGAGTGAAAAAGTTGGCTTAAAGCTCAACATTCAGAAAACTAAGATCATGGCATCTGGTCCCATCACTTCATGGCAAATAGATGGGGAAACAATGGCTGACTTTACTTTTTTGGGGGGCTCCAAAATCACTGCAGATGGTGATTGCAGCCATGAAATTAAAAGATACTTACTCCTTGGAAAGAAAGTTATGACCAACCTAAACAGCATATTGAAAGGCAGAGACATTACTTTGCCAACAAAGGTCCATCTAGTCAAGGCTATGGTTTTTCCAGTAGTCATGTATGGATGTGAGAGTTGGACTAAAAAGAAAGCTGAGCACCGAAGAATTGATGCTTTTGAACTGTGGTGTTGGAGAAGACTCTTGTGAGTCCCTTGGACTGCAAGGAGATCCAACCAGTCCATCCTAAAGGAGATCAGTCCTGGGTGTTCATTGGAAGGACTGATGTTGAAGCTGAAATTCCAATACTTTGGCCACCTTATGCGAAGAGCTGACTCATTTGAAAAGATCCTGATGCTGGGAAAGATTGAAGGTAGAAGGAGAAGGGGATGGCAGAGGGTGAGATGGTTGGATGTCATCACCGACTCAATGGGCATGGGTTTGGGTGGACTCTGGGAGTTGGTGATGGACGGGGAGGCCTGGCATTCTGCAGTTCATGGGGTTGCAAAGAGTTGGACACAACTGAGTGACTGAACTGATACTGGCTGAACTGATAGCCTGGATATGGGGATGAGAGAGACAGAGAATGTGTGTGCATATTCAGAGACATATATTCAGAATTTTAACACTTTATGGTTTGGTAGAGGGCCCAATACCAAAGGGTATTGTTGTATGATTATATTCTTGTTGACCCAATTCACACATCAGCGTCCTTTACCAAGGTCCTGGGGGCATTTGAGTTTGAGAGGCACATAGTTGTAACCATTGAAGATATTTTATATTTGTAGATGTATCCCATTTAGTTCAGTTTAGCAAAAACCCGAGACATATATGTTCCACTTCAATAAAAATATTAGCCAAATCAGTTTCCTCAAAGTGGTGAAATGAATTTTTTCTCTCTAGAAAAAGATCAATAAATTAATTATAACTGATATTTGTATAACATTTCCCCCACATTATTTCATTTAAATTCTACTCTAATGATGTGATATATTTATCATCATCATCTTGTAGATAAGGCAAATGAAGTTCTTATGGATGAGGTTAAATAAGCTTAAGCAGCTTATTTAATGTCATAGAGTAATAAGGCAGAGCTGGATCTTGAACCCAGTTTGTGATCAATTTTCCATCCTAAGTATAAGCAGTGATGGTGCTTGGAAGAAGGGTCATCCTCACCAGGAGCTGTGACAACAGACTCTGAGAAGGGCTTTGGGAAGGTGCAGGCAAATCAACTACTATGTGTACTGCATAGATAAAACTGTTTGAATGTGAGGTTAAATAAAATGGCTCCTACGTATTAGATTGAAAGAAGCTATGCTTTATGCAGTTAGATAAATTCCTTCATTCCCATTGGTTTCTCTTGGAGGAGAATCAAATTCACTAACATCTGTAGTAACACCATACCTGTGTATTCAGTGGATCCTCTCCTTGGTGGCATCCACTTTAGGTACTCAGGGTTCAGTTTAGTTTAGTCACTCAGTCATGTCCGAGTCTTTGTGACCCCACAGACTGCAGCATGGCAGGCCTCCCTGTCCATCGCCAACTCCTGGAGCTTGCTCAAATACATGTCCATCGAGTCGGTGATGCCATCCAACCATCTCATCCTCTTTTGTCCTCTTCTCCTCCTGCCCTCAATCTTTCCCAGCATCAGGGTCTTTTCCAGTGAGTCAGTTCTTCACATCAGGGGGCCAAAGTATTGCAGCTTCAGCTTTAGCATCAGTCTTACTAATGAATATTCAGGGTTGATTTCCTTTAGGATTGACTGGTTGGATCTCCTTGCAGTCCAAGGGACTCTCAAGAGTCTTCTCCAGCTCCACAGTTCAAAAGCATCAATTCTTTGGTCCTCAGCTTTATTTTTGGCACAACTCTCACATTCATCCATGACTACTGGAAAAACCATAGCTTAACTAGACAGACCTTTGTCAGCAAAGTAATGTCTCTAATTTTTAATATGCTGTCTAGGTTGGTCATAACTTTTCTTCCAAGGAGCAATCATCTTTTAGTTTTATGGCTTCAGTCACCATCTCCAGTGATTTTGGAGCCCAAGAAAATAAAGTCTGTCACTGTTTCCATTATTTCCCCATCTATTTGCCATGAAGTGATGGGACTGGATGCCTTGATTTTAGTTTTCTGAATGTTGAGTTTTAAGGCGGCTTTTTCACTCTCCTCTTTCACTTTCAAGAGGCCCTCAGTTCCTCTTTGCTGTCTGCCATAAGAGTGGTGTCATCTGTATATCTGAGGTTATTGATAGTTCTCCCAGCATTCTTGATTCCAGCTTGTGCTTCATCCAGCCCAACATTTCGCATGATGTACTCTGCATATAAATTAAATAAGCAGGTTGACAATATATAGCCTTGACATACTCCTTTCCCAATTTGGAACCAGTTTGCTGTTCCATGTCTGGTTCTAACTGTTGTTTCTTGACCTGCATACAGATTTCTCAGGAGGCAGGTAAGGTGGTCTGGTATTCCCATCTCTTGAAGAATTTTTCATAGTTTGTTGTGATCTACACAGTCAAAGGCTTTGGCGTAGTCAATAAAGCAGAAGTAGATGTTTTTCCTGAAACACTCTCTTGCCTTTTCAATGATCCAATGGATGTTGGAATCGTGATCTCTGGTTCCTCTGCCTAGTTCTCAGTTCACATACTGTTGAAGCCTCACTTGGAGAATTTTGAGCATTACTTTGCTAGCATGTGAGATGAGTGCAATTGTACAGTAGTTTGAATATTCTATGGCATTGCCTTTCTTTGGGATTGGAATGAAAACTGATCTTTTCCAGTCCTGTTGCCACTGCTGAGTTTTCCAAATTTGCTGGCATATTGAGTGCAGCACATTCACAGCGTCATCTTTTAGGACTTCAAATAGCTCAACTGGAATTCCATCACTTCCACTCGCTTTGTTCATAGTGATGCTTCCTAAGGCCCAGTTGACTTTGCATTCCAGGATGTCTGGCTCTAGGTAAGTGATCACATCATCGTGGTTATCTGGGTCATGAAGATCTTTTTTTGTATAGTTCTGTGTATTTTTGCCATCTCTTCTTAACATCTTCTGCTTCTGCTAGGTCCATACCATTTTTGTCCTTTATTGTGCCCATCTTTGCATTAAATGTTCCCTTGGTATCTTTGTTTCGAAGTGATCTCTAGGGTTTACCATTCTATTGTTTTCCTCTATTTCTTTGCATTGATCACTGAGGAAGGCTTTTTTATTTCTCCTTACTATTCTTTGGAACTCTGCATTCAGATGGGTATATCTTTCTTTTTCTCCTTTGCCTTTTGCTTCTCTTCTTTTCTCAGTTATTTGTAAGGCCTTCTCAGACAACATTTTGCCTTTTTGCATTCTTTGTCTTGGGGATGGTCTTGATCACTGCCTCCTGTACAATGCCACGAACCTTTGTCTATAGTTCTTTAGGCACTTTGTCTAGCAGATCTAATCCCTTGAATGTTTTGTCACTTCTCCTGTATAATCAGAAGGGATTTGATTTAGGTTATACCTGAATGGCCTAGTAGTTTTCACTACTTTCTTCAATTAAGTCTGAATTTTGCAATAAGGTGTTCATGATCTGAGACACAGTCAGCTCCCTGTCTTGTTTTTGCTAACTGTCTAGAGCTTCTCCATCTTTGGCCACAAAGAGTACAATCAGTCTGATATCAGTATTGACCATCTGGTGATGTTCATGTGTAGTCTTCTCTTGTGTTGTTGGAAGAGGGTGTTTGCTATGACCAGTGCATTCTCTTGGCAAAACTCTGTTAGTCTTTGACTTGCTTCATTTTGTACTTCAAGGCTAGCTTGCCTGTTATTCCTGGTATCTCTTGACTTCCTACTTTTGCATTCCAGTCCCTTATAATGAAAAGGACATTATTTGGGTATTAGTTCTAGAAGGTCTTGTAGGTCCTCATAGAACTGTTCAACTTTACATTCTTCAGCATTAGTGGTTGGGGCATAGACTCAGGGCTGAAGCCCTCTGGAATATTCACAGGAAGATGTTATATATCGAGAGTCATATCCAGGTATCTCAGACTCATTTTGCCAAATGCCATATATGTTTTCTTCCTTGAAGCTGTGTCCCCCTGACTTTGCTTTCTAGGAAATAAATTAAGAAGCCACAGTGACTACATTGGCATCCATGTCAACATCTTCCTTTTTCTCAGGCTTCAAGAAGAAGCTATTCTTGTTAAAGGGGATTTAAGTTGCAGTGTGGCAAGGATGCTATTGCTGCTCACACTCCCTTTCTATAATATTTCAAACTTTAGTGCCTTAGCTGGTTACAGAAATAAATCTTTAATGTTATTATTGCATTCATATTATTTCCTATAGAGGTATCTGAAGCTTACCCTCTGCCTGATGATATAACATTTATTAGAATTCTCAAACCTATACTTATGTTTCTTTCTTTGACATGAACCAAAATTGAACAGTATCACATGTTGACAGTGTGGAGCTCAAATCCATCTTCTATTTTGAACTAATATTCTTTCTTGTTTACAGACTAATGCATAGCTTGTTACCTGTCAGCCCCAGACTTGTAGATTGAGTCATAAATTAATGGAAGAGTTACTAAGTATAGGCTAATGGTAAAGGGTATATATACATATATATATACATATCTATACACATATATATATATATGTATCAGTTCAGTTCAGTCGCTCAGTCGTGTCCGACTCTTTGCAACCCCATGAATCGCAGCATGCTGGGCCTCCCTGTCCATTACCAACTCCTGGAGTTTACTCAAATTCACGTCTATCTAGTCGGTGATGCCATCCAGCCATCTCATCTTCTGTCCTCCCCTTTTCCTCCTGCCCCCAATCCCTTCCAGCATCAGAGTCTTTTCCAATGAGTCAACTCTTCGCATGAGGTGGCCAAAGTATTGGAGTTTCAGCGTTAGCATCAGTCCTTCCAAAGAACACCCAGGACTGGTCTCCTTTAGAATGGACTGGTTGGATCTCCTTGCAGTCCAAGGGATTCTCAGGAGTCTTCTCCAACACCACAATTCAAAAGCATCAATTCTTCAGCACTCAACTTTCTTCACAGTCCAACTCTCACATCCATACATGACTACTGGAAAAACCATAGCCTTGACTAGACGGACCTTTGTTGGCAAAATTATGTCTCTGCTTTTTAATATGCTATCTAGGTTGGTCATAACTTTTCTTCCAAGCAGTAAGCGTGTTTTAATTTCATGGCTGCAGTCACCATCTGCAGTGATTTTGGAGCCCCCCAAAACAAAGTCTGACACTGTTTCCACTGTTTCCCCATCTATTTCCCATGAAGTGATGGGACCAGATGCCATGATCTTAGTTTCTGAATGTTGAGCTTTAAGCCAACTTTTTCACGCTCCTCTTTCATTTTCATCAAGAGGCTTTTTAGTTCCTCTTCACTTTCTGCCATAAAGGTGGTATCATCTGCATATCTAATATATATATATATACATATATATATATATCAGATGTTTTAGTAGATTATTTGTTTCAAATGAAATTTTCTATGAAACAATATTTTAAAAATATAAAAATGAAGCTTTGCTGGTTACAGCTGTCATTGGTGTGCATCCCAGAGTCATGTACCCTAATCTCCCCCAGATTTTATGGTTGTCTTGGATTAACTCATTAGACCCTGCAAGACTTCTAGTGGTTTGAAAATCACAAGAGTATAGGATTAGTACAAAGGCACACAGTACTCCAGGGTAAGGCTCAGAAATTTATGGTTAAGAATGGAGATGGGGGAGGGATTAGCGGAACGCTCTGAAATGGAAACATTTAAGTATTGAAGCAAAGTGTAGACCTGACTAGGAGTCAGATTCATACAGGCAATTAAAGGATAACTTCCTACAGAGAGGGAATATTAAAGTAAGTGGAACCTTCCAGATAAGGCAAACAGAGAGGGCAGACAAGCTAGAAAGGAGAAAAAAGCAAGTCCTTGGAAGGTTGGAAAGCAGAAGATTCCACAGAAGCTAGGAACATGTAGAACAAACAGGAGTGGGGTGGAAAGGAGGCAGACAGAGAGAGGGAGAGATCCTGAGAGCTTAGATCTCAGGTTGAAAAATTACATAAATAAATAAGAGGTAGACCGCATGAAAGAAAATCCTGCTGGGAAAGCTGTTAAATAACTGAGAGTGTAAAAAAGCTGACTTATTATTTATGAAATTAGAATACACTATGGTGCCTATTAAAATGTCAAGTTCCACAAAGATCTGGGGAAAATATGCCTTTAGAGGAAAACTGTTTTCTGTGAGGGAGCAGACAGGATAGGGTTAAATAAATAAAATATGCTGAGGAGAGCCTAATGTGGAGAGGAACCATCTGGCAAAATCTCCACTATGCCCACACTGCCGTCTTTCGCGGTGCCCTTCCCTAGGGGCCTTGGAACAGCTGTGTTGAGATACCAGACCCAGAGTTTTCACATTCATATCAGAAGTGAAACCCTAAATGTCTGCACTGCTGCTGATTAGAGAAAGCATTTGAGTGGTTCAATATTGAAAAGATTTGCAGCACATTGGACTCTTTGCTTTGAAACACCCAACTTGTTATGAGTGTGTTTCCCAATGCTTCTTGGCTCCAGTTTTATTTTCAAATCTCCTTGCTTTACTGCTGTATTGTTTCTATTGATGACGAATACAGAATTTCAAGGAAATGCTTGAAATGGTTTTAGACATTCTATTGAGCCTATATTTCAGCGCTGTTGGAAACAGAAAAGGCTTTAGGGTCAGTGAGGCTTGTGTGCAAATCTGTCACATAGAGGGGCAAACTGCTTAACCTCTCCAGCCCATTTCATCAGATGTAAAATGGGAGTAGTTGGTTATCTTACATGGTGGCTGTGAACAATAATTTATGCATAGAAGGTAAAGCGCTCACTATGGTACCTGACCCATAGCCTTTACCCTATAAATGTTAGGTCCTATTATTATTATTATTCACTTCTCCCAGTGGAAACATAAGCTTCCTAACTTGATGCACAGATTTGTGTGTATAAAACACATGCATGCCTGATTAGTGATAGTCATCTGATTATTGTGACAGAATTAAATTTATCCCTGAGTGATCTAAAATGCAAATACTCTATATGTTTCACCAATACCTAGAATTGTTCTTAGAACATTTTTCTCATCTTTTGTACTTTGCAAACTTCTAGAGACCTCAGGAATTATACTGATTTACCACCAGGCTTCCGTGGGGCTCAGTGGTAAAGAATTTGTCTGCAATGCAGGAGATGGGGCCAACGTGGGTTCAATTCCTGGGTCAGAAAGATCCACTAGGGAGGCAGTGGCAATCCACTCCAGTTTTCTTGCCTGGAAAATTCCATGGAGAGAGGGGTCTTTCAGGCTACAGTCCATGGGGTTGCAAAGAGTTGGACATGACTGAGTGACTCAGCACACCAGAAGGCCATTATGGGAAAGAGAAGGCTAGTGTGAAGTTCAGGGAACATGGTTCAGGGACCCTCATTCCTACCTCTCTTTCAACTGGGGAAAATTCATTTTTACCAAAAAAGAAAAAACCACCAAAAAACCTGATAGATGCCAAGGCAAGAAAGTATTTCAAGGAGTAGGGAGTGATTGACCATTTTAAATCTTAGGAGCATTCAAATAGCATTGAAGGGAAATGTGGAGCTTTAAAAAGGTAGCAGAAAGAGTCAGATGTAACAACAACAACAGAGGAGGTAGGAATCCTTTGCAGAGGTGATTTTAAAGCTAAGGTCCAAAGTGTTGGGGCAGCAGCCTAAGGGTCTGACCAATGGGATGTCATGAAACCATCTATCAGGAGCAATTGTTGTTTAGTCACTAAGTCATGTCTGAATCTTTTGCAACCCCATTGATTGTAGCCTGCCAGGCTCCTCTGTCCATAGGATTTCCTAGGCAAGACTACTGGAGTGGGTTGCCATTTCCTTCTCCAGGGTATCTCCCTGACCCAGGGCCACAGGTAGGCTCAAAAAATCAGGGATGAAAGAATAGCCTTCGTTGCTCCTGGAACCCTATTCTCCATGAGGACCAAGACCTCTTACTTTATCTCAATTACCTATAGAGGGAAATTCAACTCTATGGAGTTTCTACAAGGTGTTAATTAAAGAAAAAAATCTAGTATAATGTGATGCCAGAGCAACTGGAGAATTAGGCAGAGTGGTGTAAGATCGGTAGCTGGTAAATTTGGTAGGTCAGTGATCATGCAAGTTCTTGGACAGCAGCTAAATCATGCTATTGCAAGCCAGGGCTGGAAAGTAGCTAAAGCCAACAAGGTTATCAAGGCAGTGATCAAGAAGTGAAATTATCAAAGTGAGACAAAAAGGACCAAATTCTTGGACAAAGGGGATAGATGCCCAAAGAGCAGCCCAGTGGAGAATAGGGACAGAGATCAAAGAATTAGGTTGGACCCCACCATCCCTGAGAACCTCTGTAATTCTGACACGTTCTCATTTTATCTAGAGAACGCACTATGAAGCATTGTCTTTGAAAACTTTTTCTTAGATGTGACCATGGCTTCGGGGATCATGCAGTGCATTGGAAAGAACAGGACAGGGTCTAAGCAACAAATTAAGAGATTTATAGCATTTTCCTTCCAGGCATCCAACGCTCCTTTCCCCAGATCTGCTGTCACATGCAAAGAATCTTACATACTTTGCCAAAATGTCTGCTATGCTAAACCAAGATGATCTGATCTGACATTTTCAGTTTCAAATGACAACATTTCTAGGCTCAATGAAAGGTCAGTGACCTTTTTAGAATATTTTAATTACATACAGTATGTTTGCTTGTATTTCTCAAGGGTGGTCTACTGACCAACTGTGCTGAACTCACTTGGAGGGCCATATTCAAAATGGGCCATATTTAACAGACTCTAGCTGATTCAGAATATTTGAGGGCAAGCCCTGGGAATATGCAGTTTAACATACCTACTGGGTAATATTTATCCATAAGTTTGAGAACTACTGACATGTGAAGTCATCCACTCAGCTTCTTCATTGGGGCGTCTTGAGATGTGATAAATACAAGTGGCTTAAATTGATGTCTTCCCTGGAGTGAATAGTATATATATGTGACATCCTAAAAATAGTTTATTTATAGAAGCTTTTATAATTTTAAGTAATTTTTGTATATTTCTGACTCCCAATTTTTACTTTTGTTTAAATATGTTCTGTATGCAGAGGTCAGTATGGTGGGATTATTTTTTAGGACTTTCTGTTTTTAGTGGATCTAAGATTCATTCACCACAACTCCTGCGAGTACAGACAGAATACCACTTTCACCTTATTTTCATATAAGATGCAATGAGAGATAAAATGAAGGAAATGCAGTCCAAATTTCTTTTCTTCCATAATCATGTTATCTGAAGTTTGGGGAAATATCTGGAAAACAGCATTAGAGTTAGGGAAAAAGACATTTAAATCATTGTTGTTATTTAGTCACTAAGTTGTGTCCAAGTCATTGTTACCCCATGGATTGTCACCCGCCAGGCTCCTGTGTCTGTGGGATTTTCCAGGCAAGAATGCTGAAGTGGGTTGCCGTTTCCTTCTCTAGGAGATCGTCTCCACCCAGGGATCGAACCCAGGTCTCCTGCTTGGCAGGTGGATTCTTTACCATTGAGCCACCAGAGAAGTCAATTTAAATCATACCCAAGTACTAAATAATAAAAACATTGCCCTCTGGATGGCTAGGACTGATCCTACAATGGTTGGGAAGAACAAAAACTGCCATTATCATGAAGGTGATTTAGGGATAGAAGTCTGACCTTTCTTCATTCTGTGAAAGTTACATTAAAGACCTGGTAAATTATGACACTGCTGAAGTGAAACATTATTATTATGTTCTGTAGGTTTTTTTCTCTAAAGAAAATTCTTAATCTTTTCATTTGCTTCTTCATGAAGTCTAATAGGCTAACAAAAAAGTACAGACATTACAAAATGTTACCCAGGCAGAGATAATGAAATGTTTCTAGAAAAACAAGCATTGTCCTCTACCCTGATGCTGACAAAAACCCATTTTACTTTGGTTCTATCCTTAGAGGGCTTCCCTGGTGGATCAGATGGTAAAGAACCCACTTGCAATGCGGGAGACCTGGTTTGATCCCAGGGTTGGGAAGTTCCCCTGGAGAGGGGAATGGCTACCTATTTCAGTATTCTTGCCTGGAGAACCTCATGGACAGAGGAGAAATATGAACAAGCCTCCCACTCCCCCAGAAGCTGCTAGGGTGGGGTTTGGACTGACTGTCAGGGGTTAGGCTTTTGTTTTAAAAAGGTATGCTTACAGAGTAACCAGTCAAGAATCATTTACTGAATGCCTTTAGTGTGCCCAATATTGTGGTTAATGCTATATTAAGATCACCTCAGTTTATTCCTTTCTGCATCTTTTAATTGAAAATCAAGTAATAATGCAGACATTAGCTTTGCTTGTAAATCACCTAATCATACACTGGCTAGGTTCAATGATTCAGCCAAATTGGACATTTAGCATTTATTAAAATGATCTCTGCTACTTTCTACTCATTGCCTTCAGTTAGTTGAAATCAACCAGTCAGCATTCTGAACTTGGTCAGCCTGATTTGTTCATGTAGACACAGCCTTTGTTATTCAATAAAGTAATGCTTAGCAAAATATTCTAAGCCACCCAACTTCAATTGAATTGCTTGAGTCACTCTCAACAAGTCAAACTGGAAACAGGAAAAAAAAAATCTCTCCTTGGCTCATTCAACTCAAGGATTGAACACCCAGACAATATCAACCCTGATAAAATATAAGGCTAGATAAAGCACAGTGCAAGAGGATCATTTTGAGGACTGATCAAGTGTCAGAAGGTACTCTTTGTTGCTATTGAGATTTCAAGGCAGGACAGAAGCTAATAGTCTCTTTGGTGGTTATCTTAGGGTAGGTTTGACTTCAGGGTCATAGATAAATAAAGATGATTATCATCCACATACCAAGACACCATACAGTCCCTCAACTCTGCAAATTCCCATTATGCCCATCCAACAAGGTTTTATTACAGGTCAATAAATAAGAGGGAAGCAGAGTGATTGTAGCTGGTGCCCTGAGACGGAAGGAAAGGAACACAGCTGCATTTAATTGTGTCCTGACTTGTGTTTGGCTTCAGATTTGCATTCAGTTAATCATAATTTGTTTCTCAAGCAAGTTTTAGGTTTCTGTTCATAACTGACTCTTAAATCTACCTCCTCAAATGGCTTTTCAGTGCGTAACGAGCTTACTACAGTGGTCTCCTGTGAGATAATAGCAATAAAATGAAAAGGAGGGAGCCATGAATCACAAGCTTTGTTCACAGGCCATGGTTTTCCCCAGCGTTAGCCTTAAGATGCTAATTAATGAGCACCTCATCAATCAGCTAGGTAGATATACTCGCCTGCTTGCTCAGCCCAGAGAAGGACCTAGCCTAGTGCAACTGTTGTCCTCTGCCACTTTGAGTTAATATCAATCTAAGTACCATGCCGGCCTCTTTATTTATTCTGGTGGAATAAGGAGGAGAAATGACAAAATATGAATATAGGATGGTGAAAATGAGGTATAGAAAAGAACAAAAAGACTGTCCACTGCCAGGTTCAAGATTATGGTTGGTAGGTAAGGTAGGAATGCTTGGAGAGTTTGGCAACTTCTGTGGATATGGCGGTTAGTCTACATGGCCTATTATCTTGGAACCCTTCATCCTTAAGAATATGATCTTAAAAGAAAAATAGATAAAGGAGTGTGGCTTAATGTATTCAGCATTGTATTTTCCACTCAGATCTTGCTCACTACTGCTGGAAGTCCCAGAGGGTCGTGGTCCAGTTAGCAGTGGCCTTCTAGTGGGAATAATAAAGTGAGGAAGTAATTACTAATGCTCGTTTTGTAGACCTAGAACTGTGTTATACACAGTAGGGATCTGGGGAATAAAATAATAATAAGAAAGGTGAGATTCTTGTTCACAGTTAGCATCAGTGTAATGGAGGGAAGTGGTGCCTTGTATTCATAGAGAACAATGCACAAATCATTGATTTTGAGAAACTTAAGGGACCTCAAAAAGCTTTTAACTCAACCTACATTCTGATATTTGAATATTCCTAAATCATATCAGTTAAGAGGTTGCTTGATATCTGTTTGAATACTCATAGCAGTAGGCATCTAATAAATTCTGGAGGTTGTCTACTTGGTATTCAGACAGCTGACTTTTAGAAGGTAGTTGCTTATGTTGAGCTCAAATCTGCTTTACTGGAGTAGCCACCAACTTCTTTTCCTTGACATAACTCATCACAAGTATACTTCTTCCACATGATGCTGAAAATTAATAGCTATGCATCATGGAAACTTCTCTTATTATTATTTTTTAAAAAACATACCTTGTTTCTTTAACAGTTCTAAGATAATGGATAATCAAACACGAAACTTTGTGACACAGTCATTAATATAGAAGTCTGGAGGAAGAATAGTTGAATTGGGCTGGGTTGTCAAGAAAAATGAGGAGGTGGTTCTTGAATTACTTATTTACTTGTCTATTTTCAGTCTCTCCCACTAGAATGTAAACTTTATGATGACACAGATTCTGTATTATTTATCATCGTGTTCCCAGTACCTAAAATTGTGCTTTGTTAGTAATGGTAGCTCAGTAAAAATGGGATGATTTGCAGAAAACAACCCAAGCAATGTCTCTTTGGCATATCTTAACAGAAGATAGCTGTTTCCCTGGTGGCTCAGACAGTAAAGCATCTGCCTGTAATGCAGGAGACCTGGGTTTGATCCCTGGGTTTGGAAGATCCCCTGGAGAAGGGAATGGCAACCTGCTTCAGTATTCTTGCCTGAAGAATGCTATGGACAGAGGAGTCTGGTGGGCTACAGTCCATGGGGTCACAGGGTCAGACATGACTGAGCGACTAACAGTTTTACTTTTCACCAAAGGATAACTTTGAAACCATTATGAAAAATGATACTTAGTGGGATAGACTTGCTGTATATAATGAGTAACTGACATGAGTACAAGAGCTGAAGTAGCCAAAGTCCCCTGGAAAGTGAACACTGACTTATATAGCCTGAAAACTAATGGCTGCAAACTTTGCCAAAAGGTCTTATCTGCTGGGAGTTTCCAAGGGAGAATGACCAAGGCATTTATTACAGTTTTGATATTAATTTCAATTTTGTGTAGATTCTTATTGATTTGGAAATTACAAAGAGGCAAGAGCCAAGGATAGGGAGATCAGAGTTTGTTGCTCTAGCCACCCTACCAACCTCTGCCGTCCACCAAGCTCCCACTTCTTTGTAAAGGTAGTGTCATGTTGTTCACCTAAAGATCACTTGAAACACACCTTTAATTGAATAAGTTGGGTTTAATACTCCTTGCAATGAGGGGGAAAACAAACCATGGGGAACCAAAGGGTGTCTCTGTGAGAGAGCATTACAAAGGACATATTCTAGGGTTTGGGCTTTGTTTGGGTGATTTGGAGCAGGGTCCAGATAAGCAAGGATTCTCTTTGGTGGGTGCTGTCAGGAAGTGGGGACAGTACTGACAGTGGATACCTCAATAAATCTTATTTACAGAGAGGGAAGACAAGAGTGAGGGTAAAGCTGTAACTGAGAAGCAATGGTCACTTACATTAGCCAGGAGAGAAAGATATTAGGTATTTTGTGATTTGGGAAATGCTCTTTTTTTGTTGTTTTTAGATGAAAATTAGGAAGTTTTTTTCTCTTTATTGTGGTCGCAGAGTGACCTTGTCTTATGTGGCATTCTGTGAGCTTGTTTATACTCAACAGGAGAACAACATGTCCTGAGTCATGAGCACCAGGCTGGATTCTAACAAGACTGAAGCCTAAGTGTCAGATTTGTTCCTGGATATCAGGGCTGTTGTTACTTAGCAAAAAAGCACGATGAGAATAGGAGGTGGCTTCTACAATGGTGATGTTTCCTCTTCTCCCAATTAACCATTCACCAGGCACTGACTCTGTACTCAACTAAGGGAGAGTCTTGCCCAGAGCATTGTACCAATGTATAAGTTTGATCTTATTGATTAATTTTTGCTTTTCACGAGGGTAATACCCACAGGTGCTACTGCAATATTTTTCTACAGTCTATCTGTGATCCTCAAGATGATTTTGAAGTGCATTCACAGAATGGCTCATTGTGGTCACTCTGCCCATTCACTGTCCCAATTTTTGCTCTTCTTCTCAATCATTTTTCAATGAAAAGGATACAAATACTTTCCACTCTGCATGCTGGGGTTCTTCCCACTGAGCACAAACTAATTGCTGCATTTACCTACACAGCCTCTGATACTGCAGTTATAAAGACCATTAGTGCTTGCTAGGAATTCATTCTGCATAATATATTAGGCTATGTTCTACCTTTAGGTTCATTTGGGAACATCCTCCACTTTGTTGCAGATAATTAATATCATTTGACCACCTGCAAAACATTCTAAACTGGCCAGTAGAAAGACAGAAAGAACAATTAATATTTACTGGCGGTAGGTCTTCTGAGTAAGATTTGCTAGGTCTTGTACAATGCTGGAGTTTGGACAGTGATTAATTAAGAGAATATGAAATAGATCCGGTGGAACAGCCTCCTCCTGCTTCCCTAATGTTCCATGGGTTTAGCAGCTTTGGACAATTTCACTGTGTGCCCCTCACATCGTGAATAAGCTTCCCAAAACTAGGACTCCGTCTGTGTTAACCGTAAGGAATCTTTTGGTTCTTAGGCACAAAGTCAGATGTTTACATAAAGGCCTCACAAGCACAACTGAGCCTAAGGGAAATGTGTGACAGTGGAGAGAAGATGGATGAGGTGACAGGGTTGCTGGAAGTTGCAAATTGGGTCTAGGAAGGAAGAGATGATTTACATGTGGGTGCCCAGATTGATTCCATTGCAGCCCCAAACTGTTTCTCAGCCTTTTCCTTTCACCAGACCACGGTAATGAACCATGGGAAATATTAACTGGATGGCTTGGCCATTTTTGATCCATCTAGCATACAATCAAAACAGGTTCAAAAAAAATGATAAAATAGTACAGGTCTTTGATGCCTTCCCACTTGTCCTTTGGGTGTTCCTTCCATGTTTTGTGTATCTCTTTCCCATTGCTGAGTGCCCCCAGTGGCCCCTAAGGTGCTTCAGGACCAACCGCTCCCACACACATGCACACTGTTGCTGTTCTCAGAACCTAGATATTCTGTCTTCAGATTTTCCTTTTCCATTTCCCATTTACAAAGGGACCTCTTTTAAATCAATTGAAAGCAACACAAATTAATCTATGTCCATACTGACAAGGAGTTACTGTGTTTGCCTTTCATGGCTATTTGCATTTTAGTGCATGTGACCCACTGTGCTTTATCCCAAAGGAATAACTCTAATGGTGAAGTTTCAGGAATCCTGTTAGGTTAGAGTTGGGAGTTATCTTCAGTTTGAGGGGCATCCTGATATTCCATATATACACGCATGTAGACTGCCATTGACTCCAGCTATAACTGAAGCCAACTCATATTGTGTAAAGAAAACCTTTAAGGAAATAGTATTGTGGGCTTCCCTTAAAAATCAACCAGCACAGAAACAATCAGGGAGAGTGATGGTTAATTTATGTGTCAACTTGACTGGGCCATGGAATACCCAGACATTTGGCCAAACATTATTCTGGGTGTCTCTGTGAGGATGTGATTAACGTTTGAATAGGTAGGCCAAGTAAAGCAGATTACCCTCCCTGATGTGGGATGCTGCTGCTGCTGCTGCTGCTGCTGCTAAGTCACTTCAGTTGTGTCCGACTCTGTGCGACCCCACCAGGCTCCCCCGTCCGTGGGATTTTCCAGGCAAAGAACACTGGAGTGGGTTGCCATTTCCTTCTCCAATGCATGAAAGTGAAAAGTGAAAGTGAAGTCGCTCAGTTGTGTCCGACTCTAGCGACCCCATGGACTGTAGCCTACCAGACTCCTCTGTCCATGGGATTCTCCAGGCAAGAGTACTGGAGTGGGGTGCCATTGCCTTCTCCTCTGATGTGGGTTAGCCTCATCCAATCAATTGCAGATCTGAATACAACAAAAAGGCTGGGTAAGAGGGCCTCTAGGCTGACTGCTTGATATGGGACATTGGTCTTTTCCAGCCTTTGAACTCACACTGAAACATTGGCCTTTCTTCGGTCTTGAGCCTGCCAGCTTTTACACTGGAACTTTTGTCACTGGCTGTCCTGGTTCTCAAGCCAATGGACTCAAACTGGAACTACACAATGGCTCTCCCAAATCTCCAGCTTATTGACTGCAGATCTTAGGATTTCTCAGCCTCCATAACTGCATGAGTGTGTGTATAAATTTTTAAATATTTGTTTTGTTTCTCTTGAGAATCCTATTGGTTCATAGTTTCTGTTTGGTTTTATTTCTCTTGAGAATCCTGTCTAATACAGATAGTTAACTCTTTTCTTAAAAATGATTGTGTGTAATTAGAAGAATTAAGTAAAAAATTTGTTTTCAGGTTTCCTCCCTGCCATTATTATTTCAACTTCAGGCTGAATGGACTAATCAATTTAGACAAATACTGATTTGGTCAAATTGCTAACTGGTTGTAGTGCAAAAACCAAGTAGTTCAGGCAAGCTGTTGCATGTACTGCGTGTGTGTTCAGTCATGTCTATTTTTTTTTCCTACCTCATGGACTATAGCCCGCCAGGCTCCTCTGTCCATGGGATTTTCCAGGCAAGAATACTGGAGTGGGTTGCTATTTCCTCTTCCAGGGGATCTTCCTGACCCAGAGATCAAACCCTCATCACCTGTGTCTCCTGAATTGGCAGGCAGATTCTTTACCACTGAGCCATCTGGGAAGCCCTCAGGTAAGTTAGTCATTTTAATCAAACACTATTCACCTTAGTTCTTATTAACTAGCTCAAACTTTCCTGAGTTCAAAACCATCCAAAGAAGTAATTTGAATTAATCTATCCTAGGTAGGAGCTATATAAGCTAGTAAAGAGAATTAAGGAAACTTTACCAGTGGGATCAAAGAGGCAGTCTTTCTGACATGACTGCAAATCAAGCAAAGCAGTCACAGTGGTTTGTCCATTTACACCTGTTTTATCCAACCCTGGTTAAGTTTAGTCCATTTTTCATTTTGATTCATTTTGAATTATTTGATCATTTTGACTGAATTAACCAATCATATTTCATAGTTTCATAAAGAAATGTGCTTAGAATGGGCTGCATTTTTCAGCTCTACTTAATTAGGGACCATGGACATAAAAAGGGGTCTATGAACCTCTAAGATGGTCAAGGGAAACTATTACATGATTGAACTAAATTGCTATTACAAAACTATTTAGTAACAACTATTACTAAACTATTCTGTGATGAATTAAATGAAAGAACTGGATCACACTAAACTTGTTAGTTTCATTCAGCTGTCCACACTAGAAAAGACCCTGCAGAATAGAATCAGCTCAGAAAAATGGTATTACACAGTCAGGCTGGTTTGTTGGTCATCCCTTACTGCCAGTATAAAACCAAATATTCAAAGCAACGTATCAGAAAAAGTAATAAAAGAGAAAAATGATTACAACTTCCTACCTGATCTCAAAAGATTTTATTCATAAGAAGAGAATCCCATATCCTGAAGAAACATTAATTCAATTCATGCTCTACTCCTTTGAGGATTACAGTATAAATTCTTTCCCCATTGCCTGGCTCCTGCCCTGAATAAATTTCAAAGATTTTTTTCTTCCTCAAAGAAAAGCAAATTAAGATTTTTGCTTCTTCCTCAAAAGCTAACCATGTCACTGCAGACCTGAATTGTATCAGAATATGACTTGAATACTGTAGGTAGGCTGTAAAAAACAAAACTAAAACAAAAAAAACCCAACTTTTCTCCCCAAGGTTTTGGGGTTAGGTAAGTAAAAGCTATTTGAAGCATAATATAGACAAGAAACAATTCACAGGCAGGGTGTGAATATTCAGTTTGGCAGTTTTCTACTTTGAGAATTCCTATGGTCAATGATTAAACCCAAGCTGATGTCTCTCTGCCATCCTGCTTTTTGTCCACCTGTATGCTCCTCCATCCATGGGATTTTCCAGGCAAGAGTACTGGAGTGGGGTGCCATTGCCTTCTCCAATCTAAAAGAAAGAATGGTATACTACATTGTAGTGCCCTATTTTTCCAACTGTGGGTCACATAATGAGTTGTGAAATAAATTTAGTAGGAAAAGATGCAATTTTTCTTTCACTTTTCTTTCTTTTTTCAGTGAAATAGAGTAGAAAATATTAGAGTGTGTTGCCCACAGTAATGGCATTATTTTATGAAATTTTTATATCAGTTATGAGATCATAATCTCTCTCTATGTGTATATGTATGGATATCTACAATACCTATCATATATGTGTTGTGTATACGTGTGTGTGTGTGTGTGTGTGTGTGTTTGTACTGGGTCATATGTAAAATATATTGGGTTGGCCAAAAAGCTTGTTTGGATCTTATGGAAAAACTCAAATGAACATTTTGGCCAACCCAATATTTCTTACTGAGGCCTGTGGTCAAAAAAGTTTGAAAGACATGGCTCTAATGAAAGAAGCATTAGTTTTACAGTCACACAAATCTGGATTCCTGAAGTGTACCCAGGTTGGAGGCAGGAGGAAGATTTGTAGCAGCGATACATGCAGAGAGAGAAATTATAATTCTAAATTGTATAGAATTAAATAATTCTGAATTACTAGAATTGCTAGCTCATTTTAATAATAAAAAAGAACTACTCAAGTCAGTGTTATGGTTTTAAAATTCTTTCCTGATGACGTACCTCCTTATTGCCCACACCCAGGCTATAGTGCCTAATACATGATGGGTGCACAACAAATAGTTTTTAGTAAACAACCCAAGATTTCTTTAGGCTTTTAACCAATCAGGCCATAATTTGGGCTCATATTGACTTGTGGTCAACATAGACATCCATTCTCTTTGTATGTGAGTCTCTGGAAAGTCTCCTCTCAGTTTGCCTTTGTTCACTTGATTTTTAAAATATATAGTTGACCCTTGAACAATGAGCAAGTTAAGGGCACTGACCCTCTGAGCAGCCATAAATCTGCATATAATTGCAAATGGCCTTCCCACACATGGTTCCTCTACACCTGTGATTCTTCCATATCCACAGTTCTGCATCCATGGATTCAGCTAACTGTAGATTGTGTGATACTATAGTACTTATTGAGAAAAATCCATGTATAAGTGGACCCATACAGTTTAAACCCATATTGTTCATGGGTCAAATGTACATAATCTCCTTGAGTTTAACTCTTTTGATTTGGGATACTTGTTGTATCCTATTGAAACATTTGAATCTTAATTTTGATTTGGGATACTTGTTGTATTCTATTGAAACATTTGAATCTTAATTCTGTTTTACCTTTCTTGCCCAGTTTTATGAACCTAGGGCAGAAAGTAAAACAACAACATAAAATAAAAATGAACACTCATCAATTAAATTCCAACCAGAACCACAAGATGCCCTTCATACCTTTATCCAAACTCGACTCAGGACTATCAAGCCAAACAAAATCAAATGTTCTGCAAAAATCACATGCATTATAAACCGAGTTTTCAGACATTTTGCATTACTTTGTATTAATAATTCTTTTGGTTGCCTATATGGTAGATTCTCAAGGATTTGAGGTGGCATTTTTTGCCCTATCAAATTTTCCCCAAAATGTGCACTTTCAGGTAAAAAGGATATGCCTGACTGTATCGTTGTTGTTCAGTCACCAAGTCGTGTCTGACTCTGCGACCCCATGGACTGTAGCCTGCCAGGCTCCTCTGTCCATGGAATTTTCCAGGCAAGAATACTGGAGTGGGTAACCATTCCTTTCTCCAGGGAATCTTCATGACCCAGGGATTGAATCCAGGTCTCCTGCATTGCAGGCAGATTCTTTACCATCTGAGCCAACAGGGAAGCCCATGCCTGACTTAGCACAGTTAACTTTGCTACTAAGCAATCAACCCTAAGCACTATTGATGGAGGCTGAAAGGACAAAAACATGGTTTGTGCATCACAGAGTGAATCACAGAGTGAATCTAAACTTCTCACTTTCTGTTCTCTTCAGTCTTTTAGTTTAAAAAACTCCATAGACCATTGTTCCTTCTTCTTTTTTTTTTTTTTTTCACATCTGATCTGAGGAAAGAGTTTTCTCTTTCTTTGGAGTCAATCAGAACTAGGTTTAAATTCTGCTTCTTGATAATTTTCCTCAAGAGTAAAATATCATATATTTAGTACTCAAAATGTTAGTGGCTCAGTTGTGTCCAACTCTTTGCAACCCCATGGACTGTAGCCTCTGTCCATGGGATTTTCCAGGCAAGAATACTGGAGTGGATTGCCATTCACTTCTCCAGGGGATCTTCCCAACCCAGGAATTAAATCTAGGTCTCCCACATTTTTTTTCATCTTCTCTCACAGTATCTTTCAAATGTGTTTCTTTCCTTTACTACTGCTGCCATTTATCACCTTATACTCAAAATACTGAAGTAAGTCCCTAGATTAATGGGATTTTAACCTTTCTACTGTGACAACATACCAGAATATGACAGGCTCTTATCAGCTTATCAGTAAAGTGCTTCCCTGTTATAGCGATCATCATGTGGATGTTTATGGAAGAAAGAAAGTTATCAGATTCTAAAGGAGAAGGAGCAAATGAACAAACAAACAAGCCCCCAGAAGTTCTAATTCACTCCCATAGACGGTTGCCCACGTCTCACCTTGAGAATCATTGTCAACTTCCCTGACCAAAAAAATCCAAGACTTGGTTCTGTCTACATATAACAGCAGGTATACATATAATATTAACTAATGATAACTAACACTCATATAGAACTTTACAGTATTAAAACTCTTTTATAAATATGGTCTTAATTCCCCAGTAACATACCATATAGTGGGTTTTTTTTTTTTTAATCCCTACTTTACAGATGAGAAAATGGGCTCAGAAGAGTTATACAAGCTGACCTAGAGAGTATGTGGCAAAGTAGAATTCAAATGTAGGTTAGTCTGGCCACAGACTATTAATACATAGCCTGGGTCCTGGTAGATGTTGGCACTCTTTTGTTCACAACATTTGCCTCCATGTCTGGTTTTTGGCTACTGTGCTCTCTAGTTTAATTAATACTGTTAGTTAACACATTTACTTCTTAGATCACATTGGTTAATCTGGGGACCTCGTCTGGCATGGCTCTGGTTTCTGTTCAGGTCCCTGTATCATGCTGCTACTACACAGAGCCTGTGTCAGACTGTTCCTTCAGACTAAGGGTGACCTTGCTCCTGTTCTCCTCCCATTACGTCAAGTCCTTAATCCTTCAAAGCCTCACTTGGGTCTTAGTCTCCATGAAGTGTTTTCTGAACATATCAACTCAGTTTCTTTCCCTTTCCTGACTCTGTTAAGCATTTGTTCGTACTGAATAAGTAAGCGTTTTATCATGAATGTCTTTTCTAGTAATTGTTTCATGTGAGTTCATTGTCTATTCACTAGAGTGTAGATTTTTTTGTTGATGAGCACTGTCTTGTTTTTTTTTTTTAAGATGATTTCATTTTATTTTTGGCTGCACTCAGTCTTAGTTGCTGCAGGAGTGCTTTCTCTAGTTGCCACGAGGGGGGCTAGTCTCTGGTTGTGGGGTGCAGGCTTCTCATTAGGATGCCTTCTTTGGTTGCGGAGCACAGGCTCAGTAGTTGTGGTGCATGGGCTTAGTTGCCTCGCAGCATGTGGGGGGTTCCCAGACCAGGGATTGAACCCGTGTTCCCTCCATTGGCAGGCGGACTCTCAACCAGTGGACCACCAGGGGAGTCCAGCGCTGTGACGTATACATTACTATACTTCTCATAACATCTGGTACATTAGTAGATGCTCATATATACTTATGGACTGAGTGATTCCAAAGGGGGACAACATTGATGAAAATAAAATGTAAATGACCATTTCTTGAATATATGGTCTGAAATGCTCCTCAAACGTGAGAACCCCCATGGGAATCTTAAGGATTTTAGAATCTGTCCAGATATTATTTTTTTTTGGCTGCACTCATTGCATGCCATGTTGACAGACTTTAAGATGACATCTTGCTGCTGGAGCAGAGCCTAAGGAGGGCTGACGATACAATAAATGTCATTTTCCCATTTTTCTATGACCTTTTTAGAAACTTCTATTGAGACATCTTGGAGCCTTTCTAATCTCCTAGATATTTGCAAACCATTTGCACCCGTTCTTAATTCTATGCTGCTTCTTACAGTCTCGGTGCTTATCATAGTGGGAGACACATAGCAAGCACTTAATAAAAGTTTGCTGAATTACGTTTTAATGTTTACATCTTTTGCTGTGTGATGCAGTATAGGAGAGTGGCTAAGAGCATACTCTAGTGTATGAGTTGGGTTCAAATATCAGTTTTAGCACTTATTAATCCTATGACCTTAGGAAAGTCACTTTACCATTCTGTATCTCAGTTTCCTCACCTATAAAATGGGAATAGCAATGGTAACTATATCCGTCTAGTCAAGGCTATGACTGAGCGACTGAACTGAACTATATCCCAGGGTTATTGTGTATATTAACTACAATAAACCTATATAATAAAATCCATATAGTAAATACAGTACCTGGAACATAGCAAGATTTTCTTGATATTAGCATTTTTCTTTTCTCTACAGCCTATATCTGTCTTATTTCACTGATTGTTTCTTCTGAAAAATGTGATCAGTGTTTATATATAGTATCTTCTAATTATGTTTCATGTAGGCTGTCTCTCACTGAGATATTTCCTCAGTGTGGTGAATCCTTAATATCTGTAATTACTATAGAATTAACTGCTGAAATGCACCCACAGATAGTAGTATGAATGTGCAGCTGAAAGTTGGGCCATTAAGAAAACAGTACGGAAAAAGTAATAAAGTTGAATCAATTTGCATTATTCATGCATCATTCTTAATGTTCTTAAACAGTTCCATTTATTGGGTTTAGTAAACTCAGAGCAAGGTTGATACGTTGCCTGGATATTTTAGCGATTTTCCAACTTAAAACTAACTGTTCTCTAAATCTTCCTCTGCAGCTGCTAGTTGAAGCCAGTCTAATATATTCATTGATGGGTATCAGACTAAATCATTTTTCCTGTCTGCAGCACCCAAAAAGAGTCCTGTAGTAAAAAAAGAGATTTTCTTGTTTTTTGAGTGAGGCATTTGAGTGTTAGATACTATGTAAATACTATGTATGTATTCACACTGCATCCTCCCTCCCAATTTTGAAGAGCTAATATGGTACTTTTCCTTTTCTTCATTCAATACAAATCTGAGTGATTCTGTATGCTGGACAGCAAAAAAAAGTGTACTTTAGCCATCGTTTGCACCTTCACCGTTGTTCCGAGAAAACCTATTGTGACGATGCAGATGACAGATCCACACTACAGACTGTAACTTCTGGCTTCATGAAAAAAAAATTGGCCTGTAATTGGGCTCTATAATTTTATTTTACCACTGAGTATTAAAATTCCTGTTAGAATGGGCTAGGGCATGAGACTAGTTAATGCAAGTAAATGTGGGACAGCATAAAAAAATTGGTCAGCTCATGTACTTTGGAGCCAATATGACTAGAAAACCCCCGGCTCTTGCCATTACCTCTGCAGCCTCTGGCAAGTTATTTACCCTCTTTGGGCAGTTTCTACAACTCTATCTGTAAATGAGTAAATGTAAAGCATACGCAGGAGTACCTGGCACATAGTGAGTGTTCAGTAGATGCATCTATTACTTCTCATGGGTAATATGGAGCTTTGTTGATGACAGAGAGTGTATATTGAGAACTTTCTGAGGAAGCTTCAGGCAAGCTCTTACTTCTCAGCAGGTGCTGAATTAGAATTTACCTAGAGGCACAGTCTAGTTGCACTATACCTATGCAATTGGAGAATCCAGTTTCTTAGTTGAATGTGGTGGTTAAGATGACTCTGAAAAGGATTAGTTCCCTCTGTCTAGAGTTGCCATATGCTGACTGACATTGGAAACACACTCTGAAAATCTCACTGCAACTGTAAACCTGCATGATAGCATAGTACAGTGGAAAGGGCATGGATCTGACTTTCATTCTAGAAATACCATATATTAGATAATCTGGAAACTCTCACCCCACTCCTAGATGCAATGTTGGATATGCTGGCTCAAATTAACTTACTCATTCACCAAATATTATTGAACACCTTTCCTGTGTTCCAGGCAGTGTTCTAAGTACTGCAGAAGTAAAACAAACAGACCCACATTCCTGACCTTGTGGAGTTTACATTTTGGCAAATAGAACAAACATAGTTCTTAAGGCATAGTTGAGTCTTCAAGACAGAAAGATTTCCAGGGGTTAAACACAAAGAGAAAACAATCAACTAGAGTGATACTCACGAGTTAGCACTGATCTCCCTGGGGATGTTGCAAATTTGGATATTGGCAACCAAGGTCTGTGTTTTAACACCCATGCACAGTGTCAGAACTGAGATTGAGACCTCCACGTAAGACTAGGTCTCTTAAAGTGTTTTATGTGCAGTGAAAGTCTGTAGTAGGAAAATTTTTCTCCTTAGGAGAAGATGGCAAGGGAGGTTGTCTCAGGCAAAGAAAAAATGTTTTGGCAGAGGAAAATGTCTTTTCTGAGAATGTGTAATCATGGGCTTGCCCTCAGGTGGCCTTGGAATTTGAATTTAAACCCTTTGCATAGTCCAGAAATGTACCAGTGTAAAGCAATCATACAAAAGGGCTGGCATTTGCTGCGAGATGTTCCATGTGAGAAATTCTACCAACATACCCAAATTCCAGCCAGGAGGAATAAGGACAGAGATAAGGCTATCAAGTCCTCTGATGGTAGAGCTGCCATAGGCATTTTGAATCATGAGGTGGAAGCCTAAAGTTGAGAATTATGGAACAATAAGGTAGATTTGTAATCTGAGTTCTTGACAATCCTGGAGCCACCATCAGTTCAGTTCAGTTCAGTCGCTCAGTCATGTCTGACTCTTTGCGACCCCATGAATCGCAGCACGCCAGGCCTCCCTGTCCATCACCAACTCCCGGAATTCACTCAGATTCACGTCCATCGAGTCCGTGATGCCATCCAGCCATCTCATCCTCGGTTGTCCCCTTCTCCTCCTGCCCCCAATCCCTCCCAGCTTCAAAGTCTTTTCCAATGAGTCAACTCTTCGCATGAGGTGGCCAAAGTACTGGAGTTTCAGCTTTAGCGTCATTTCTTCCAAAGAAATCCCAGGGTTGATCTCCTTCAGAATGGATTGGTTGGATCTCCTTGCAGTCCAAGGGACTCTCAAGAGTCTTCCATACTGGCCCTTAATTTCCTACATTGAGAGAGAAATATGGTTCTATTTTGTTTATATTTTTTGTTATTTGCAGTTAATTCTAATACTACTTGATACAAATAGTGTGAATAAAACATATTTTCAATTAAACACCAACTTAGAGGTTATTTTTATTTAGAGTGGATCCATCACTCAGAGGCAAATCCATACTGACATTCTCATAAGAATAATGATAATACTAGGATGTCAGTATATTAATGAATGATGAACAAAATAAGTGTTATAGATCGACATACTTGTTTTGGCATGACCAGAAATTCTCTGCCTTCAGGACAATTTACATGGGAAGCAAAATCATAATCAGAGTACCAATGTATTAAATCACAATGAGAAATTTCACAGGAACTGGAATCTATGAAGTCTTTATGGCCGACAGATTTTCTCCTTCTAGGCAGATGAATATGGAAAGTTAAATCACAATTGTGGGACCTTTAGCAAGGCACCTAAACATGAAACCTGATGAGCTTTGAATCAGGTCAAGGTGAGTTACATGAAATGTGTATTTAATCACATACAACTAAGATAGACTAAAGTATCTCAAGTAAAGGGAGGTCTTGCAATGGGAATAATACACTTGTTTCAACTTTCTATATTCATTATGATAATAGAGATGGAGAGTCTTGCTAATGCAATTAGAATGCAAAATTCTTTGGCTAAGGTATTTTGTCCCCTGGGCAGTGTTTGGATGGGCAATGTCAAAGGTCAATATTTGTTCATCGATGATCATATTTCCCTTTCTGTCTGATCAGCTCTACTTCTTACAGACAAATTATGCCTATAGCTTTATTAATAAACTTAATCAGGTTAAGGTCTAACTCTGCTGCTAAGTTGCTTCAGTCGTGTCTGACTCTGTGTGACCCCATAGACGGCAGCCCACCAGGCTCCCCTGTCCCTGGGATTCTCCAGGCAAGAACACTGGAGTGAGTCACCATTTCCTTCTCCAAGGTCTAACTGTGCTGGCCTATAAAAATTCAGTTTCTTGAAAATGATTTTGCTGATTATTCTTCTAATTTATTATGTGTTTTCTTATGAATTCTGAAGACAATCTTTATTGCCCTCATTTCCACATTCTTGTGTGTATATGTGAGGGATGAAGTCCTCATTGTAGGCTCCTGTATGAAGTATGTATTGCTGATCACCAGTGATTATTCAGTTAAGATGCATTTTGGCTTAGCCTCATAAACTATGGAAAATACAGGTGGCACACACATTGTTCTTCCAATAGTGGGGAATGGATTTTCACTGAATCATCCACACATTTGTTGACAGATTTCTAGTGGCTCAGTTGCTAGGTGTGCATGGTACTTCAGCAGCTCAGACTAGTGGAGAAAGAGAAGGAGCTTGGGATGTGGCAATGTCAAGGCCTAAGATGAATTACCCACCTGTAGACCTCACTCTGGGAGGGGACCCAAAATCCAAAGTTATCTCGTGCAATGAAATTTGGCTCCATTGGTGGTCAGCATAATGATGATCTCTTTGGTGGAACTTGGCAATAGTACAGGAGTTAATGACAGCTATAGTCAGGAGACAAGGCTCTAGTTTGAGGCATCTTTCAGGGTTGAAGCAGGTCTTCAGGCTGTAGCTGAAAGTACTGAGACAAAATTCAGTACCTAAGTGAAAAAAAGGTTGGCAATTATTCAATGAAGAATCAGGATCCCACTTACATAAGCCTGAAGTTCATGTGGTGTCTGGAAAGTATTACTTAGCATCTACCTGCCCACCCTCAGGAGCAGGGATAGACTAGATGAATTAAAGGTTATACTTTAAACTTACATGCCATGATCTTCCTGAGAGTTTAGAGAATAGAATTAAGGAAGGAGTTTGAGAGTCCCAACATTATTCAGCTATTTCTGATAAGATGAACTCCCTGGTATGATTGGAATTACAGGGAGAACATTGCTACTTTCTGAGAGTATCTTAAAGAAGTTTTTTTTTTAGATGAAACTAATTTATAATGGAATTCAAAAAGCATAGATGAGCTTCAGATGACAGTGAGAAAAACAATTTTTTATATAATCTGGTAACTTCTGATTAGAGATGTTCGGCTTCTATGGTGAGAGGAAATAGAGGTTTGAGTGGCCTAAAAGGTCACGTATGTCTGGAGTTGGTTTAGGGAACTATTATCTCCATGGCTACAAGAGTATTCAGCAGCAGAAGGCTAATAATAAAGAGATAGTCTGAGATTTCTTTGCTCTTCAAATTTATTTCTTGAACTGAATCTAAATTGATCAAAAGCATTTTTTAACAAAATCCTTTTTCAGGTGTTGACTTTGATTACTATTTCTCTTTATTTAAGAATCATGAGTTCAACAGTCAGTTCTGTTTTTATGTCTACTAAATCAATATTTCTAACCTCCCTCTACTGGTTTTAAATCCCCCAAATATCTCTACTGTTCACTGAACATCTCTACTTGGATATTATATGGTACCCTCAAATTTCACAGATATAAAAGTGAACTACCTTCCTCCTTTTCCTTGCTGTATTTCCCATTTCTGACTATTATGTCAGTGATTCACAGGCTCAGGTTATCAGGGTCTTTTGTTTTGGACCATGTTGTGTGGCATGTAGGACCTTAGTTTCCCAATCAAGTATCAAATCTGTGCCTCCTGAAGTGGGAACTTGGAGTCTTAATCACTGAACTACCAGGGAAGTCCCAGACCACCAGAGTTTCTAATAGTTTTCCTTAAGTTACATAGCTGACAAATGGCAAAACTAGACCCAGAATCCAGATCTTCTGATTTCAAATCCTGAATGTTGTAGTGGATTGGACTAGATGTCAGATGATCAAATCCCTGAGTCTGACAATCAAGGCCCTTTACGCTTCAGTCCTTAAGCTACCTTTCCAATATTACCTCCCACCACTTCTTCTCATGTTCTCTGTGTTTAACCATGCTATTCTCCTTTTAGTTTAACAATTTTTAAATGGGAGTTTTCCATTTCCATGCCTTTGTTTGCACTATTCACATGGGATGTCTTCCCTCATACCCACAACCAATCTTGTTTGGTCTTCATAGACCAGCACAAAAATAATCCTCTACCAACCATTCTCTAGCTTACCTTGATTAGAAGTGCCCACTCCATCCAGTGAATGTTCATAGCAACTTATCTATACATCACTCATGGCACTTATCACTTTTCACCTTGTATTGTTTATTCATCATTTATTGAGCACCTATCATGTGCCATTTTTAATTAAAATGTGGGCACACCTCAGTGAGCGGGGTGACTAATGCCACTGGTTTTATGGGATTCATTGTCTAGTCAGGGAAGAAAGATGAGTTAAAAGAAAAACTCAGGGAAGAAGGATAAGTTAAAAAACAATGGCCATAGACTCTAAGTCATGGAGTCATAAACAGCAGGTGGATGGATGCTAGAGGAGGTTGTCTTACCAGGACTTGGAATGGTAGGGACGATCAGGAAAGGCCTCTTCGATGACATGACACTGTAGCTTCTTTAGGACAGACTCCTCGCTTGACTAGTGTTTTTCTGCAGAAACTCCAGTCGTGTGCTGTGAACTGAGGAGGCTCTCTATGGCACTGTTGTAGTTTCTTTGTTGGGGTGGGGGGGCTACTTCCTTATTTTAACATAGTCAGTTATACTTTCCAGTAGTCATGTATGGATATGAGAGTTGGAACATAAAGAAGGCTGAGTGTCAAAGAATTGATACTTTCAAACTGTGGAGCTGGAGAGGACTCTTGAGAGTCTCTTGGACAGCAGGGAGATCAAACCAGTCAATCCTAAAGGAAATAAACCCTCTCCAATATTTGGTCACCTGATGCGAAGAGTCAACTCATTGGAAAAGACCCTGATGCTGGGAAAGATTTGAGGGCAGGAGGAGAAGGGGACGACAGAGGATGAGATAGTTGGATGGCATTACTGATTTAATGGACATGAGTTTGAGCAAACTCTGGGAGATAGTGAAGGACAGGGAAGTCTGGTGTGCTGCAGCTCATGGGGTCACAAAAAGCTGGACATGGCTTAACGAGTAAACAACAAAGTTATACTTCATTGTTTCCCTGCTATTGGAAGTGCAGTTATGATTAAAACTTGACAATCCATATCTAATGATAGATTAAAAAATCTGAGTTAAGGTCTTTCCTAAACAGGTTTTCCCCTTTCACATGTGTCCTACACTTAAACGGCAATGCATATGACCACATCAGTTCAGTTTCAGTTGCTCAGTCGTGTCTGATTCTTTGTGACCTCATTGACTGCAGAACTCCAGGCTTCCCTGTCCATCACCATCCCCTGTAGCTTGCTCAAACTCATGTTAATCAGGTCGGTGATGCCATCCAACCATCTCATCCTCTGTCGTTCCCTTCTCCTCCTGCCCTCAATCTTTCCCAGCATCAGGATCTTTTCCAGTGAGTAAGTTCTTCGCATCAGGTGGTCAAAGTATTGGAGCTTCAGCTTCAGCATCAGTCCTTCCAATGAAGAGTCAGGACTGATCTCCTTTAGGATGGACTGGTTGGATCTCCTTGCAGTCCAAGGGACTCTCAAGAGTCTTCTCCAACACCACAGTTGAAAAGCATCAATTCTTCGGTGCTCAGCTTTCTTTATAGTCCAAATCTCACATCCATACATGACCACTGAAAAAACCATAGCCTTGAAAAATGGACCTTTGTTGGCAAAGTAGTGTCTCTGCTTTTCAGTATGCTGTCTCGGTTGGTCATAACTTTTTTTCCAAGGAACAAGAATCTTAATTTCATGGCTTCAGTCACCATATGCAGTGATTTTGGAGCCCAAGAAAATAAAACCTCTCACTGTTTCCATTGTTTCCCCATCTATTTGCCATGAAGTGATGGGACTAGATGTCATGATCTTAGTTTTTTGAATGTTGAGCTTTAAGGCAGCTTTACCACTCTCCTCTTTCACTTTCATCAAGAGGCTCTTTAGTTCCTCTTCACCTTCTGCCATAAGGGTGGTGTCATCTGCATATCTGAGGTTATTGATATTTCTCCTGGCAATCTTGATTCCAGCTTGTGCTTCATCCAGCCTGGCATTTTGCATGATTTACTCTGCATATAATTTAAATAAACAGAGTTACAATATACAGCCTTGTTGTACTCCTTTCCCAATGTGAATGTCTGTATATAATCAGCTCATAGATATGAGCTGATCTCACACAAGATAAAAAAAACTCCATGAGGGAAGTTATTATTGCTATTTTTTTCAGATTTGTGTCTCCAGGGTCTAGCAGAGTGCATGGCACTTAGTAGCCAATCAGTACATATTTGTTTAATGAATGAATAAATTTCCTAAATAGCCAAAATTTAATATAATCTCCTACCATTTACATTGAAGAATTTGTTTTATTTCTCTGCAATGGAATAAAAAATGATGAGTGGTGGGGAAATATTTTATAAGGAGAAACGTTTTTTCATAAGGGAGAAACATTGTTTTACCATAAAAGACAAAAGACTTACAGATATACATGTGTATTTATAGGCTCCTAACAGGTCTCCCTGCTTCTACTCCTGCTGCTCTGAAGTTTATTCTCAGCACAGCAGCCAGAGTGATCCTTTTAAAAATGTAAACTAAATCACGTTGCTTTCTTCTTAAAGCTCTTGATACACTCAGAGTGAAACCAACTTCCTTACCATGACCTATATATAGAACCTTCCATAAGCCTATCCCTTCTTACCTCTCTTCCTTTTGCTCATTCTGCTACAGCCACACTGGCTTTGTTCCTGACCCTTGAAACTGCCACACTATTTTCCTTCTGAGAACCTTGGAATGCTCTTTCTTCTACGTGGAATTCTCTTTGCCTGGATATTTTGCACAATCTGCTCCCTCCTCAAAGAGCCCTTGGGCTTCCCTGGTGGCACAGTGGTGGAGAATCCACCTGTCAGTGCAGGAGACATGGGTTCAATCCCTGGGTCAAGAAATCCCCTGGAAAAGGAAATGGCAATGCACTCCAGGATTCTTGCCTGGAGAATTCCATAGACAGAGGAGCCTGGCAGGCTATAGTCCATGGAGTCACAAGAGTGGGACATGACTGAGCCACTTAACAACCAACCTACAACCAAAGAGCCCTTCTCCTGCCACCCCACCTGAAGTAAACCTCATCACCTCTGCCACTATATCCTGTTCCATTTTTAATAGCAATTATCATTATCTGAAATATTTGTTTACTTTGGAAGAGTCAGTCTCCTCTACTGAAATATAAGCTCCATCAGGGTAGAGATTTTTATTTGTTTTTCTCATTGTATTTTCAGCACTTAGAATCTGTTATAGAGTATACACTCATTAAGTATATATTGAATTAATGAGTATTTTATTATTATTTACAGCAAAAGACTATAAGATTTTAGTGGCAGGACCCAATCCTATGTTCCTTTACTATTTTATTCCCAGTGTCTTGAAGGGTACTTAGGACATAGTGGATGATGCTCAATAAGCATGTGTTGAATTGAACATAGTTTGCGAAGAGTTGACTCATTGGAAAAGACTTTGATGCTGGGAGGGATTGGGGGCAGGAGGAGAAGGGGACGACAGAGGATGAGATGGCTGGATGGCATCACGGACTCGATGAACGTGAGTCTGAGTGAACTCCGGGAGATGGTGATGGACAGGGAGGCCTGGCGTGCTGCGATTCATGGAGTCGCAGAGTCAGACACGACTGAGTGACTGAACTGAACTGATGTCCACAGATGATAAGGATTAAATGAACTCCTGATTTCTTTTTAATATTGCTGAGTCCTTTCTGAAATGATGAACTCTCCAGAGAACCCCCAGAATTTTAAACACATTTTGTTTACAAATCTTTAATCTCTAACTAATGTGCAAAATATAATTAATTCCTTTTTGTACCCCAGCTTTGCCATGCTGTTCAATTTCCCCAACATAAAACTAGTCATTTACCAAGCCATTTACCTTTATATGCCCATTGACACT